>NW_024041262.1:26005023-26572475 GCF_014851395.1 Micropterus salmoides | reverse complement strand
AATGACTTTTAAATTCTCTCTCTCTCTTGGTGTCTGTGGCTCCTGCAGGCCGGTTCAAGTTAAAGAAGATGGACTTATAAACGAGGTTATGTGTAAATTCAGGTTTCTGTGATGAAAGATTTGGACGTAATTCTTCGGATTCTGGGGCTCCGCCTACACTGCTTTACATTCTCATGCTGGAGAAAAGATTATTTTCTTTTGTAGCTTTAAATTAAAAATGTAATCCACAAAACGTGCTGGTTCATTCATTCAAACGATTAGTTCACATCCTGACCTCACCTGAACTACAAGTGAGGGACAAGTTTTCAAACAGACTATGAATTTAAACCTCCATTCATGACTTTCAGATTTTAACAGCTGCTTTATTTTAGGTGATCACCACACAACACCACAACACACACACACACACCACACTGCATGCAGAGAGGAATGCTGGGTCACATGAGGGGGCGGGCTTGACCTACTTTTATCCAATGAGAGGCTGCGTCTCCTTCTCTCCTCCCCCTGCTCCCCCCACCTCCTGCTGCCTGGACACACTGAACCTCATGTGTTCCAGAGAGGAAGGAAGTGTCCTGTCCTTTATGCTCAGACCTGCAGACAGGGACAGAGTCCTGTCCTTTATACTCAGACCTGCAGACATGGACCGTGTCCTGTCCTTCATACTCAGACCTGCAAACAGGGACAGAGTCCTGTCCTTTATACTCAGACCTGCAGACAGGGACAGAGTGCTGTCCTTCATACTCAGACCTGCAGACAGGGACACAGTCCTGTCCTTTATACTCAGACCTGCAGACAGGGACACAGTCCTGTCCTTTATACTCAGACCTGCGTACACAGACCGTGTCCTGTCCTTCATACTCAGATCTGCAGACAGGGACAGAGTCCTGTCCTTTATGCTCAGACCTGCAGACATGGACTGTGTCCTTTCCTTTATGGTCAGACCTGTAGACATGGACCGAGTCCTGTCCTTTATGCTCAGACCTGCACAAACAGACCGTGTCCTGTCCTTCATACTCAGACCTGCAGACAGGGACAGAGTCCTTTCCTTTATGCTCAGACCTGCAGACATGGACTGTGTCCTTTCCTTTATACTTGGACCGTGTCCTGTCCTTTATGGTCAGACCTGCAGACGCGGAGTGTCCTGTCCTTCATACTCAGACCTGCACAAACAGACCGTGTCCTGTCCTTTATACTCAGACCTCCAGACGCGGACTGTGTCCTGTCCTTTATGCTCAGACCTGCAGACAGGGACAGTGTCCTGTCCTTTATACTCAGACCTGCAGACGTGGACTGTGTCCTGTCCTTATGCTCAGACCTGCAGACATAGACAGTGTCCTGTCCTTTATACTTGGACCGTGTCCTGTCCTTTATGCTCAGACCTGCAGACATGGACCGAGTCCTGTCCTTTATGCTCAGACCTGCACAAACAGACCGTGTCCTGTCCTTCATACTCAGACCTGCACAAACAGACCATGTCCTGTCCATTATACTCAGACCTGCAGACATGGACCGAGTCCTGTCCTTTATGCTCAGACCTGCAGACGTGGACTGTGTCCTGTCCTTTATGCTCAGACCTGCAGACATGGACCAAGTCCTGTCCTTTATGCTCAGACCTGCACAAACAGATCGTGTCCTGTCCTTCATACTCAGACCTGCAGACAGGGACAGAGTCCTTTCCTTTATGCTCAGACCTGCAGACATGGACCAAGTCCTGTCCTTTATACTTGGACCGTGTCCTGTCCTTTATGCTCAGACCTGCAGACGCGGACTGTGTCCTGTCCTTTATACTCAGACCTGCAGACGTGGACTGTGTCCTGTCCTTTATGCTCAGACCTGCAGACGTGGACTGTGTCCTGTCCTTTATGCTCAGACCTGCAGACGTGGACCGTGTCCTGTCCTTTATGCTCAGACCTGCAGACGTGGACTGTGTCCTGTCCTTTATGCTCAGACCTGCAGACGTGGACTGTGTCCTGTCCTTTATACTCAGACCTGCAGACGTGGACCGTGTCCTGTCCTTTATGCTCAGACCTGCAGACATGGACTGTGTCCTGTCCTTTATGCTCAGACCTGCAGACGTGGACTGTGTCCTGTCCTTTATACTCAGACCTGCAGACATGGACCGTGTCCTGTCCTTTATGCTCAGACCTGCAGACATGGACTGTGTCCTTTCCTTTATACTTGGACCGTGTCCTGTCCTTTATGCTCAGACCTGCAGACGCGGACTGTGTCCTGTCCTTCATACTCAGACCTGCACAAACAGACTGTGTCCTGTCCTTTATACTCAGACCTGCAGACGCGGACTGTGTCCTGTCCTTTATGCTCAGACCTGCAGACAGGGACAGTGTCCTGTCCTTTATACTCAGACCTGCAGACGTGGACTGTGTCCTGTCCTTTATGCTCAGACCTGCAGACATAGACAGTGTCCTGTCCTTTATACTTGGACCGTGTCCTGTCCTTTATGCTCAGACCTGCAGACATGGACCGAGTCCTGTCCTTTATGCTCAGACCTGCACAAACAGACCGTGTCCTGTCCTTCATACTCAGACCTGCAGACAGGGACAGAGTCCTGTCCTTCATACTCAGACCTGCACAAACAGACCGTGTCCTGTCCTTCATACTCAGACCTGCACAAACAGACCGTGTCCTGTCCATTATACTCAGACCTGCAGACATGGACCGAGTCCTGTCCTTTATGCTCAGACCTGCAGACGTGGACTGTGTCCTGTCCTTTATGTTCAGACCTGCAGACATGGACCAAGTCCTGTCCTTTATACTTGGACCGTGTCCTGTCCTTTATGCTCAGACCTGCACAAACAGATCGTGTCCTGTCCTTCATACTCAGACCTGCAGACAGGGACAGAGTCCTTTCCTTTATGCTCAGACCTGCAGACATGGACCAAGTCCTGTCCTTTATACTTGGACCGTGTCCTGTCCTTTATGCTCAGACCTGCAGACGCGGACTGTGTCCTGTCCTTTATACTCAGACCTGCGACGTGGACTGTGTCCTGTCCTTTATACTCAGACCTGCAGACGTGGACCCGTCCTTCAGGCCTGTGTGACTCTTACAGACAGCAGCTGAACCCTGGATGGAGAAGTCTTCCTCTGCAGACTTGATAAATCCCTGTCTCTGTCTCGCTCTCATTAAACCTTCCTTAGCAACAGCGGTTGCTACAGCACGGCAATGTTGTGGCGACCATGGTGAGAAGGAAAGTAGGACAGGTCTTAGACTCTGCTGCTTCAGAGCGGTGACCGGGCCAAACTCAGCGGTGACTCATCCCTTTAATCTGCTATCTGAATCACCTGGACAGCGTTGTTAAGCGTCTGTCCCTGGACATTAATGATAAAAACATCTGCATTTATTAAAGATTCTACATATTTTGCTCCCTTCATCAGTGTTGGCGCTTTTTGTTTTGTTTCTTTGTAACTTCATTGTTAGAGACTCTCTGGGGAAGAAAGTGACAGTTGGACACACCAATGAGATCATAATGATGCTTTCTGGCTGCTGAATATGTAAATGAGCTGTTTGCTAACACGATCAGTTGTATAAGGTGATAAGATGTAAATATTCTGCTGACCTCAGGTTGTCAAAAATAATTATGACAATTAGTGAACCCCCCTCCCAAACGACCTATACACTCACAATAATTACTTATCATTAGCATTATCATTAGTGGTGGACAGTCAGAGGTATTTGTACTTTACTAGAGTATTTTCTTTTCATGACACTTTCTACTTCTACTCCACCACATCTCAGAGGGAGATATTGTACTTTTTACTTCACCATTACATCTCCATCACGTCTTTATCTCGTCTCCATCACGTCTTTATCTCGTCTCCATCACGTCTTTATCTCGTCTCTGTCACGTCTCTATTTCGTCTCCATCACGTCTCTATTTCGTCTCCATCACGTCTCTATTTCGTCTCCATCACGTCTCTATCTCGTCTCTGTCACGTCACCATCACATCTCTATTTCGTCTCCATCACGTCTCTATTTCGTCTCCATCACGTCTCTATTTCGTCTCCATTACATCTCCATCACGTCTTTATCTCGTCTCCATCACGTCTCTATTTCGTCTCCATCACGTCTCTATCTCGTCTCCATCACGTCTCTATTTCGTCTCCATCACGTCTCTATTTCGTCTCCATCACGTCTCTATTTCATCTCCATTACATCTCCATCACGTCTCTATTTCGTCTCCATCACGTCTCTATCTCGTCTCCATCACGTCTCTATTTCGTCTCCATCACATCTAGATCACGTCTCTCACTCGTCTCCATCATGTCTCTATCTCGTCTCCATCACGTCTCTATTTCGTCTCCATCACGTCTCCATCAGGTCTCTATCTCGTCTCCATCACGTCTCTATTTCGTCTCTGTCACGTCTCCATCACATCTCTATTTCGTCTCCATCACGTCTCCATCACGTCTCTATCTCGTCTCCATCACGTCTCTATTTCGTCTCCGTCACGTCTCCATCACGTCTCTATTTCATCTCCATCACGTCTCTATTTCGTGTCCATCACGTCTCTCTCGTCTCCATCACGTCTCTATTTCGTCTCCGTCACGTCTCCATCACATCTCTATTTCGTCTCCATCACGTCTCTATTTCGTCTCCATCACGTCTCTATTTCGTCTCTGTCACGTCTCCATCACGTCTCCATCACTTCTCCATCACATCTGTATCTCGTCTCCATCACTTCTCTATGTCTTCTCTGTCACGTCTCTATCTCGTCTCCATCACGTCTCTATTTCTTCTCTGTCACGTCTCTATTTCGTCTCTGTCACGTCTCCATCTCGTCTCCATCACATCTCTATTTCATCTCTGTCACGTGTCCATCACGTCTGTATCTCGTCTCCATCACATCTGTATCTCGTCTCTGTCACGTCTCTGTCACGTGTTCGTCACTTCTCCATCACTTTTGTATCTCGTCTCCGTCACGTCTCCGTCACATCCCCATCCGTCACATCTCTTTGATGTCTCTGTTGTATCTCCATGTTTGTTCTTCACACAGAATTAACAGACAGACATAAACAAGACAAGATAGTTTTGCTTCATCTAAGTAACGACAAAGTCAATAACAATTGAAATTCATTGTTAATTCTTTTAATTTTCATGTCGATTGACAAATGGTCCTTTTGATAGATGAAAAGATTACCAAAGTTGTTAGGATTTATCATGTGGAGGTCATGACCATCTGAAACTGATTTCATAATAATCCATCCAATATCTGGCCAATAGACATCATCCTCTTTCAAATGTGTCTTTGTTATGAATGGATTTCAAAGAATCTAAAATAGTTCCTAATTGTTCTAATTGTTCTTGTTGTCATTTGGACGAAGTCTGCGAGCCACAAAGAATCTACAGTGAAACTTCCAGGAGAGTAAATTGGATTTTTCTCCTAAAACGATGGGATTAATGGTGAGGAGGTAATTTAGTGCGTCCATACCTCAGAAGCTCAATTACACAAAAGCCCTTGTTTTGTGGGTCAGTTTTTTAATAGCACACTCTAAACAACAATGTGGTCATGTAATCCCAGTGTGCCTGGACTGGTCTTATACCATTAAACGGTTGAAATTATGATTTACATAACCTAAGCTGGCCTGAATGAGCTCAGTCAGAGCGCTGACCTCCTGGTACCTCTTAAGACCTAACGTGGACGAGCCAAGACCTATTTTCAGTTGTAAAAAACAAGACAGTTAATAAGATCTGTGGTCACAAAGAGCTTAAATAAAAGAGGTGGAACTGGAGTCATTTTGAGTTTTCTGTTTAACTCATCAGGGATGTTATTAAGCAGGCCAATCGCTGACTAACTCTGATGTGTTTGGGGGGAGCTTTCTAATCCAATCCTGACGGCGTTGTTGATGCAGTCTGTGACCTTTGAATTCTCCAGGTTGAATCAAGGCAAAGAGGCTTTGCAGGTTGCGTAACTTCTCCGCTGATTTGGTTGTAAACTGTTCAGACACAAGCAAAGGGCAGGACCTGCATGTGTGCACAAACAGACGAGCTAATGATCACATCCTCAAACCACAGGACAGGTCGATTGCCATTGACTCCCAAGACAACACATTTGACCGTTTGTCATATATGGCGGACATTAGAGGCTTGGTCAAGACCCGTTGGAACTCTTTTAACGCCTTTAGCATTGTTATTGCACGTTTAGGGCTCCGCTGTCACGTTGGCAATAATAAATATGCAACGTCCAGTTAGACTTTAAAAATAAAACTACTTTAACACTGTGCTTGCTCATAAAATAATGCCCTGCCGGTGGCAAATAGCTTTGGTTTAATATTTGATTCGATTACATTAATGTTTAAGTTGAGATTTACAAAAATATTTTATTGCTGCTGTGTAAAAGGAATACTGCTTGGAAAAAGTGTTTGCAAACCACATGTTATTGCACTTCTGTGTATATAGCAGTACATTTAAATTAAAAGTCAGCAACACGCTACTTTAGAATTCATTACTCAATTTTGTGCGTAACAATTCCATTTTTAATCATTGCTCAGCACTTTACTTTAACTGTGGCCTTTTAACATTAGTGTATTTATTTTGCCTATTTTTATATTGCTTGTTTGTGAGTTGTGACTGGTTTTGTGTTGACTGCTGTCTGTGCAACAAATCGCCCTTCTGGGACAATAAAGATATCCTTGATCAACAGAAATGGAACAGCATTCAAAAAACCGAAATGAGCCAAATAGTAGAAACTACAACACACCAGTAAACGTGCTCCTGCATAAAGGTCTGTTTAGGTGTTAATGAGTGTGTGTTTGTTGTGTGTTACATCATTAGTGTTTCCAGGCGCGGCAGATATTTATAGCTGCACTTGCTAGCAAGAAAGGAAATCAATACTTGGAACCCCAGGCAGGAAGAACATTGGCTCGACCCTTCCACTTCCAGCCCTCGCACACACACTATAAATACTACCTAACCTCACACACCAACACACACATTCACACACTCCAAAAGCACACGCAAAAGCTCAAATAATAATTCCCACAATGACTTCCTCACCCGAGGCTGAACAGTGGAATAATCTTATTATTTAAGACTTTTATTTTGTTATTTTCGTCTGCAAAGGGAACAAAACAGAGAAGAATTGGTTTAAAATCCAACATCGGAAGGAAAGAAAGATCTGTGTATCGATCTACCTCCGTGACGTGTTATGTACCACTGCTGGACAGGGTAACACGTCACAGTCCAATAATAACAGCAGTACGCGGTACACAGAGACTTCTGAGGGCACGCTCCTTCATCAAATCATCATCACACATGTTTTATTCAGTCTTCATTTCCTGAGTAAAAAGTGATCACATGCATCCCAACAATCTCCTGACAAACTTGCCCGTAGCCATGATGGAGGTAACAGCAGACGGGGGATGATTGGACACGTGCTGCCAGGCAAAGAGTTGTGGTCAGTCAGTAGGAAGTTCTTAAAGAAAATAATTAAATAAAAACGTGTGATATTTGGGGGAAAGAAGGTTGTGGGCGCAGGAGCATTTGTTTCATGTCTCTTTGAGTGACATTTTGCAGGTGAACCAGAACTCGTTCTGTGCAGCTGGATTTCTGAAGTCACGTTTGATCACATGAGATTCTGCGAGATCCCAAGTCCCCGGAACCGCCACTCTCTGAGCATAAACCTAGACTTATGCTTTAGTTTTATACAACTTGTATCTCGATTATAAAACTTCTGTTTTCGTGTGCTGTTAAATAAACAACTTAAAACTATAGAGAACCTCCTCAGTCATCTTTTTCTCATCTGGGAACGCCAACGTGTTGATTTGCACCTGTTTCCTCTCAGCTCTTCTACCCTTGAGCTGCTGCAGAGATGAAAAAAGCGTCTTGTTAGTTTGGACAAGCTTGTAGCAGCAAACTTCAGGCTCCATTGTGGGCCTGGAGAACAATTCAGAGGCAGGAATGTAGACCTTCTCAGAATAGCTTCATCAACTGAGAAAGCCTTCCTGTCGCTGGGAATAAAAACATACCGACGATTCTGCTTACCAGCCTGCAAGGCTGTCGGCTGAGTGAGTGGAGGTTGGGAGCTGAAGACAGACAATGAAAGAGACAGGCCTGAATGCAACAGAAAGTCCCAGAGAGTCCTCAAGATATCTTCCTCCTCTCAGGTTTATGAAATGGCTGCATTTGATAAAGGTATTCTGTAACGTCTAATAAAAAGGACGGATGAAGGGATTTCTGATCTTACACCACGGTGAATACAGTTTTGCTGAGTTGGAAAATACTTGTTGATCTATGTCAAAGTTATATCATAGCTATTACCAGGTCATCGCATCTTCATGAAATATGTGTTACTACAAAGTTCATCTGTGTGTCCTTAGGTGGTGCTAGAGTCCTGGTGACATAGTGACTACTTGCTGAGCTATTCACATGGCAGTTCACCAAAGTTCAACCCAACACAAAAGGTTTTAAGCAGATTTACTTGAGAGAATCCACTGATTGATCAGTTGTGAAATGAATTGCTTGTTATGTAAAGAAAGAAAGAAAATACGAACCCATCCTTAAATCCTGCCTACAAATGTCTTGGCTCAGTTGTTTTTCAGCCGTCTATGAGCACAACAGGTCAGGAACCAGGAAGAAAAACATGTGTAACATCCAGCAGACATTAAGGGGAAAAGCTCCACAAAGTGAGACTGAGTCACTGATGAGTTACAGCATTAATTTATTCTGAAACAGATTATGTCTTTATAACACTTTGGACTGAAGCTTTACAGATACATACCTGGAGAGACTCTCCAGTAAATCCTAATTTATACATCTGATGTTTCTCCCACTAAATGTCCCCTCAAGATTATTAAAATAAAACCAAACACACTGTCCAACAGTGACACATATTCCTGGACATTTTCTAAATATCTTGTGCATCATTTTAGACACAGTCTACCCAGACTTTAGTTTGTTGACATATTTATTACTTTGAGATCTCCTGTAGAATTTTAAGGAACAGTTTGATAAAAGGCTGATGCCACTCTCATGTCTTTACAGTAAATATGCAACTAGCTTAGCTTAGCATTAAGACTCACTATTTAACACATTTAACATTTTATATCTCGGTCATTTAACCTGCCAAATGGCTGTGGTGACACAGACACATCTTAAGAGTTTATTGGCCTGGGGTCGGCTACAGTGGGAATTTGAATGTACAGGTGGGGCTGGCATGTGTTTAAAGTCACGCTAGAGATTAGCATTAGCGATTAGCACAGGTAATGCACAGTATATCGGTTAGCCCTAGCAGCCATTTTGACTCGGTAAAGTCTGTAAAACCTTTAGGTTCACTCACCACAGTACTTTTTTCAGTTTTATTAACAGCAAGATGATGTTAATTGTGTTCAAGGGTGTAAATATTGTTAAAATGCAGGCAGGAACCAGCCAAGTCGGAGCTGTAATCTCGTAAAAACAGGCTGGAAAGCTAGGTTCATCATATGCCAGCAATCTTCTCATCTAACTCTTGGCAAGAAAGCAAAAAAGTGTATTTCGCTAAACTATTCCTTTAAAATAAAGGTGTGGGTTTGAAAGAAGCTTGACCAAACAGCACACGCGGGCCCAGCAGAGGTTAAACTTTTTAATGCATTAAAGGGTGATTTCTGTATGTTTAAACCTGGGCCCTATTTCACATATTTTGATGTGGATATGACTAATAGGTACAAAAGGTTTTGGAATCTGTGCAGTGGATGTCTTAAAATCTTGTGTCCCTTGTTTCCACCGGCGTCTTCCTGCAACAACTCCCCTCTCACGAGATTTCAAAGCGATAATTGTCCTTGAGCGAGACATTAGTTTTTTATTAAAAACAAATGGTGTCACCAGGAGTCCCTCGTGGGGATCCTTTCCATGATGTTGTCACCGGCAAAAGAAGCACTTTCTGTGGACGCCGTTTTGACGGGTGCAATCGCTGCAAAGGAATATGTAAGCTGCCGGCTGAATCATCTACCGCACGGATTCTACACCTTTTGTACCTACTAGTTATTTCAACCAACATATGTGAAAACAGGTCCCAGGTTTAACAATATTAGCCTTTAATTTACTTTAATAGGAGTGTTTTTTTTATCACGGCAAAGGGAAGCCAGATAAAAACCTCCTGCTGCTGCAAACATGGGGACCAGAGGAGAGTCTGCTGCAGGTTTTTACATCTCTGTCTCTATGGAGGGGCTGGGCCTCCGGTCTGTGACCTCCCCATCTCGCTCTCCCTCCAGCTCTGACGTCTCTGGAGGTGGAGGAGGACCCGAGGCGCTGCTGCTGCTGGTCACAGGGAGGCTCCATGATGTTGTCTGGGTCATGTGGCTGTCACAGATAAGAGACAAAAAAACCATGCTGGTTGTGATCCTTCAGCAAACAGACGTTTTCTTGACCCCTACTGCCTCATCAGGCATTTCTCTGGAAACTCAGCTCTCTTTTCAAGCCTGACCGCTCTCATGCTTTCAGTTCTACAAAGAAAAGTCTACACAGGTCTTATGAAACAAGATTTTTAAAACAAATGATTCCCTGAATTTAGCACTCACCGCCTGAATCTACCTAATTTGTTGTCTTAAAATAATAATTTGTGCCATCAAAGTACTACATTTTCCCCTGAAATGGATCTCCGCATGCATAGATGCCTCCGTACGCGAGCTGCTCAGCATCAATTCAATTCAATCAACTTTATTAATCCCACTAGGAGCAATTAGTTAAGAGCAGCATGTTTGCAACAGTACATAACACAAATATGCACACAACCTTCACAACATACAAGCAACCAGTATGTGCACATTTAAAACCCCAAAGAACCCTACAGGGAGTTTAAGAACGGATCGCCAAAGGGATAAAAGATTTGGAGTGGCGGTTCGTCTTGCACACCCTGAAGGCAACAGAGAGAATTAACCTGCCAGAACCTGAGAGGCTCAGATACTTGCTGCCTTCCGCACTATTTGTTGGTTACAGAAGGCATTCAGGTCTCTCTGTTTAACTTTTTACATTGTTGTTCAGGCTGCTCCTGTCTTTAACTGTCAGACTGTGAAACCAACAGATAACAGAAAAACTTTAAAACTTAAACAGCAGACAGACTCAGTCAGAGAGCAGCTGCTGAACATAGTGGCACATTTAGCAGTTGGTGGAGACCGTTTGCCCTATTTACACCTGATATTATAGATCAAGTGAGAAGGATGCACGTCTGTTCAAACCCGTTCTTATCTCATGGCATCAAATACCAACACTTTGAGAAAACCTGACAAAGCGTCGGTATTTGACGCACAAGGTACACTTTAACGTCCGTATAAGACAAGGAACTTCGATGTAACCCATCCACTGTATATGTATTTAAATGTATATCCATTATTTAATAATAATTAAATAAATGATATACTGTAAGAAATAACTGCAGTGGGGTGTGTTGCACTCATCTGTACAGCTGATCTGCTATTTTCAAGACATGTCATTTATCCAGTCAGTATCTTACACGGGGTGTAAAGTTCGGCCTCAGGGCCCTCTAACAGGTCAATCTATCCATGATCCTGAGTGGGATGTATGAAGTCTGATCCTTCTTACTTGATGTAGTATTTCACTCCGTCTGCAGTGTACGCCTCCTCCCAGCCATAAGGAAGACCTGCAGGGAGGGGGGATAAAAAGCCATCAACCATTCAGTGAATGTTTGTTCAGTCAGCTTAGATCACGTGCAGCTTTCCCTTTCCTGGTCTGAGACATAATCAGGCCAAGAGATCACCGCTCACAAATATCAAGTTTCCATCCAGCCTGTTGTCCCTGAGAAGCTCCAGTATGATAAGAATCGCTGCACCTGCCCTCCGAGAGTCGTTTTCCACTGTACAGTGTCTCAAACTCTCTCTCCACTCTTTGAGTGTTATGTGCGTTCACACTGACTGGTATGGCAAAATACAGCGCGCTACGAGTACACACGGTACACTCATAACGTTACAAGGTTGAGTGCGGAACGCTGGACACTGGTCACACTGATGGTCCAGGATCTGGGCTGTACCAGGTTATTGTTTTAAATGGATGAGCTTACACACACTTTCAGCAGGATGATGTTCACAAGAGCTGTACATGTGGCAGTTTAGCGTTTCGAGCTGCTAATGGAGCTTTACTATTGAATCAATGTCTCGATGGAGAGCTGCAGAGCTGCCATTAACTATGATTGGACGTGGCTTCGGTTTTCATGCTCTTCTGATAATGCATCGTTCTCTATTCCTGCGCTTCAGACTCAGTCCTCTGTCACTGTTTATGAACCTCGTCTTGTCTCCTGTACTGTCAACAGGAAGTCAGACGCTCCCGTGTGCTCCGCTCATCACAGTAATCTTGTAATCTTCATGTGTGCACACGGAGACGACAATGTGGTTCTCACAGCGGGAACAAAACCACCTGATCCGAGGCGAAGCTGCTTTGTGTCGCTGTGAATACAAAGTGTGACGCTCTGCGGTGCATTTCACCATGTCGGCCTGAGTACTGACGGATGGGCCCCCGGACACGAGGCAGGTGTCAGGTGGTGAAAACGTGTCAAAGATACACTGAGCCACAGAGTAATGACCAGGTCCCCCACAGGACTCCTAGTGCCTCATGCAGACTACACGACTTCCAGCGTCGGCCGATGGCCGTGCCGTTCACACTACACAACTTGCCGTCTTGTGACGGGAGTCTTGAAGTCGTTGTGGCGTTCACACTACCTGACTGATCGGTGACAGGAGGTCACACACTACATGAGCTGACAGCGGCTCTGTCACCTGATGCTGGTCTCCAGACCACGTTTTGTGGTAATTTTTATTAGAAAGAATGGATCAGCACACGCAGGTTGGAGGGATCGTCTGAGATACAGAGAGCTGGAGGGGAGTAAAAAGTGTTTTGTAGTGAAAAAGTAGCTGCCTGCTCTCATTGGCTGGATGTGGATGTCGAGTCGACCGACTCCTCCAGATATTTGGCGTGCTCAACGCGTGTCCAACACTTTGGTTTATGACTAAATACCTGCAGAACTGATGACATTCCCATCAGCCTGAGTGTGTTTTTCCTTCTAATTTAGCATGCTAACACGCTAAATTAAAATGGTGAACATGATAAACCGTAAACCTGCTAAACATCAGCAGGTTAGCACGTGGTACTGATGTCTGTGTACGTTGTAGGATTACAGATGGCCGTGTGAGAATTAAAATACTGTGTATTTGACAATATAACTACAGCATTTCCACTAAATTTGGGTTTAATTACATTGACTTTGGCTCATATGAGGTCTCCATGTTTGTTTGGTTTTCAGGCATTTGGATATATTGGAGTTTCATGTGTAACGTCAACAACTGACTAAGGTTAAGCCAGCGTTGTGATTTAATATAGGTTATATGGAAGTAATGTAGGTATAGAAGAGAAAATATGCATCTTCACCACCACTAATTTGAATTCGCACTACGTGACTGAACATATTTATGTCCCCACAGCACGAGGACCTGTGAGTCCACGTGCACAGATACACACCCTGACTCAGCTACATCTCACATACACACACATGCCCGGCTGCACTGACAGAGAAGAGCATGATAAAAACGTGATGACCTCGTTCTGAAGCAGTCACGCGCTCGCTGCCTGCACACAAACACACTGGAGATCTACATAAACACCACAACAGAGAGCAGTGATTAGTTAACTTAACGCCAAAGTCCAAGACGCTTCAGTGTGAAAATGTTCCTGCAGACAGATGTTAGTGGAAATAATAAACATGGTAGTCAACGGCAAGAGACAACTAATGTTTTTACTCTGTTTGAATTGTGCCCTGAACTACACACACATTGTTCATCAATTTAAAATCCGGGTGCAGTGCCAGTTCACAGGGGCCCTCCCTGCGCTTTTTGGATAGAGTGCTTGTTCAAAATGTGCGTCTCACTGTGGTTTCACCTGCAGCGTTTACACAGAAACAACACCACAATGGCGGAGATACTGCTACAGCGCTTCCTTGGAACTCCATTACTCTCTTACAACTCCGTTTCAACACATTCGTTTCAAACGAAAATCAAACCCGCGTGATGAGAGACCGTTCTAATCTCAGGGTGTCCAACACCAACGCTTTCAGAAAAAGTGACCCCCTGGTACCGGGGGCATCTGTTTTTAACAGGCTAGTATCTTCAACCAAGTCCAGTTGCCCTTGATTTGAACCTTCATTGGATCTCCAGACTGCATGAAACATGGCCGATACTAGCTGACATGAAAGAACAATTACAACTTGCCGAGCTGTAACACATTCCTGAAGACCTCTCTACAGTTTTCCCAGGTCCATGGTCCTCAGGTCCGTGCGACTGGTTGTTTCCGGTTTGCAACTTCTACTTCTTGTTTATTACTGCCATGCGAGCTGCCAAAGCTTTCTGTAGCCGAGTTTATTTCCTCCAAACCAATTGAAATGCACCTAATTCACATTATTATATTTGTTTGCTTAAAATTCACTTGACCACTAAACGGAAACACAGCTAAGGATGATCATCATCACAGCCAACAGCTTTGAAGTTCCTCCGTCAAACTCACAGCATTTTGTAAAGGAAACAATTTTTTCAATCTGCGTGAACAAAACTCTGAGCTCGCTCTTCACGCTTCATCACATCAGTATACATGAAGTACACAACAAACCCAACATCCTGTACATTTTCATACATACAGGTACTTGAAACAAGTGTCTGTGAAAGAAACACACGGAGCTACAGAAAGAAAGAGGTATTTTCTTTTTCCCAGCAGAACATTGCTCCTGGGTGGGAGTTTTGTACGTTTATCGGCGACAAAAAGAGTTAATTTCGGTATCAGTGCAGCAGTGAGGCTCACTGATGGTTTATAATAGTTTCTGGGCAACAGTGGAGCTCTGTGGCTCAGAGGAAGAGGAGTCATCAGGCTGTGAGACACACCGGAACTGTTAGTGGATCCAGTCACTGAACAAGAGATTAATTAGGACACATGTATCTCAAATAAATTACATATGTGTATTTTTAGTCATTATATCCATTCAGCTGCTGGAAATCTGGTGTAGGTGTATTTTTTTGATGCAGGATTATGTTTTAACGATCCAGACAGACACTGAGGATCCAGCTGACTCATTTATACAGATGTCATGGCAACAGAAGCACAAAGATGCTGGCGGTAATGACGCACCCAGCTTTGTCTGTGACAGCCATCAGGTGTGAGACCAAGGTTTAAGATTCACTCTGGAGCTACGACTGGCTCAGCAAGGATCCCGAATCCTGAAGTGTATTGTAATCATTATTTATTTAAAGCTATATTACCCTGTAGGCCTGCATCCATCTGCTGATGAAGATTGTGTGATATGAGCGAAAGCTCCAGAACAGCTACTTAATGCACCCCTGTTTTGGCAGCTCCTTTCCTGTCGTGTTTTTTCCCCTTTCCTGTTAAAGCAGAATCAAACTGAGCAAAAGGAAGAAAACATTTCACTGCAGAGGAAAAACTGTATTTGCAGTGACACAGTAAGTCGAGGTTTAAACATATATGTTTTATACCACGCTATATAATATCATAACTCTCAACTGGTGTTACTATAAAACTATAAAGCTAACATGATACCTGGGCAATGAAAGTTAATGTACTTTCTGCTGTCAGATATGAAATGAGTTCATAAGGGTGTTTGAATTTATTTGTTGTCATGCTGAAAACCTGCATAATTGTATTCCTGTCCAGGTTGAACAGCCTTTAAAGAGGTCATATTCTGCTTTTCCTCTCTTTTATTGAGTTATAAACCTTTTTTGTGCATGTAACAGGTTTGCAAAGTGAAAAAGTCCAAAGTCCAGCCCAAAGAGAGTTCCCATCTCCCACAGAAAACCCTGCTCTGAACTGAACACAGCTGGATCGTTGTCCAGCCTTTACTTCCGTAACCTGTCTGCATCACCATGTAACACGGGTCATAATGCTCGCCTGGCGGCTAGAGTGACACGCCCTCAATATCAGTGGTGTAGAAACACGCTGAGCTGCAGCACACAGTGACGGGACTCGGACTCGAACCAAAGCCACGTTTACTGGCTGAAGCGGCTTTGTTTTGGACCACATTACCTTGTTTGTCAGGACCCGCCCTACTCTGCCTCTGATTGGCTAGTAGTCCTTACCTAGATACTGTGCATGTGCAACTCCCAACAAAGATCTAATAAAAGAGAGATGCTTCACTCTGTAGCTAAAACAGAGCGTTCCACACACAGGATGAAACGAGGAATATATGGTGTTTTTTGAACATTAAACCATGTAAACCTGTTCTGGTCCAACCCCTAAATAAAATTATGAACCTGAAAATGAGCATAGTATGACCACTTTAAGAGACTAATGTTGACTTCCTTCCTGAATCAAATGTGAAAAAAGAATCAGGAGGTTTTTTGTGGCTTTGCTCATAAAGAAACCACAATGGCAAATCATATAATAAAATAAAAATCTTATAGCTGCAGGGCGTACTCATATTTAATGACCCGTGGATAATTACTGTTTGATTGTTTTCTATCCAGGACCCAGAGGCCGATTTCTTAAATTAATCAAATGTGTTTTGTTGGGTTGAAAACTTTGTCTGGTGTGAAACATGCAGTCGCCCACAGATCGCACTCTGCTCAGGATTCTGCATTATTAATGATGATGCAGGTTCAGCAGGTTCACACAGTTTCCAGTCACGGCGGCTGAGATGGTGAATGGACATTTGTTATCTAACCAGCGTTTTCTGTAGGATGTTAACTAGAGGGACATCAATGAGGAGGTTAATCTCCCGGTTGTGAACCATATCCTGGTTGTGATAATATCTGGCATATGATGTTAACCGGGTCATGCATGTCCCTGTTTACGTGATCATAACAGATGTTTCTTAATTTCTCACCATCTCAGTCAGAACGAAGAAACCAGGATCAGCCACAGTATCCAGATTTCTAACCTGACATTCACTTATTGGTTTGGTTCCAGTTTCCTTTTTTACTCCAATGTTATAAAAAGACAGCTAAAGCTATAAAGGCTGTTCTTATATTTCTACTCTGAGTAAAGACTTAAAGGTGCAGTGTGTAAGATTTGGCAAGAATTACCAGTATGAAACAGAATGTGAAGTAGTCACAGCTCTGACGTCTTGTCAAAGATGTTTATGTGTTGTGTTGCAGAGATATCTACTGAACACCAGGTCTCTCATACCAAAACCTTGGAGTTGCACATTGTACCTTTAAAGACCTTGTAAAAGGTCAGAATCGGCAGCTTTAATGCAGTTATTTCTAAATGTTCTATACGATGAGTCATTCATAATAAGTTCTAAGTAGAACTGCGGCTTCAGAGTCTTTTACTGTTTTAACTTCAACCAGCCTCACTCTAAAATAAATGAATGAGTGAATGAATGAGCTGGATGTGTCTGAAACCGCTCCGTCTGAAGCCTTTCTGCTGAGTGACTTTCATGCAATCTGTCGGCCAGAGTGTGTGTGGGCGGCGGGTGGATGTGTTCCTGATCATATTAACCGGCAGTGAATGAAGACGACAAAGGTTCCCTGCAGTTACTAGCTTTCCGATTGTAAAGCAGAGCACGTATCCAGGCAACGAGGGCGAAGAAAATGAGCTACAGCTGATGTAACGAACACACATACAGGTATACACAAGCTGACACCTGGATCAGGCTGACCTACTTTCCATCTCTAACAGGACATGATGGAGGACGTCTCCGCTCGTGATCCTGAATCACAGCTGTTAATTATGTAACCGAGCCCACGTACTCCCGCTGAAGGGAAACTAGGCGACTGTCAGAAACCCACGTCCTGCCTGCTGAATACAAACTGCACTGGACAACCTTCAACTTCAGCGTGCAGTCACAGAGTATAATCACTGAGATTTTACTGGCAGCAGTGGTCAGAGTCGCTGTGCTCCTTCAGCAGCTACACGGATTTTAAACCTCCTCTCCTAAAGCTCTTTATGCCGAATAGCTGTTGGCATCGAACTCCTCACTCTCTCCTCCCCGTCTGAACTAGCTGCCAAGGTAGTTGGTATCTGTAAGTATTGTATTTGCTAGAAATGTCTCAAAGCCACAGGCTCCCTGAATTTTTGGGGAATGCTTTAATCTCCCAGGCCCTCTGAACTAACCACCAGCTCCATGTATTTTTGAAAACCTAGGCCCAACCTTGATGTACATGCTAAGGGAGGGAAAGCTCGCAAACATTTTGAGCCTTTATGCACCATTTTCATAAGGCCGCATTTCTGCAGACTTTGCCTAAGGGAACTGCCCACAGTTCACAGCGTTGTGACGTGAAACACGGGGGTTTCCAGAGGCCTGGACTACGAGGGGTGTTTAACCTATTCAGATTTAACTCGGGGTTTTCAAGCAAACTCAGGGTTGACAAACTCTGCCTGACTACGCCGGCGTTAAACAGCACTATGAAGGTGAAGAAGATGTCACCTGTGTTTACTGAATTGGAGTTGGTCCGCGTTCACTTACCTGAAGAATGCACGGTGACTGTGTCAGGATCGAGTCAGGATGTGAGGGGTGTATTGAAACGTTCTAAAAATCGAACACCGTGGCGACAAACAAATCCAGGTTAAGCTTGTTGGCAATCTGTAATTATCTTCACAGTATTCTTGTTGCAATTCGCTGTTTAGGATTTTATGGGCTCTTCTTTTATATGTAATATGATAAAGATGTAAAGGTACAACTGCATACTGGGTCCACTGTAATAAAACCAGCCAGGAGCAGCAGGGGAGAGGGGTAATAATCTGATAATAAAAAACTCCAAAATTTCCAAGTTTAAAATGGTCAATTTAAGGGGACAAATCTACAAGTTAAAAACTTTAATATTCTAGTAGTGGCCTATAGTCATTAGTTTATGAGAGAAACTCATCACGTCAGTTGGCAAGGCTGCAACATCACACACACCTCTGCCATGTATTACGCCTGCAGTGGAAAATTGTATTATTGCCTACTTCTAAATTGGATTTAGCAATGAGGAAATACTCTTGATTTTTGGCCTACAATCATCATATGATCAAATGCATCAGGACTTTAGAGACTTTGCTTTGAGTTAGTGACTTTTTGTGACTTTAATCTCAGGGAATTTCTGAGTTTTGTTCTTCTAAATTTAATCTTTCATCTTTTCTCAGATTTTTAACCTCCAACCGTCTTTGGAGACGTAAAATAGTCAATCTAAATATGTGAAAACATTTAAGATAATTCAATTAACGTTAGCCTATCCACATGAGCAACATCTCAAAAACTGGCCCATTAGTTAATTAAGATAATCCCTAAATCTTAAAAAGGGTGCAGGGCTCGCTGTATAAATGTAATATTGTGTTGAGAATAACTTCAGTTCAGCTGCATCCCCAGTGGAACAAGTGAGGATGAAAACTAAAAATATTTTACTAAGGTAGGCCTATTTATTAACAATACTCACCGAGTACAGATGTGTAGTCCACGTATAAGGGAAACTTTGAGCTTACCACGAAGATAACCTGCTTGGAGCAGTGAAGAGCGTTAATTGCCTTTCGTAGTACGGGTCAAGCAGGAAGTTATGCCTGACGTCACAAAGTTAATCCTGAAGTTACCTGGTTAAGCCAGTTACTGCGCTTCATGGTAGGCAGCTGGGGAAGCCCAGAAGCGAGAGAAAAGTCTCAGCAAACCCGTCTCATAAGAGGAAGAAGAACGATAAACAAACAAGCACGACAGGAACAACCAACCCTGACGTTTACATGGTCATACAGTCAGAACTGTGTGGACTTTGTCCTATGATGGCATCATGATAACTGATGAACACAGATAATTACTATAAATCAGTCGTCCCCTCAGTGCCTCGGCCGCAACGTAAAATAAAAAGTCCCAAACCCACAAATGTGTGCATCACTTACCAGGTGACGTCAAATAAATCTGTGAGGGTTCAGGGTTTAGGGGGGACACTGACATTGGGCCCTACACTCTCCTTGGGCCCTCCTGATGTCCTTGAACTGCATCACAGCGCTGTGGACATTCTCATACATACATATTTGCTGGAAATACTTTAATCCTACAGGTCCCCTGAATTGTGTACGTGCTTGGAAGTCCTCACAACCAGTGGTGGAAATGGAAAAACCAATATTTAATCAATACACATGTTCAACAAACAGAAACATGTAAACCATATATTGTAAATATAGGGAGAGAATATAGTGACTTTGCTGTTGTAAACTTTACTGTTATATTTATAATATTCACTTCTAATCCTGTTCTGAATTTATTAGTCAAAAAATGTATATATATATTTCACTTTTAGTAATGTAGTTGAGTAATAGTAAAACTGAACCGATAAGTGTAGTATCCATAACATCCTAACGATACCTATCCCTAAACAGTTTAACACTGCAGTTCGTCAAAAAGCACACATTTCACACACATGGCGTCTCTGACATATCTAGTCTAGTTAATGTAACGTTAATCTGGATTATTTGCTGGAAAGGAGAGGAAACAATGCAGAGGACAGCAGAGCAGGTCAGAAGGAGAACATGCATTTGGAAGCTCAACAAGCAGCGTAATCAAGTGCATCATGAAGAAAATAATCAGCAGATCTCTGCTATCTCTGTCATTTTAAATAACTTTAGTATTTAAGGCCTGTGACCTACCTAAAAGTGTATTTGCTGGGAATGCAGGCAGTCTTAGTAGTATCTGCTGGAGACGCTGGCTGGTTGCACTTATTGATACTCCTAGCCTCAGTGGAATTGTTAAAAACGCTCGCCTCAACTTCCCACAAGCTCTGCATAATTACTGGAAACACTTGAAATTCCCAGTTCCCTTGGACTACCTTTCAGGAGAGCTCCACTCCAGATCCCTAATGGATCTGTTTATTTGCTGCTCTTAATGCTTGCCAATAAACTCTGGAGGTTTAGGGTGATTTAGCACATTAACCACATACTGTGATTTGCTGAAGATAATTTTCTGAAACATGCTGTTGGTTTTTACCTTCCTCCCTTTCAGGCAGCAGGTTGGTTCTTCCTGCAGAAACTACCTGCATACAGTTTTGCAGTGCTCACATGGCGCCGGATGAGGAAGCTCTTCAAGTGGCTGCTCAAAAAAACTCCCTGAAAACTCTTCCTGGTGGTGCGTTCAAGGACGCTTTGACGTCTAAGCTCTCTGAGTCAGCCTAACGGCAATGCTTTTGATAAAACAAATAAAATAAAATGATCTGTTTCACAGTGTTAACTTTGTGCTCTGGGTTTGGATGACAACTTGAACAGTGGCCCAAATCAACAGAAACCTGATGCTTTTGCTAGTCTTTGCTTCTCAAACAAACAGTTTGGTAATACTGTTTTTATTCAGTTCTATCAACCACTGTTGATCTAACAGACTTCCCAAATCAAGACTGTTTCAGAAGCTGTGAAATAATCCAGAATCTGTAACGATATTATATATAACAGTCAGAGCTTCAGATTGTCCTCTTTACAAAGAAGAACTCGAGCTGTGTAGTTTGTTTCAGAATATTTACTCAGAAAAAGGTAAAGGACAAACAGCAAATCACTCCAAACATGAAAAAAACGTCCGATCAGGCTTGAACTGTCCTTTAATCCTTGCTGGTATCAGACCACGATGGCTGTGTTCCAATATGAATGTGGCGGCTCCTTCACCACGTGCCTTCACCCTTCCTGTCCTCGTGTTTGTAGGCGAGGGAGGTTTGCGGGTTTGTTTGATGATGCTTCTAGGCTGTGGTTTGCTGGCTAATCTACTGCACAAACACGAGCATTCAGCCACTCAAACACAAAGCTACACATCGATTAGATAACAGGAAGCTACGGTGAGTTATTGTCTGACTGGATTAAGTGGCTGGCAGCTACAGAAAATAAGTGATACTGTGACATTAAAGGATCATAGTGTTTGATGTTACTTGTTAAATGAAGGTTTTACTGTTACAGAGACAGAGGTTGGATACAATTTAAAGGACTACACCAACGTTTTGGGAGTTATGACCGTTGCTCACTTTCTCTGATCTGATGAGTGTTTTGGCACTATCTCTGAAGCTGTTTACATCCGGCTTTAAAATGCATTTTGGATTTTAATGGGATAATGTTTAACCACATTAAAGTACAGATGTAAATGTACCCAAGAAGCACTGTGGCCCAATTGTGATCTGATCGGTAAAACCACCTCCGGAGGTGGTCAGGGTGACCACGGTGAAGACAAGTGGAAATGCAAATGTCTAAGGCCCTGTCTACAGGTATTTTAAAAACCATGACTTTTTCTCTGCGGTTTCTGCCGTTCGTCCACACAGAAACGCAGTATCAGGGCACTGAAACCAAACATTTTTTAATACGTGAGGATTTTAAGAAACTCCATGCTCTTGGCAGCGCTTGACAGCATGTTTGGGATTTCATGTACATTTTTTTTAAACAAATAACTCCGGTTATAAAAATACCCGTGTCCGTGTGGACTAGGCCTAACAGCATACAACAACTACACGAGCCAAAATACGTACGTATATCTAAAGTCTTATAAATGAACAGTCAAATCCTGAAAAATCCTGTACTTTAGTAAAAGTACAGAAATATTTGCAAAATATTTGCTCGGGAGTACAATTTCTGAGGAACGGGAGCACACAGTCAGTCATTCAGCAAATTGGAACAGCCGGACGCGTTAGCCAACAGCCAACATTTGGAGTTTAAACAACTATATTCCCACATAAAAACTCTTAAAACTGCATTCCATGACACATGAACAGCAGCATTATAACTTACAGTTGTGATTTTGCATTCTGGGATACTTGACTATGCGAAGTCCACACAAGTCACCACCAACGCAGGATCGGTAAAGCGGGCGGAGCGAGAACACATCCAGGTATTTGACTGTACTTGGCTGGAAGCAGACTTCTGAATTGGAACAGTACTTGCTGCGACTATGGTGTATAATCCATGGAGGAAAACAAATCACGGTGGGAAGCAGAGTTATTTTAGTTATAGAGCAAACGAGAGGAGGACGTGACGTGCGGTTGTTTGAGCTGGACCGGGATCGGAACTCGATCGGATCTTAATGTGGACACTGAAGATGCATATTAAAACCAGGTGTAAACGTAATCAGGTAAAAATCAAATCCAGGTACAATGTGGATACGAGACGCATTTTAATGCCGGTGTAAACAGACTGTGATTCTGATGAGTGCTAACACTTTTAGCCACTTCGAGTAGCTCACTCTGCATTAGTCTTGTAAGAACTTAAAGTTTACTGACTTTTTTGGTCACTTGGGGGCAACAGAACAAGCTGAAAACATGGCATATAAAATCATTAAACTCTTAAATGTAAAATAGTTTTTTTGACAAGTTGCCAAAATGTCTTGGCCAAGCAGCAGCCTGAACCCCTGGTCACACCAGAAAGTGGCTGGGAAACTCTGCACGCCTTGGAGAAATATGTGGTTCCACAGGGCTGGTGATGTAGTGACTACTGCAGGTAGATGCTGTCAGTCACAATAGCTTCCTGAGCTAGCTAGTTAGCTCCTTGGCTAGATCGCACTAGAGACGATGGGTTCACATAGATGGATTCATCCTATCGACTCCTGTTTCAAAGCTGTCAAAGGCCACACCATGACAGCGTCCTCCATTTTTGACTCTCCAGCTCTTTGGTCAGAACTGTGGAGGCTGTTTGCTATATATTAGTATGTTTCTTAACTATTATCCAAGGATGGTTAAAATCAAGGGCAACTGGACTGGACGTTGAAGATACAAGAAGATGTTTCGTTCCTCATCCAAGAGATTCCTTCAGTCCTGACTGACTAGTAGGGAAAGTCAGCTATTTAACCTCTGTGCGGTTGTTTGCCAAGAGCATCGATACGATACTGCTGATTCATTAGTGCTCCTGGCTGCTGTTAGAGTCACCTGAGTCCAAGTCTGAATGACGATCGTTGGTATCCTCACCTTGTTTGGTTTCCTGGGGAGTGATGAAAGGGTAGCATTGAATTGTCCACTTCTGGCCTCAGGTGAAGATGCCAAGATGCTTCTAGTATCTTCAACTAAGTGAAGCTGCCCTCGATTTTAACCTTCCTTAGATAACTATGAGCTGGATGCTTGAGAACCTTCACAGACATCTTAACTATTAGCAATTTTGGTGCCATTACTCTCATTACATAATTAATAAGGTGACCTATTGGCAAAATTACTAAATGTTCACACAGTCCATCAACTCTACAATGGTCTCCTTCCAGAATATTAACCTGTAGAACCGTATTGCAAGTCTCTTAAAAGATGAACTGGTTATTGTCAAGACAAACTGCAGTTTAAGTCACAACTATCTACTAAAAAATCTACAGCAAATTACTCATTTGAGCTTGTACAAAGACTGCATTTCTTTTCCATGGTATTCAGGTTAAAACTCTGGAGTGACGCCGCTGCTCAGTGGGTACTGACTGTTCTGAGAATGTGCTGTGATAAATGTGCAGCTTGACAGAAACAAAACATTTCATGCAGAGTTAAGACATGAGTCCATTGCTAGCAGGAGATGAGGAGTTGTCAGGGAGGAGAGTGTTCGGGTTCACGGTTGGCCGTTGAGTTCCTGCCGACGTTTCAGAGCCTTGCTGACTCGGTTCTCCTACAGTCGGCTCCTCTAGAAGGTCAGCACTGAAACGGGGAGGACAGTTACTCACAACAGCAAGTTGGCAGGATCTGTTTGGTTCCAGCTTCATCTGGAGGGAGTCGCATGCAGGGCGGCACAGAAACAGAGAGGAGGAGGAAGACATGCAGACCTGCATGCGTGGAGGCGAGCAGAGGGAGCTGACATCACTTACAGTCGACCTCCAGGATGGC
Organism: Micropterus salmoides; assembly: GCF_014851395.1. Lineage (NCBI taxonomy): Eukaryota > Metazoa > Chordata > Actinopteri > Centrarchiformes > Centrarchidae > Micropterus > Micropterus salmoides. Next base: position 26,547,769 of record NW_024041262.1, on the reverse strand, counting down.
TCTGACAGTCCTAGTGAGCTCCTTCGCCTCCTGAACGAGCGTGGCTGAAGTCCAGGGACTCTTCTTGTAGCGAGAAGGGAGGCCTTGAGGCGACGCGCCAACTTTAACGTCTCCGGAGCTGTAAAAAGACAGAAGGACGAGTCAGCCGTGAGAAACGACGACCACCACAAACAGGAGGTTCCCGGGAGAGTCCAGGGACCCACATGATCACAGGCCTTCGTGGATGCGGCCTAGAGGGGTTCACAATTACTCATTTTTACCAGTCACAAGTTTTTGCCAAATAAAAAGTCCCTCCGGGAATTATTAACACAAATTTAACAAATCCCCGTAAATACAGAGCAACTTGCAAAAACAATCAATGCAACTTTTCTACAAATGTGACCCATCATCTCCGTTTCCTGCAAAACGTGTCACATTTACCTACAGCAATAAACAGCAAAGGGCCGTGAAGACCAGTATCCAGATCTTCTTCACCAAAGGGTGGGAACTGTTCTGAAGAACGTGCAGTATCGCGGTCGAACATAAAGGAAATCGTCTACTGACAAACACTTTGCTGCCCCAAAGCATACAGAGAGAATGGCAGAAACACATGGAGGACGTCAGACGAGACACTGAGACACAGGCTGCGGCATCCTGGTCAGCTGTAAGGGTTAGGGTCAGGGTCAGGCCCGCCAAGTCCTGGAGGGGGTGTTTAATGATTCAACTACAATTCTAAAAACATCACGTCTACATTTGCAGTTTGCACTTATTTCCACAATTTCATCACAAAAAGACGCCGCAAAACAGCACAACATTGCAATTTTTTGAAAAGCTGCCGCATAGTCACAAACAATGCTGTGAGATCCTGGAGGGACTGCTTTAGTTTTTTGTGAGGGACTGTCCTGACTTTCTTTCATCTTTATTTCTGAACACATGAAGCCAAATCTTTGCATCTTCAAATAACGGCTGGTGTGTGCCGAGTTGATGAAACAGAGATTAGCAATGCTGTTGAGGAGAGCCTCTCCTGCTGGCTCAGTGGTTTGGAGGAGCGAGCAAACGATCTCTGCACCAACAGCTTTTAATAACACTCATGAGGCCGCTTGTTAATGTGGGTTACTGCCTGATGAATTAGCTCACACCTCCAGTTCTTTGAATGATCGAGAGAGCTAATAACACTTTGTAAAGCTGCTGAAGTGTCCACGTCACCATGGTTGCAGCTGTTATTCACTCTGACAGCGCTCACTTCACCCCATCAGCCAACACCGAGGTCATCCCAAACACAGACAGCATGAACGCAGCTTTCTGTTTTATTATTTGTTTCTGGAAGCTTCCGGTCTCACAGCTCCTAAACATATTACCAACACAGTGAAATGTGCTGCTCCTTGTCTCCTGAGGGATAGTTTCTTTATTACAGCGCTGAAGTCAGGAAGACTAATGGCTTTAATGAGAGTGATACTTAGAGGGATCAAAAAAGTCATTAACTGGGAATGAATGAGCAGCAAAGAGACATTTATTATAACAAAGTGGAACGCCTCATGCATGCTTCCCTCAATGAACGCCTGGACAGCCAGCCTACATTTCCTCTTACGAGTGGCCTAGAAACAGATGAACAGACAGGTGAATAAAAAGAAAAAACGACGGGGGGTCTTGCGGTTATGAAAGACGAGTCCAGGTGTCCCACTGACCTGGTGTGAAATAAAAAGGAAAGCAGGCAGCAGGTGCTGGGTGACTTCGCAACATGACCGCTTGACCTGGTTTACAGAACCTGACTTACACAACTGGCAGGAAGGCACCAATAACTCGATAGATAAGGAGAGGAGGCCACATCGCAGGCAGACCCTGTTTTTATACGGCGGAAAGTAAAAATCCTACTTTAAAAATGTAACAGAAGAAGAAGTAAACGATTGTTACTGCTAACGTGTTCTTAGGTACACAAAGACTAAAGCACAGATGGATCTTTGTCAAGAAAAATCCTTGTATCCGCAGGTTTCTCATCAAAACAGAAAGGAATGAAGGAAGGACAGAAAGGGGAAGCATAGACTGAATCAAAGACAGAAGGTAGGAAGAATAAGGGAGGAAACATAGAAAGACAGGAAGTCGGGAAGAAAGCATAGATAGAAAGGAAGGAAGGAAGCATAGAAACACAGAGAGGAAGCATAGAAAGGGCCTTCCAGAAACCGCTCCCTCCCCATCCCTACCTACTCCCACTCCGTTTGAGAATTCATGCGGAGGGTCCGCCACATTAAGCGCCATCCGAAACCAACGATAGCGGAGTGGTAGTGGGTTTTTAAACCCTCCAATGCCGCGTCAGCACCATTGTTGTCTACGCGGTTTAGATTTGGCTCTGAGGGTGACTCCGACCAGAGCTCACTCCGTGTCAGAGTGGAAGTGGCGAGGGACACAGAGGAAGTGCGGAAGGAGGCAAAGAAAGAAAGCGGGACCACTGAATGAGATCTCTCATTACACGATTCAGACGATCGGTCACACACTTTCACATAAAGCAGCACAAACAAACACAGAATTACAGTCTCTCTCCAACTACCTGTAGCTCTTCGTTGGTCCGTGACTTTCGAGCAGGAACTCTTGAACGTTCTGCAGACACACAAACAAAATATGTTCCACTTCTGTGTTGTTCTTTGTTGCAGCGATGATTATTACATGAACTATAATCCTGCTGGAAGTGAAGTATCTCTTCAGCTGAAGGTCAGACATTCTTTGAAGTTCACGTCTGCTGTATCTTTATTCTTTTTGTAATGCAGATATGAATCAAGAACACACATTTTAGTTTACGCCATCCTCACTGTGCCGGCAAAAAATATTTGTCTAAGTAAAAATCACAAGTTTGGTTTAATTCAAATCTCATGTTTGGACCCAAACCAGCAACCAGTCAGTCCATCTCTCAGTCACTTCCTGTCTGTGGCTCTCAGCCCCGAGCCCATTGGTTCCTCCTGAAGATGTAAATCTTTACAAACACCTCACATTCGTTTAGTTTTATATTTAAAAAGGCTCAGTAATTTCCTCATTAGCAGTGAGTCTCACGGATGGGTTTTAATAGTTTCTGTGGCTCAGAGGACGAGGAGACATCGGGCTGGGAGACACTCAGGACTCCTTAAAACTCTGGTTTGACTCTTTACCTCCACAAAACTCAGCAGTTTTCCCGTTGACATCTCAAAGCCCCTTTTGGCCACTTCGCTCTTCCGTAGTTGACACTCCAGGACGGCCACTCTCTTCTTCAGCTCCTCCGTCTCCTCCTGGGATGAAGACAGAACAACAAGGGACACATTTTGTTCAGTGTTTCTTCCCTCTCTGGTTAAAGTTGTCCTTTGTGTTTTACAGTTACAATAGCGTGGACAGGAAACCAAAAACAGCTAAAAAGAAGGCACTACAGCTGATTTCTGCTCCTGTCCTGTCCAGCTCCTGACAACAGAGTCAGAAAATGTTTATTCATGTTTGAACTGAATATTTGTAGAGAAAAACAGACGTTTGATTTCTGTCTCACTCGTTGACTTTTTTCCTGTCTCGCCCAGTCTTGTGATGACTTTTGAAAGACTCCCATCCCACAGCAATCCTGTGATTGGTCAAAAAATATCAGCCTCTAAAAACACACCTGTGCTCCCAACATTTTAATCTAACAATACAATTTAAGAATTGACTGATAAATACAACTGAACGACCAAACATTCCTCGTGACAGGGAAAAAAGGACAAACAAGATGTAACATATTTCTACTTCTCTGTAATTTTAGATTGCCCTGCCTTTATAGACGTGTGGCTCTGCAGGAACTTAAAGAGTAAACGTAATACGCATTGAGGCGTGTTTGCTGTGGCTCAGGATGCAGGAGGTGGAGTCTAAGGTTGGTGGTTTGATCCTTGGTCAGGCCAGCACCTTGCACTGTAGCTCGCCATACATGCAGTCCATCTTCCACCTCAGAGACAAGCTCCTAGAATTACCTGCGAGCTCAGGATTAAACCCAAGTTCCAGGTATTTGGATAAATGGAGCAGGACAGCCACAACTTTAAAAAAGAAGAAGTGAGGTTTACGTTAGGCGACAGATTCTTTGTCTCGTTGCTGTAAAATAAATATTTCAGTAAACTGAAAACTGGAAGACTGGATTCTGGAGTAGTCGGCTATTTATGTTCCAGGCTGACTGAGATGATTTTGACCTTGGTAAGATGTGAAGTTTAATATGAAATTTTTGAATGAAATTGATTAAAGCAGTTTGACATTTCAGGAAATACGCTTCTCTGAACTAGGGGTGGGAGAAATAATCGATTCTCAGATACATCACGATGCGGACGTGGAAGATTATGAATCGATTAACAAATGTCTAAAAATCGATTATTAAAAGTTAATTGATAACATAATGTTGATAGAACGCAAAAGGAGGTTCGTGGAAGTGTCAAGCTAACATCTGCCCTGTACAAGGGCTCTCTGTCCCCCACACCAGACTCCAGAGCCTTCAGCGTCGCAGCCCCCATCCTCTGGATCTTATCCCCACAGAGTCTGGACACTTTCAAAGATCTACTAAAAACCCAGCTCTTTACCAAGGCTTAAAATCCTGAATGACTTTATATTGTTCTGTTACTGTAACTATGTGTAAACTGGTATACAGCTCTGTCCTGTACACATACTGTAGACTATATCCTGATAATTAACTTTATATGACCGTTTTCAGAGGAGTCTGGTTGTTAATGAAATGACGGACCATGATGAGGTTAATGAAGTAAATGTGGGAGAAATTAAGTCCTTTTAAGCTAATAAGGAGATGTTTCTTTTGGATTTTAATGTGCAAATTAAAAGCTTAGTAATTATCCAGGGATCCTGTATAGAAAAAGTTATGCATCAATAATCGCAGCCCTCTGAATTGTAATCGAATCGAATCGTGAGGTGCCCAGAGATTCCCACCCCTACGGTTTCTTTAAAGGATACATAAGGATTGTTTCCAGTCTTTATGCTAAGCTAAGCTAACCAGCTTCTGGCTGAAGCTTCATGTTTACTGTCCACACAGGAGTGGCATCAATCTGACTCTCAGCATTTGAAAAGGGACTATTTCATTGATCAGGTTAATCATTCATCTGAAAATGTTGGTTTCAGAGTCTCAGATTTATTTATAATTTTTTTATTTACCCTTTATTTCAACAGGAAAGTCCCATTAACAACACAAGCTCTTTTACTTTGGGCTCTTTTTGTTTCTAGACTAAACAATTGATTCAGAAAATAATTGGCAGCTTAACTGATGATGAAAATAATGTGAAAAAAGTAACCAGCAGCCTCAGCCGTCACGTACTGGAAACGCTGAGGAGCAGAAATAAAATATTTGCTGGAGGAAATTACTTCTGTTAAATGATGTCTTGTGAGTGTGGACACAATAGATTGACTCTCAGAGGATTTCTCCGTGAGTCAGCATTTCAACGTGTGATAATATTCTCAACGCAGCAGAGAGGGGCTTCTTCCTCTCTGCTGCTGTGTTAAAGCTGACACCGTGCAGCGTCGGCTCAGCTCGTCCGCTCGCCGTCAGTAGCCCGCCGGTGCCGAGCTGCAGGCTGCTGTCAGACTTTTGTAAAAATAACCTGACCCAGATTCACGGATGATGATGGAGGAAGAAACCAAAACCTGGAGGGGAAGGATGAGGGTGCAGGGGCAGCACAGCCAGTGAGGGATTCTGGGAAATCATCAGGGAGATCACTGGGAAGGACACTGCAAAAACCTCATCCTGCAAACAAACCAGATATCTGTTAGCATCAGACCAAACACAGAGCGTTGGCGTAGTGAGGGTCTGTTGCAGAAGCTCGGTCAAAACATGCAGGGCCATCTGACAGAAAGATGTCAGACATGTTTTCATCCATCCATTGGATGAAAACAAACTCAAATGCCATCTTAGATGAGAAGCATCAGTGGAGTCTGGTCTGTTGACTATATTTAGATAAAGGCAGTTCCATCCATCCATCGTCAACCGCTTATCCTGTGTACAGGGTCGCGGGGGGCTGGAACCAGTCCCAGCTGGCATCGGGTGAAAGGCGGGGTAGAAGACCCCGGACAGGTCGCCAGTCCATCACAGGGCCACACATCACACTCACACCTCCGGACAATTTAGGGTCACCAATCAACCTGGGCCGCATGTCTTTGGACGGTGGGAGGAAGCCTGAGCACCCGGAGAGAACCCACGCAGACTCGGGGAGAACATGCAAACTCCACACAGAAAGTCTAAACAGAGCTTATTTTTCTGCTGACAACATCCTGCAAATTGTCAAACTTAAGCTACTTCTGCAGAAATGTAGGCCTCATGATCTCTGACGAACTGAAGACACCAGCCAGTCATGTTGGTCACCTTATTGGTCGGCACTGGCTGCTCCGCTCTCTGAGTCTTCAGCTCAGCGATCTCGGCCTCCAGCAGGTGGATCACCTCCTCGTAGTCCATCTCCATGCCCCTCGCCTGCTTCTGAGCCGCCTCGGCCAGCTGGATCCGAGCCCTTAAAGCCCGACTCTCCTCTGCTCCGACTTTTACTTCCTACCAAAGAGTAAAGAGGAAGGGGAGAGGATGAAGGAGGGAAGTGAGGGAGAAAAGAGGAGCGTTTCTTCATCACAGCTCAACAAGTGAACAGATTACTCAGCAGAGGATCAGCCTGCGTGGTGCGTTCAGAACCCGCTCAAGCTTCTTAACCTCATAAATCTTTGAAGGTGCTGAAGTCATGATTTTGACTTCTCTGTGTCAGGGTGAATAAGTGTGATGAAGCTCTTTGCTTTCACTGGATCAGCAGGCTGGACAGTCAGGACCCAGCAGGACTCGCCCGGACCTGCCACCGCTCAGCATGTTTCTATCCTTGATAAGGTCGCCAACGTTCGAAAAGCAGCACCACTAATCTAAAACAGGGACGACCGATGTTTTTAATTCCTGCTGATCCTACTGAGAATTCACTAAATTATGGAACATATTTTAAAAGATAAAAGTGTTAACGTAGTGGTTTTTTTATTCTCACTAGGTTTATTTCTTTCCTAAAATGTATTTTAAGTCTAGTTGGGTGTTATCCATGCATGCAGGGACACAAAGGAGCACTAATACAAGGAATGTACACTTAATAATTAAATACCTGCATACCCTTTATCACAAACACAGACAAGATGTGCCAGCAGCTGTCCCAAGTCTACACAATATACAAAAGTCAAGTGTTTTTGCACATGTAGGGCTCCCTGGTCAAGTTAGCAATAATAACTATGCACCGTCCTGTTACTAATTTCAAAATAAAACTAGTAGTTAATGTTGTGAGACATTGCAATTTGGTTAGATTTTTGCACCAAAACTACTAGGTTTGGTTTAAGATCGTGGTTTGGCTTAAAGAGGTGGTATTCTGTTTTTTGCCCTTTTCCCTCTTCTTTATTGAGTTATAATCTTTTTTGTGCTGTAACAGGTTTGCAAAGTGAAAAAGCCCAAAGTCCAGCCCAAAGGGAGTTCCCATCTCCTACAGAAAACTCTGTGACGTCACAGGGATGAAAGCTAAACGCGCCTCATATAACGCTCGCCAAGTGGCTACTCCGACACGCCCTCAGAAACAGCGAGCTGCAGCACACAGCTCTCCTCTCCCTTCCAAACACTAGCTACCCTCCAGGCAGTCAGTGGACATAAAGTTGTTCCTGTGATGTAGAGACAGAGCTCAGTTAAAACTTTATGGATACAGATTAATAACTCGCCGCTCTGAAACTCTCGCTCCAGTCCGTGTTGCCGACCGGCTTCTCGCCGACCCGCCCTTCTCTGCTTCTGATTGGCTAGTAGTCCTTAACTAGGAACTGAGCATGTGCAACTCCCAACAAAGATCATTTAGAGACAAGATGTATCACTCCATAGCTAAAACGAAGCCTTCAACACAGGCTGAAAAGAGGAGCTGCAGCAATGTGCAGTATGACAAAAAAATAACCATGTAAACCTGCTCTGGTACAAACTCTAAATAAGATGAGGAACCTGAAAATGAGCAGAATACCAACTCTTTATAATAACAAAATTTTTACTTGGCCTTTTCTCACATAAGTTAAGTAATGTTACTTCCGTAACTAAGTAACTTCAATAAACAAAAGCCAATGTTGACTTCTGTTTCACATGGGAAACGAAAGTTTCTGGCACCAACCATCCACACCATCCACCTCCTTACTCCTGACCTTTCTGTTCAATATTCTACACCAACCTTTGGCGTTCAAAAATGACGCTGCGGGGCTTTACCCAGTGCGTTGACGACTTGAGAGTGAGATTCAGTTGGCAGTAATGCTAGCAAGCAGCTCTGTGAGGCTGGACACAGCAGTGCTTTGAGCCAAAGGCTAACGTCAGCATGCTGATGTTCAGCACGTATAATGTTCACCAACTTAGTTTAGCATGCTAACACGGCGTACAGCTGAGGCTGATGGGAATGTCATTTGCTCGGCAGGTATTTGGTCATAAACCAAAGTGTTTGACACATTAATAATTGTTGAAATCAACCAAACTGGCCGTAATCAAAAAGATCTACGCATCCAGTGTGGCTAAAACACACTATGCCCCCCCAGTCTGTCAGAGCACTGAGCCGTGCACTAACTGCAGGGGCTGTCTATTTTTTTTATCACTTGAATGCATTATTTCAGTCAGGGTCCTCACAAGTGCAGAAAATTCTTGTGTGTGTGTAACAGAGCGTGAGGGACCCGGCCAAAGAGGTCAGACCTGAGAGACGACCTCTTACATAACACCCCCGGGATCACTGGGCGCTCTAAACCCTCATCCTGATGCAGACCTGACCTGAACAGCTGGCTGGGGATCCTGCAGCCTCCAGGGGGCCCGGCACAAACTCACAACGTCAGCGCTCTCTTTCTGAGTCCAAGGTGACGTCTTCAGATCACTTGTTTTAGTCCGATCAATAGTTAAAACCCCCATAATACAGATTACACTGATGCAAAACAGAGCAACTAATCCTCACATTACAGAAGCCAGAGGCAGAGAATGTTTTTCTGCTCCATGAATGACTCGTGGTAAACGATTAAACGATTATAAGAATTAATTTCCTGTTAATAATTAATCATTTTATTTGTTTAGTGGTTTATCAACACGGACAGTTCCAGGGTTGTAATGTTATTTGGGATGTCATCTGGTCTAATTCCCACTCAAAGCTTTTTGATTCTACCTGAGTGGCCCGTTTGAAAGATCCGTTTATCGCTGCGACAACAGTCTTTTTTTTTTTTTGTGCCTCTGTAATTTTATTTCAATACCACTTGACATTTTGAACTCCAAAGAGTAGGCACTATTTAACATCTGTAATCCACAGAACAAGCTATTCTTCATTTGAACTGTTGCCATCTGGGCGATGATACTGCCTCCCTCTATTTACTAAACATCAATCAAAATTTTCATTTGTGCCTCAAGCAATTCAGTTTTTAAACAGGTAAGACATATATAGCCAAATAGGCAGGATGCCCAATCTAATCCGTAGCAAGGTGCGGGGTGTCTGTATCTGTATCTGTCTGTTGGTTATCACAATGCAATGCCTATGTGATTGTGTTGCAAACTAATTTTCCTACGGGAACCAGCAGGTAGTCATAATATTATAGCTGATTGGTGTATATTAAAATGATAATATCTATTATTTTGTCCAACCTGTTCTCATCGCAACTTGTCACATATGGATGTTTGGTCAAGACCCCTTGGCATCCCTTTTAAACGCCCTGGGTAACCTTTAGCGTGTTTTTGTATGTGTAGGGCTCTGCAATCAAGTTAGCAAGAACATATAGACTTTCAAAATAAAACTATTGGTTATGTTGTAAAACGTCGCAGGTTTGTTTGGTTTAGGCACCAAAACTGCTTGTTTATGTTCAAGTAAAGATGGAAGCTTTGGGTTAAAATAGCTACATGACTTAACTAAAAAGAATCAACGTTGACTTTTTGTTTTACAAAAGGAAACGAACACTGTTCTCCTGGATGAAAATCCGGTTTCTGATCCACCCTTCCATCCACCTCCTTACTCTTTTCTGTTTAACAATGATGTTAAAGGTCTTCACAGCAGGCCACAAGCTGATGCTGAAGGTCTTGACCAAGTGTCCATGTGTGACGTCTTGTGAGTGAAAACCGGTTGTTATTTTTTATTCTCTGGGTGTTTGAATTACTATAAACTCCAGTTAACTGTGTAGAAGGTGGTGTTGGAAACCAGCAGTTTATCTCCAGTCAGTCTGTGAGGCCTTCAGAGTGGAAGTTACATAATTCTCAGGGCGGTGAAACCGACACCCGCAACAATACGATACTGCAACCCCACTTGACTGGGAAACAACCACTCCCAGTACTGTTGGCACACTGGCAACCAGTAACTCTAACCTCCCAGCCCTGAAATAAACACTGCCCACAGACGGTAAAGTGATCCTCAGAGGTAATAAAGGATAACGAGGCTGGACAAAAGGAGTGAGTTATGAACACAGGAGGCACCGCTGAAGGAGAACGACTCGGCACAGAGATGGAAACACTGCGGTGAAAGTATTAATACCATTATTTAACAATTTACTGTGCAAGTACAACTGCTGTCCACATACTTTTGTATATTCGTTTCACTCTGACCTGGTTCAGGCCTCTTAATTCAAATATGTGGAACTTTTAATGCAGTTTAAAACTCCAAAATCTATTAAGCGTGCTCAGTTTGAGGTTCAAATTTCGTTCTTGATGTTGGAAGCAGCAGCTGACAAAACAATCTCAGCACCAGACCCATTCGGTAGCTGTTCTAGAGCTTTCCATAATATCCCATCCTCAGCAGATGGAGTCATGAAACTGTAGATTATTGAGACATTTTCTCCTTTTTGACAAGATGTTATAGATGTTTTAAAAGTTTTCTTATTGTTAGTAGATAACAAATGATTCATTGTTTTATTTAGAAACATTTCTTTTAATATTGACACATCCCTTTATCTTGTTATAGTACTAAATGTTATAGTTCTGGTACAAAAACCAACTTTTCTCATTATAACATGATGTGTCCAAGTGTAACAACAAGCTGCACACAACTCTATTAAAAAAATGGATTAATTAAATAATAATATTTGTACTTTTAACACACACACACACACACACACACACACACACACACACAGTCTTTTTCTTGGAACAGTAATTTGCAGTTTTTTTTAATTGCATGCTGCCTTTGTGGGAAAAATGAAAGTAACAGATGGACTGTTCTCACTCCCTCTGTTTATGTGTGTAATGTCCTGTTAGCTCTCGCTACATATGACAGCACCACAGGAGAGGCGAGGCCGCCAAAATCACTCCTGTCTGTTTCCCTTTGTGCTTCATACGTGTGAGTGTGTGTTGCATGTTTTTATATCCCTGTGGGGACTTGAACTGAATACACACTAACTGATGGGGAAATTTGAGCTCGGGCAGAGATGCTGTTTGAGGGCCAAGACTTGGTTTTAATGTTTAGGTTAGGATCAGTTTAGGGTTTATAAAGTTAGGCGTGTCGTTGTGATGGTTAAGGTTAGGATAAGGGGATAGGGAATACATTATGTCATTCTGATGTCCCCATGGGGAAACAGGAACTACTCAAGTTGTGGGAAATCTGTTTATGCAGTCACATCGTGGCGGTGTATGCGATTACATTATAGGGTGAATTCTTGGGAATAAGTACCTATCCCCAGTGAAAAAGCTCAAGTATATTGGGGTCTTGTTCGTGAGTGAGAGGATAATGGAGCAGGAGATTGGCTGGAGAATCGAAAAAAAGCAGCTGCGGTATTGCATTCGCTCCATCGCACTGTTGTGACGCTAAGAGAGCCGAGCTGGAAGGCAAAGATCTCGATCCACGGGTCAATCTACCATGTTCCTACCCTCACCTGTGGTCGTGATCGAAAGAAGTAGATCGCGGGTACAAGGGCCAAAATAGGTTTTCTATAGAGGGTGTCTGGCTTCTCCCTTAGAGATGGGGTGAGGAGCTCAGTCCTCCGTGAGGAAGTCCGAGTTGAGATGCTGCTTTGCATCGAAAGGAGAAAGTTGTTATTTGGCTTAGAAATGTAGTAAAGTAAAATAAAAAATTACAACTACTTGAAATACTCGAATAAAGTACTAATCCAGAGAAAAACTACTTAAGTAACAAAGTATTTGTACACCTCTGCATACTGAAGGTGTTCAAAGCTGATTATCCCGTAATAATTGATTGAACTTATAGGGTTATTAAGTGGTTAAAAAAAAGTGCATTTAGTGTTAAGCTACTCTTGAATGTACTTAAAAAGAAAATGACTGATCTGCAGCTCTGCACTTCACTCTCGAACTCTGAGCCGTCCTCGTCTCCACACCGCTTACTGTCATTTCTGCTGAAATGTCTGTTTTCAAATGTAAACTTTGGAGTGGAGTTTTATATTATATATCATTATATATTATATCGTCCACCGTTAGTAGGAAGTGGTCCAGTACACAAATGTTTTGTAAGAAAATAGGTATGTGTATTTTATAAAGTCCCTGTCCAGAGCTGACGTAACAAAGTGCTCCACAGAAGAGCAAATTAAAGATGGAAAAAGAGACGTGCAGACATCAAGCTGAAACTATAAAAAGAACAAGACTAAAAAAAGACACTAAAACTAAACAAAAGCAAGTCTAAGAGTCTTGAGCTGCTTGTTGAATGTGTCCACAGATCTTAAAGTCACAGTCTCCCTTTGTCTTGAGCCTGGAGCGAGGACCTCAGGGCTCTGCACCTGATCACAAGAATCTCAAAATGGATCCTGAATTTGCATCATTTGGGTCAAATGATGTGTGAATGACACAGTCAGCGCTGAAGTTTAGACTGCATAGACGGTTTTAAGCACATCTGGTGGAGTGTGGACATGTATGCGTGTGTGCCCAGGCTAATGGATCCCAGCAAGAGCCGTCTTCGCTCCAGCTGTGGCCTCCGGGGTTCCGGGCCGCCATGAAGCCTGACCTCCAGGTTCTAATAAGAGAGCGTGTCAACCGCCTCTCCTCTGCAGCCAACCCTTCAGTTCTGCAGAAAAGGCAACATAACGGAAGAAAGATCCCTCACTGTGCACAAGCTGTACAGCCTGGCAGAACAAAGAGCGGCGTCTGGTCCTGTTTCCACCCCGAACCTGACAGTCTGAGGTTTTTCTGCTCCTGAGCTCACTGAGAAATGACGTTCACATTTCCATTTATGGCAGTTTCTTGCTTTGTTTGGTTGTTATGTAACACTAATATAATGTCTCCATCGCTAAGCTGCTGATTTCACTGAAAGCCATGACAGCGCCGGTGAAATGCCACCCTCAGAGGAAAGGATATTAAATGCACTTTAGGTTCTTCTCAGGTCTACCTTCATTTTGCAGAAGTTTTGACAGGTGCTTTAAAATCAAAAACTCAGACTGTTAAAGTACAGAGAACACCGGCACGCTGTCCATCACCTGTTCTCGGTTCATTTATACACAATATCAGTACCAGTGATCGACAGCAATTCCACAGAACTTATAATCATGAATTCATGTAACTTAAAGCTGCTACAACTGATTTTCAGCGGAACCAGCTTTTCATCTCCACCTCCAGCAGCTACAGAGCAACATGATGCATCATGGGGAGTTGTATTTGTGTCACCTGATGAAGCTGAGTCCAGTGTTCGCTCTCTGTTAGCTCTGTGTTTGGTCTCCACCAGCTCCGGAGGGAAACATCTGGCTCTTTCATGAGACTCACTGTAAAGCCAAACTTACATTTCTTCTTTTTGGTAATTACAGTTTTCACAGAGTAGTCAAAACAAACAGCAATGAGATATCTACTGAATCTCAGAAAACAAAAATTAGTTCAACTTTAAAAGGGCAACTGAGAGGCTGCTGCTGCTGCTGAGTCAACAACTAACCTGCTTTAAAGGAAATTCCACTGAACAAAAAGTCAAATGTATTTTATAACTGCATAGTCCAGTGATCCAATTTACTTCAAATAGCCAAAATGTTCCACAACAAACACAAGAACAACCAAGTCTGATGAAGGCTACACCTAGAGCATAGAACGGAAACACCTTCAAGTAATAATTAATTATTAGTTGTGAGAAAGTGCAGGTACTCAGGAATCAGTCGTGAAGGAGGATTAAAGGTCGCCAGCTCGTGTGGACTGGCTCAATAAATATGCAGAGCCTGAAGAACACCTGACAGTCAGGTAGCTGTAATCTGGGTCCTGATGCGCCGCAGCCTGGCTGGACTTCAGCGGTCCATCACAGAAACAGACTCATGTCTCCTTTTATTAACCTGCTCTTCTCTGACTTGTATCAGAAACCTGAAACCTTTTTTTCTTCAGTGCTAAAGTTAAACTATTTTTGCCTCCATGTCACACCCAACCAGGAACCCACGGGTCTGAAAAGCAAAGCCAACGCTGTCTTGCCAACCCAGCTGTGCAGCGCATCTCTTTGTCTGTGTCTTTGCCAGACTTTGTGTTTGAACAATATTATAGTGAAATACAACTATTTATTACATTTGATGAACACTGACGGGCAACGGTGTTTATAAACTGCAGCTCAGAAAAGATATCCGAACATGCGTTCATATGCGCATGTACAAAATGAAACTCGCGCATTCCGCATGGCAATCCTCATAGTCGCACATGATATAAAAACAAGATTATCTGTCTCTCAGTCAAGGATTAGATACAACCTTGGACTAATGCAAGATGGAGAGCTGTGAAGTGACATTGAATATTGATAATAAAAATGTTGATTAGCTTGGCAGACTGGATAATATGGATGCACATCTCTCAGTAAATCATAAGCATCACATATTCAGCCAAGTCATGGTATAAATAATATTTTACCTTTGAAAATGTATTAAAAGAAACCTGGGGGAGCCAGTTTGAATGGGACTGATGCAGCTGATGACATTGTCAAGTATTGTTATCTATAGTTTACAGGGGCTGTGCTGAAGTTTGTCAGTAGAGTAGATGTTGGATCATCACTCAGTACAAGTACAGCTGATCCACAGCTTCAGCCTGTACACACAGCCAGAGATGTACAATGGAACAGTTGCTGCTCCACCAAATGGCCCAGAAGATTGGCCCCCAGTCTTATCACACCCAAGGAGGACTGAGTTAGTGTGCACAGGTCCATTCAAACCACCACTGGATTTTTCTACAGGCAGGTACAGGAGGGTCCAATAGCAGAATTTTGCTTAGGGCCGCAGGGAGGTCAGTACCGGCTCTGATTCTGTTACAGACCTTCAGTTCATGTTTGCCTTTTTATTAACCGTCACCACGATTGTTGAACTTTAACCGTGTTGTGGTTTGCATGTGGAGGAATTGTAGAGAAAATTGAAGATAAACCAGGTTTTTGTAGAATTGTCCAATAGGGACATTTTTGTCTGCTGATACGGTCAAAAAAACTAAACACTAGAGGCCAACCGATTTATCGTTTTGTAGATATTATCGGCCGATATATGCTACCTGCATCCGCGTTTATAACAGCCGATATGACTATTAAAAATCAGAAACAGAGAGTCGGATCCTTCCCTCATGTCATGAGTGTTGCATAGTTTGCCCAGCAGAGGGCGCGCTCTTAACAAGCACCACAGAATAAAACACCAGCTGACTGCAGTCTGAGGAACTCCTGGTAGCTCAGTGTTCCTGGTGAGTTGGTCTTTTGTCACTACATGACTGAAATATTAATAAAAACAGCCCTCATCACTTTTCCTCTTCTGAGACCAGACTTGCTAACCCTCCCGTTTTTCAGGCTCAGCAGTGTTCTTGCGACCGATCCTCTCATTTCTCTCTCATTTATTACTCCTAAATATTTTCTAACATTGCCAACAGCAGATAACGCTGCCTGAAACAAAGCTAATGCCGTGATTGTCAGTGGAGGAGGCTAACTTTAGTGTTCAGTTACCAGAGGGGACTTACGAATAAATGTGAGCTGAACAAGTATCTAACACACAGTAGCAGCTCCTCGTTGTAGACAGTCATGTAGTATTAGATTAAATCAAGGGAAGCGTTTCCTCTGCGTCACTGTATCATATATAATTATTTGCCTGTATCATTATTATGATAGCACTGACATGAGAGGCGATATATGGTATTATTGTTATTTTTAGTAGTAGTACTATATTGGTATTTAATTTAATGTTCATTAGTAGTAGTACTCTATAATTTATAATAAATCCGATATTTTATAAATGTTTTCTGTAGTTTTATACCATTTGACTCAAAACATTAATATATTTTGTTGTACTTTTGTTCAAAGTACTATTGCTAACAAGAAAAGTTTATTTTTAAACTGTATGTATGTCACGGTATCTTGGTGAAGTCTCAACATAACAAATGTCAGGGATGATCTTTGTTTATGTTATGCGTTTCTTTAAATAAAGAGGAAAAAGAATATCGGCTATCGGACATAAAAATCCCATATCGGTCGGGCTCTACAAAACACCACTACCAACTACCCCCCAGTTTTTAAACGCCAGGGAGTCAGAGCCGTGGTTGTTGAGAGAAAGTTAGTACTGCTGCTCAACATTCATGGTTTCTGCATTCATTTGATGGCGAGGAAAACTTCTATCTAATAGTTACTAACAACATTTTCCACTACAGCAGACAGTCAAAGGTCAACGGCAGCATACTGTATGTCAAAGCAGCCTCAGCAGCTACACAGTCAATAACATTGAGGTCAAGCATTAAATCTAGAGAGAGAGCAGAGATCTGACCTGTGATCAGTTCATCGCCCGAGAGAGAGAGACTCCAGTCTGCAGAGTAGCTCACTGATAAACCACAGAATTATATTTGGCTTAAAGCTCAAACGTTTTTCAAGCGTCAGAGTACAGCAGCAGTAATTACAGGCACATTATGCACTCAGCTGTCGCTAAGAGGGTGGAAGTCTTTGGTTACTTTGATTCAGCTGGACAAAAAACCCACACCTCCATGTGCTGCTGAGAGCTGCTTTACTTTGCAGGAAGTATTACATTTAGATCAATAAATAATGATGATTTACAGATAAAAAACAAAGTAAAGCAAGTGTTGAAGAGGAGACGGGAGATACAGTAGGTGCATGAAAGACTCCTCCTCCGGCTGCAGCTGAAAATACGTGCAGGAAATACATGAAAGTGAAACATGAAGCTAACCCTCCCTGTTTCTAATCCTCAGGTCCAAAACACAGATAGGAAATGTCCCGGCTGAGTCTTTGTTGTTGCAGTACATCTGTTGGCCGCGTCTAAATGTAGATATTGATCGCTTTATGCAACAGAGTGAAAGTTGAGAGGCAGGAGAGTGGGAGTCAGAGAGGCCGAGACCCTTCAGCTGTGAATCACAGCGAACAAACACAAGAAGGAGCCCAAAAAAGATTCACTGCTGCCTGCTGCTGTGTGAGTCCCAGTTAAAGGGTGTATGTGTGTGTAGGTGTGCGTAAAGCTTCACCTGCTCATCTATTTTGAAAGAAGCACCCCTTCAAACACCCACGCACCCCCTCCCACCAGATGAAGCCGACTGCAGAAACACAACAAACCCACCGCACAGTCCACACGACGGCGTCCTGAACACTGACAGCAACATGAATTACACTTTGTGAATGTTGTAGCAGTTGAAGGGTACTCTCGAGAGGGTACTCTTCACTTCGGCAGAAAATTAAATGTTTGTTCATCCTGTGGTGAGATTTCAACCAGCAGCTCATGGAAGAAACGTTTCAGCTGTGCAGGAGTGAGTCAGTCTAAAGATGACGTCTTTGTAACATATGTTAAAATGGACAGAATTATCAATAAATATCCAGATAATGTAAATTGAATGGGCACGGTTTTTACACTTTGACAGCCTCGTTGGTGATGCATATTGTGCGAGACGAGAGAGAGTTCACTGAGGTCATGTGTCATCCAGGTCACAGCTGACCGACGAGGGTTTAAATCAAGAGCAACTGGACTCAAGGACGTTTTGTCTCTCATCCAAGAGGCTTCTTCAGTTTAGTTCAGGATAGTTTACCGAGCGGTTCCACACAAAACTAAATGGTACTTTACAGTTTCACGGCGGAAGCGAAAGGGAGGAACTTAGGCCCTCTCTACGCACTTACACACTTATGGGTATTCACTGTTTATTACAGTAGGTCAACCCAGCTAAAACTAATGTAGTCTACTTGCAATTAATCCTCCCTTCATGAAGGTAAAAGGTTTCAGAGAGCTGCTGTGTTGCTATTAGCTCTTATTTGTATTTACTGCTGCTCTTCCTAGTATGTATGGTCAGTTGTAGATCTCTTGATGTATTTGATGCTTTGTTGATGCTTGTATGTTGTTTCTCAAATGTAAGTCGCTTTTATACAAAGCGACTTACATTTGAGAAACAACAATGCCAAATGTCTGCCAAATGAGTAAATGTAAATGTAAATGTAAATGTGCTGCATTAGACTGACAGGTGTTTCTGTTAATTTGTCCATCCCATTTCAATGAGGGTAGACTAAATAACAGAAAAACTACATATGTACAGAGATAATACAAAGACCTGCAGTGGAAAGCTCTGGAAAAAGAGGACCTTGAGATCAGATGGTGCATGAGAATTATCACCAAATGTACTATATTTTAGTATTATAGTTTTAATAGATTATAGTATAATATATATATATATATTTTTTTTTATATACACCTCATTGACATATACTTTTGTTTTTGTCCCTATGTACACGAAAGGCATATTTCTCTCAAATATTATTCACAAATCTGTCAAAATCTGTGTTAGTGAGCAGTTCTCCTTTGCCAAAATGTGCAGTTTCACTGTATTGGGTGTGCCAAACGCCACCGAATGTGAGCATTTACCCACTCGAGTTGGTTACGACGACAAACTGCCGTCAGGTCGAGACCCCGATGAGGACAACGAGCATGCAGATGAGTTTCCCTGAGACGTTCCTGACAGTTTGTGCAGAAATTCTTTGGTCATGCAAACTGATTGTTGCAGCAGCTGTCCGGGTGGCTGGTCTCAGACCATCTTGGAGGTGAAGATGCTGGATGTGGAGGTCCTGGGCCGGTGTGGTTACACATGGTCTGCGGTTGTGAGGCCGGTTGGATGTACTGTCAAATTCTCTGAAACGCCTTTGGAGACGGCTTATGGTAGAAAAATGAACATTCAATTCCCGGGCAACAGCTCTGGTGGACATTCCTGCAGTCAGCATGATAACTGTACGCTCCCTTAAAACTTGTGATCTATGGCATTGTGCTGTGTGATGGAACTGCACATTTAGGAGTGGCCTTTTATTGTGGCCAGCCTTAGGCCTTTTATTGTGGCCAGCCTAAGGCACACCTGTTCAATCCCCATGCTGTCTGATCAGCATCTTGATATGCCACACCTGTGAGGTGGATGGATTATCTCGGCAAAGGAGAAGTGCTCACTAACACAGATTTAGACAGATTTGAGAGAAATAGGCCTTTTGTGTACATAGAGTAAGTCTCAGATCTTTGAGTTCAGCTCATGATGAATGGGGGCAAAAACAAAAGTGTTGCATTTATAATTTTGTTCAGTGTATATATGTAAATTATAACTGATGTATTTCATGTTGTAGCATGTGGAGCTTCTATTATAAACTGTCTTGGTAGTTTCATCTGTAACACTTTCTCTTGTCAATCAATGAGGTGTATATAAAGTATACAGTTGTATAAAAAAGAATTGCTCAAATAAAGGGTCAAATACCTTGAAATTGTACTTCATGGAGTACTTCAACAACTGATAGTAACAAAATCTGAATAATTACTGCAGATTCAGGCACCTGCAGCAGGTGTGACTCACCTGTTTGACCTTGCTGAGCTCCTCCTCCAGCTGATGGTGAACTCTCTGAGACTCGATCAGCTGCTCCTGAAGAAGTATGGAGTCACCAGGAAATATGACTTGGCCTTTACTGTTTTTATTTTAACTTTTTAAAAAACACTGAAATTCAATTGATTGGGTGAGAAAAACATGACGTTATCTCGCTGGAAGTAAACATCCTGACACAGGTGTGTTTTACCTGAAGTCTCTTGATCTCCCTCAGAGCCTCGATGTGCTCCTTCCTCAGCCGCTCCATCTCCTCAAGGTCCTCCGAGTCCGACGGCGACGGCTGCACAAACACACAGTCATGTTTCCATCACTTTTGGGGACATTACATTGACTTACATTCAATCCCTGGAGACTCACCATAACCATAACCACTACTTGCCTAAACCTGACCCCTAACCTCTAACCTTAAACTGAATCTTCCCCCTAAAATTTAATGATTTACATAAAGGAGACCTGCATTTTGTCCCCATAAGGGAGGCGAGTCCCTACAATGTGTAAACAGATTTCTGACCCCACAACATTAGTAATACCCGACCAGTTGAAATATACATTTTTCAATACAGGTATTATTTTTAATTACCCTATGAATAAACCCTCTGAAACTTCAGCCGTTACTGTTTAAAGCTATTTATCTAAATAATAAATAAAATATTATTATTATCTGGCTTTAATGGACATTAAAGGGTTAAACAATGTTTCGGTTTCTTGTGCGTTTATAAATCCCTTTTAAAACGTAATTCTGAAGCAATGTCTACAGTCACCAGGACATCGACTTCAAGGACTTCTCAATAACTTTAAATCACATTTTTAAGTTCAGGTTACATTCGGTGCTGTTTTCTGTTCTCTATTACAGTCATTATCACCATATCTCATCTTTAGACTCAAACCAACAACCTGTCAAAAATCTGTAGCTCTCAGCTCCGAGCCCATTGGTTCCTGCTGAAGACTTCTCACAGATTTATAGTTTCATGTTTAAAAAGGCTCAGTAACTTCTTCAAACACTGTGGTTTCTATCACACAAACAGGAGGAAGTAGACCATCTGTTGGGGACTACTTTCAGCGGCGGATGAATCCACATGTGGTGCTGTAGTTCAGAGTCAGAATAACCTACAGTGTGTGTGTTCGTGGTGATGAAGGAACATGTGACCCGGCGCAGCAGTGAAGCTAACTGGTGGGTTTAATAGTTTCTACGGCTCAGCTGAAAAGGAGACTCAGGACTCGTCACTGCTGGTTTGGACCATGAGGTTTATCACGTTCTGTCCTGCTGTATCTCATTTCAGTATGAACAGCTGTTTCTGCTGCTTGTTGCCCTCAGGCTGCGATTGATTATCGGTCGGATGCCCGTGTGACTCTGGTGGTGTAGAAAATCTTTACAGCCGGCTGACAGGATGGGTCACGCGTCAACAGGTCGATGTTGGAGCGTCCACATTGAGCGGTCGGAACCGGCATACCAGAGCATCACACCAGCTAATGACCAAACACGAGGAGGACAGGGATCTGATCACACTCCTGCATGAGGACACTTTTATACTGTTATTTCTTTATATTCATTGAGTCTGATTCGTGTTGTTACAGTAAGAAAGAGTTTGTGAAACAGCATTTGTTTTTAAATATAGTTTAGCATTCCCTTCTTGTTCTAAATGACTGCACACCAACGTTTCAGTGCCTCAGCTGTTACTGTGAGAGTAATTTTATGTTTGCACAAATTACAAAAATATTCTGCTTTCTTTGTTCTTCTTGCAGTGCAGAACATAACAAGCTTTTGAGGGTTTCATGTATTGTTGCACCGCTTGTGCTGATGATAGCCAAGCAGAGATAAAGATGGAAGCTCAGAAGTCCAAATTTCACCAGTTTAAGGTGGAGTCAGCGAGTCTAATCCAACACATGTTTTTCATCAGATTCAGATAATATCTCTTGGCGGTCCGATAGCTGACCGCATTGTGTGTCTGCTGAAAAACAATCCGGTGTTTGTGCTCAGCCATGCCTCTGTAAATGGGAAACAAACAAAGTGGCGGACACCACCGCACAACACCGCTCCAGCCATGATGTTTGTGTCAGGTAACGTTAAACGACTCGCCTTTCATTCAGCTTGCTTTCTAGTTCACGAAAGCCTGCTGCTGTTTAAAGCTGTAACCATTAGTCAATCAATCGATTAGTTAAAACTATTAAATTAATCTCCAACTATTTTGACAATTGATTATTAGATTTGAGTCATTTTTTTAAAGAAAACACGTCCCAATTCTCTGATTTCAGCTTCTCACATGTGAATATTTTCTGGTTTCTTTGCTCCTCTGTGACAGTAAAACATAATTTATTTGAGTTGTGGACAAAACAAGACATTTGAGGACGTCGCCTTGAGCTTTGGGAAACACTGATCACTAACTGAACATTATTTACCATGTTCTCTCGTTTTGCTGGCTCTGGGACCGTCTCATCCTCT
Organism: Micropterus salmoides; assembly: GCF_014851395.1. Taxonomy (NCBI): domain Eukaryota; kingdom Metazoa; phylum Chordata; class Actinopteri; order Centrarchiformes; family Centrarchidae; genus Micropterus; species Micropterus salmoides. Next base: position 26,525,645 of record NW_024041262.1, on the reverse strand, counting down.
CTGCATGTTAGCTTCACAGCAGCAGCTTTAACAGCAGATTGCTGCCCCACAACTCAGTTAGCTACAAGACTCGCTGCGTCGTCGTTCGCTCTGCATGGTCCTTAACAAGCTCCTGGTTTTGGTTCAGACCTAAACTTCAGAGGTGGCAGATCACAGAACTAGCTGTTGTGTGATTCGCTGTTTTTGCTGTTCAGTGTGTTTTTAAGGGTCAATGCTGCTGTGAGTTTATACCAGCGGGTTTGTGGGCGACTCCAACAAACTGGACAGGTCATCAGATGTGAACCTCGACCCCGGCTGGGTGACGGTCAACTCCTCCAGCTGAGGCGTGAACAGCTCCCTGATCAGGCCCTCAAAATCTGTGAACACAGCGTACAAAACACAAGAACAAATATTCTGAATTCTAGTTTCATGGTTTTAGTATCTATTTCGGTTACTGACGCAGTTTAACGACAGATAAAGGTGGTCAAATAGGTCAAATAGGTCACACAAGGACTATTAGGCTTTAGCCTGCAGTCTGAATGCAGCCTTCGAGAGTTTAGATAACTTGAGAATTGGATGAATTTGCGTAAAAGTTGTAATACTGCAAGATAAAAATACTGCATTACAAGTCAAAGTCCTGCTTGTTGGTACGGAGTTTCTAAGCGGCTTGTTCAAATTAAAGTTTGGCTGCGCCCCTATCTCCTTATAATGGAGGAAGAGGCTGTAAAGAGGTCGCTGTGTTGTTTGTTAGTTATTGATTGGTTTTATGGATTATTCACAGGTGTTCCAGGCGTTGGTCAGGAAACGCTTTTTGTGACAGAAACACCTGAAGCTAACGAGAAAAGTCCTGACGGCTCAGGACTTGGGTTTATAACGGTACTGAAGGCTTAAAGGTTCAGTGTGGAATTTTTATTTATGAGATCTATTGACAGAAATGCAATATAATAACGACGTTTTCAGTGGTGTGTAAAGACCTTACATAACGAACCGTTTTTATTACCTTAGAATAAGACATTTCTATCTACAGACACCGCGGGTCCTCTTACGTGGACGTCACCATGTTGCGCCGCCATGTTTCTACAGTAACCCAAACGGACAAACCGCTACACAGAGCGCGTTTCGTCGCTACATTTATCTGCTCTGATAATGATAATCCAACACATCTTTGTAGTAGCGTCCATGTTGATTCCACATTCAGACTTAAGAGCACATGAACACACAGTGAAGTCGGAAGAACGACTTCACAACTCGGGAAGTGGGACCATACGAGGAGGTACTACTGGTGAGGGTTGTGAATTGCAACCAGCGTGCATTCACTTGCTCCTCGGATGATCCCATTTACCAAGTTGTGAAGTTGTTCTTCCGACTTAGTATTATCCAAGCACATAAACAACACGCAGACATCTAGTTCACTCTACATGGCAAAATAAACGCAATACTACAAATTACAAATTACATGTTTGCAAAATATGCAATATGTGATTTTGTACGAATCAAAGTTCTGTATACTTCTTTATGTCCCATGTAGACTTTATTTATATTTTTTCAATGAAGATTTAAGGAGGGAAATATTCTGATTATATTCTGACGCCACATGAATGCACCATCAGTCACCGCTCACCCCTCCAATTGCAAGCGAGCAGGAGAAGCTACGATGGCCGACACGCTCTTTCGGCTCTGAGCTAAATAATACGTGTGCTCCTGACTTTGTCCAAATTTCACTTCTCTTCTTGCTTCTAATAAACCAGACAACTACTACCACTACTACTACTACTAACGCTAACGTTAGCTGCTGTTGTTCTTCTTTGTACAAATTCAATGTAGATAGAAATGTCTCATTCTAAGGTAATAAAAACATAATGGTTCATTATACTGCAAGTACAACATGGAGGAAGTAGGACAGCTTTTGGGACTGAAGGGGTTAAGAGGAAAAACAAACTAAAAGTTACCGATGTTAATTCAGGGTTAGGGGGTTTTGTGATTTGAGTGTTGCAGTCTTACCCGTGAAGGCCACCGTCCCGGCTGGATCGGCTTGAAGTCTGGACCTGAGCGCCTGCTGCTGAGCCTCTGTGGGCTTCAGCCCGAGCAGATCCAGAGCCTGCACACACACACAGATCAATAATCAGCTCACAGTGGTGACGCCCTGAATGTATTCTGTCACTATCCAAATAAAACCCTGTATCTCCGCTTTAAGCTCCAGATGGAGATGAAATGTTTCATGAGCCTCAGCGTACAGAGAACATCCTCAGGAGCGACTGATCTGACAACGTGCGAGTTACTGGACTTGAAGATATGTGATTTGCAGCAGACAAAGGTCTGTGGACTGAGGTATTGTTAAGATGTTAAACTTTATTGTCCAGATTAAAATAAACATTTAATGTGTGCTGATTAATAGCTAAAAAGCCAATTTAATACATTAAAAATTAAACCTAAAACACAATAAAGAATTCAAACAGTTTGTTACTTTCGTTAACGCAGCATTTGGACTGTAGCTGCAGCTAATCATTATTTTCAGTACTGACTTAGTATTGAAAAATAAGTTACCTCAACTATTAAATATCAACATTGTTTTTTAATTTATTTTCTGTAAATCAACCAATTGATTAATTGACCGTGTCAACACTAATGAGTTCTCCAGGATCATGTTTCAGTGTTTCAGAGGACTGAAAGCTATAATTTAACAAATAAATGAGCGATAACAAAAACACCCACCTGCTCCACCCTCTCCAGTCTGAGGCGGCAGCTGGTGCTGAGGGAGCATCTCCTCTGAGGAGGCTGGCTGCTGACGGCCTCTGCAGACGGAGACACAGCCACACTTTCAAGAGTACGCTCATCTAACATTGTCGGACCGTGTACAAACAGAACAACATGACTGCAGACCATCAACTGGTTTTCACAGCACTGCACACATAAGACAGCAACAACATACAGTGATAGTTCACACTCAGACCAGTTCATTTTCAGTCTTTTTTTTGCTGTTAATGTGCTCTAAAAGTAAAAACAAGTTGGCCACTGCAGAGAATATTTCAACCTTTCAAGGGAAACTGGAGCAGTGATGATTAATCTTGGCAATATCTGACAAGGCCAATGAACTGTCTGCAGGCAGCCTTATCAGTGAGCTGCTGGTGAAGGATGTTAGCGCTACCTATTATGAGTTTTGGGAAGGTAGTGAAAAAGAGAGTTTGGAGCCCTAAACATCCTCAGTTACGTCATCTTTCCTAAACGTTAACATCTTGAATGACAGCAGCTCTAAACTAACAGCAGTACTGGCTGGAGTTAGAAATATATAGTTATACTGAATAGAGAGCTGGAAAGTAACAAATTATTAAATAAATTAATTGAGTAGTTGTTTGTAAGTATTTTTTTAATCTGTAATTTTACTTTTACTTAAGTATGTTTTGTTGTAAGTATTGTACTTTGCTACATTTTCAATCACATCCGTTACTGAGTCAAAGAAAAACTCGCGACCACTTTGACTTCAAGTGCAAGGAGACCAACAGCTTTATCATGATGCAGTGTGTGAAAAAATGTGCTAAAAATGCTGTATTAGTGTTCGTGCTAATGAAAACTGAACATTTCCTGCTGCTGCAGCATCACATTAAAAGCATTTAACTGGCGAAACCACATTTACTTTTATTTTGAAGTAGTCACAGGAAATGCAATCTGTGTGTAAGTGAGATCAGCGCTGACAGCTCTTATTCATCAAAAATGCGGCTACACAACAAGACAAACGTCATTTTCAACAGTTTTCTGACAGCGGAAATGTTGAAATGTTGCAGTGAGTAATGCAACAGTCAGCAGCAGCAGACACAGCGAGCTGTTAGATAAAGAGGGGTTAAGTGTCTTGCTCAGGGACACATGGTGGATGTGTCACAGCGGGGAATTGAACCCGGGTCTCTCACACCAAAGGCATGTATCTTCCTCCTGTACCTCATGTTGTCTGCAGCGAAAAGTCAGATCATGACTGCTGACATAATTATGGAGAATACCAGTAACTGCCCTGTGGCATTAAAATGCATCTGCTGTTACCATAGTAACTACAGGTATCTCATGCACAATAACGGCGCAGCTGCATAATAGCATCAAAACTGGTTGATTTGTAAATCATGCCAATCAGAGTTACATTTACAATAACTATCACTCCTCAGTGAACTCCTCGGCTGCAGGTCTTGTAGTTAAAGTAGGCCTGTCTAGATTTATCATTATGGATTTAGTCCTACCATGTTTTTAAGGACTCTCTTCACACTGATATAAGCTAATAAAAAATTACTTTTTGCAAAAGTTGAAAACATTAAACAGTAGGCAAATTTTTATATATTTATATTTCTATTTATTCATGTACTGTATTCATACCGAGGCAACTTCCTCATATGTGAAAATGTACCTGTGAAAATAAACCCGATTCTGATTCTGCTTACAACAAATGTAGTTGAGGACCCCTGAAGTAGAGGTCAGTGAAATAATAGCCAACTTCCATTGGTGGTTAAAAATAAGTTTTCATTGGCCAAAGAGACATCGGTGCATGACAATGTTGGTTGGCATTAGCAACGCTATACTATACTAACGCTTGTGACATTAAAATTACCACCTTTTTAATGTAAATAAGGACATGACTTCATTTACAGTCCAGTGCGGCCCGCCACAGTCTAATCTGTTTCACCGGTTTCTTAATGTAGCGAAAACATTCTCAAACTTCTCATTGTAACATTAAATGTCACTGTTTTTATCTGTCAAACAAACTGAAATTGAAAGCGCCACATGGCTTTATTCCCTTATCAAATCACAAAAGAGTGCAATTTAATTAAATAAGCTTATCCTGTGTAAATAAGCTTATCCTGTGTACAGGGTCACGGGGTAAATAAGATATTAAATCAATATAAATAAGTTATTTTAGGTGAGGTTAAAAAAGCGTTTACTCTGAGTAAATTTTAAATGAGCTACTTTTTACTTTTACTTGAGTAGATTTTTAAACAGGTAACTTTACTTGTCTTTAAGTAAAATTCATCAATGTAATCGTAGTTTTACTTAAGTAATATTTTTATACTCTTTCCACCTCTGACTGTAGAGAATAATGCAGCTGAATGACATCTGACAAACTGAATCCTGCTCTCCTTTAAACAGCAGCCACGCTCTGAAATCTACAGCAGAACCCAAAGAATGTTTCTGTTTCATTCATTAATAAAGCTTCCATCTGAAACATGTTACTGGCTGAGACAACATGTAGATTAGATTATATTCTGCAGGAATAATGATTTATACATGATGAATGTCCACGTTTTCACATCACCTTGCAGGGCAGGACTGTTTTTTACACCAGCCACACTTCACATGCAGATATATTCCACGTGTAGACGTGTGCAGAAATGTGGAGGAAGGAGTGTAAATGGGATGTGGTTCGTCAGACGCCTCCGTTATTTTCACCTTCACCGTGTTAAAGCTGAGCCAGTGCAGGTTAACACCTGTGCGTTAAGTGTCAACTGAAGGGTGGGGCAGATATTTAACGGAGCAAGAAATCTTCCAAACACTGTCTGGAGTCACAGGTAGTGCAGCTTGTGTCCTCCGTCCTGTGTGACTGATGAATTCAAGCATGTATTTCCTGTTTAGGTGAGAGCTGAGGTCAGAGAGTTCACCTGTGTTTATATTTGCCCCACAAAATCACACAAATGGCCAATAAAAGTGAAGCACAGAGCTTGGAAATGGAGACGCCACTAACCATCGCCTTGTTTGGTGGCTTTTAGGACCAGATATTACCGTCAGTTCACTTCTGAATGTTCTAATATTCAGCCACATTATCTAAATTAGTTGTAAATTACTTGTACAAGGTTAAACTCTTTTAAGCAAGTTAAGCTAACCCAAAATGTTAATCTGTCATTGCACTGAAACACAACCTCATTACGTACCATTGCTCCAAGTTGAGCCAGGAGGCCGCTACTCTTTCCGAAATAACTTTATTCTTTGGATTTGTTTTGTTTTGTGTGTTCTATTGTCTGACAGTTTGTGTCCTAAAGGACTTATTGAATAATGATCAATCCCTTTGTTATTTTTATAATAACTGATAAAGAAATCAACAGAAAGGGACACAAAACGACCACAAAGCGATGTCCGTCTGGTGGTAGACATTTCTCAATGATTCCCATTTAAACACTAAAATCCACTGCTTAACAAAGATTCCTCAAAACCGGTTTACGACTTTACTGTTGGAGGTTCCCTTTATTACTAAACGCCCTGAACAACCGCCGTCATTTTGGTCTTTGGGTGTGATGTCAGACGGCGAACACAGCGACGTGCATATGGAGAAAGCTCTCAGCGTCCCTCACACACACAGAGACGGGACGATGCTTCCCAACTCCTAAGCCAATCGTAGGCCAGACCTCCCGCCCGCCTCACTTCCTCCTCCAACAGGCAGCAAACCGCACGCCATCTGTCCCTCTCGCTGCCTCCTCTCCCGGCTGTCCTTTTATTCACACCTCCCAGCATACAGCAGCTCCTCTGCGCACACGCTCTGCAGTTATTGCTGATACAGAAGCAGATATGAATAGATGTATAGTTCCTGTGTCATGACCTCTGGCCTCTGATTGGCTGACGGCCCTTAAGACTGCAGATATGAGGAGCTTTTTTACTACAGAACTTGATGGCGCTTCTTTAGGTCGTCAGCAGGTAACTGAGAGCACAAACGATGTTGCAGGTGGTGAAGCTGTAGGGTTTCAGGCCAGATAAACCCACAGTGGTGATTTCTGCGACGGTATAACCGCAGCGACTGAAGAACCAGCTGTTTGCCTCCATCAGCCAATCAGCTCGTGTTCTCACAGCGGCAGCACTACGTTTGATTAGTTATTAGAGAATTACAGAAACATACCAGGGTGTGTTTCAGGGATGCTGTCGCTCTCTGCTGGGGAGGAGACCTGAGTCGGCTCGGTTCTGGCCGGAGACACTCGCACCTGCAAACATTAACACAACATATTAATATTGGTTTGATAAGAGTGCGTTCATGTGTGTCACAACCTCATCTCAGTGCAGAGAGATGCTGATCGACTCACTGATATTCCTGCTCTTCACCCCTCTGCTTTTCCCTACAGGTTCCAAGTGACATAATCAAAAAAAAATTCTGATGAAATCTTAAAGGAGACCTATTATGCTTTTCCACATTCGATGACTTATCTACAGTGTTATAATGTTGGATGTTCATGTTAAACATGGCCAAAGCTTCAAATAATGAGGCTTAAGCATTTATAAGAAATCCCTGTGAGCAGAAACCTCAGATTTCCTCCTGTTCTGAACGCTTTCAACGTTTTCAACAGCTTTTTCAACCATCGGCTCCGTAATACGACACACGGAGCCAGACGGAGCCGCTGTTCCTTATATGGTCATTTGCTCTGCACAGCAACGCTCAGTCTGTCTGTACCACTCAGCAACAGCCTGGTAACATTCTTCAGGTCTTGGCCAATCAGAAGACAGTTGGCTTTGAGAGGGGGGCCTTAAAGAGACAGGAGCATCCACAGCTTGTTTCAGACAGAGGCTGAAATGAAGGCCTACATGAAGAGCCAGTATAAGAAAGAAACTTACTTTTCTGAACTTTGAATCATGCAAAGCTGCTACAGGATCACAGAACTACAATGTAGGAGTTGTAAGTCCATTTGGTTTTAAGCCTGTTTGTCATTAGCCAGAATTAGCATCCCAGCTAATATCACGGTTAATGTGAATTACAGATGCGCATTGCTAGCCAAGCTAGCCAGCCCCAACATCTCATCCAAATATGGTCACATCTTGTTCCAAAAAACCAAGATGGCAACGGCCAAACTACCAAACTCTTTTACACAGGTAATGGTTTTAAAGAAAACAAGAGTGATGAAAATAATTTGGCTTTGAAAAGCAGTAAATCTTGACTTGTAATGTCTCAAATTAATCATATTTGGTTTAAACAAAGTTCATTCCAGACAAAACCAGTTCAGTCTCCCTCCTCGTGTGGACCTCAGGTCTGTACTGAAGCTCATACCTGACTGACGTTGACTGCTGGCAGAGTCTCACAGGCAGGGTTCCGGCTGGAGGTGATCTTGGTGACCACGGTGGGCTGAGGAGGCATTGCGCCCAGCCCCGGGGGCCTCATCTGGGGTCCAGTTCCGCCGCCAGACCCCTGGAGGGAGATGGGGCTGTGAGGCCCGCTGCTGGAGCTGGAGGATGATCTCCGCCTGATGAAGGCAATTTCCACCGTAGGGTCGGGTCTACAACACACAGGGCTGTTTTCAGATTTTTGGAATATGCAGCATTTATAAACATTTTAACTTCCATATTTACTGTAACATCTTCTTAGACAACGAGAGCATTGGCAGCTTCTGTAAGACTGAATTTCCCATTAACCCTCTGTGAAGGTTCTCAGTCACCCAGGTCATGGATAAGGAAGGTTCACCGACCACAAAAACTGTTCTTAATACAGCCAGGAGCACTAACGAAGCAGCGATCATCTTGATGAAGACCCCGCAGGGGTTAAATGGCTGAGTTTCCCAACCAGCCAGTCAGAACTGAGAAGAAGTCTCTCGAACGAGAGACGAAGTGTCTCAGAGTTTTCAACCAAGTCCAGCTACCCTTCAATTAATCTTCCTTGGATTCCCATGAACCCTGGGAACTAACCTATTACGTATTAGATACTGAATGAGCAATGTATATTTCTCACTCACTCTAAACTAATTACTTCTGAACCTATAAAATATAAACATCCATAACCATCCACATACACGGTATGAGGCCTCTTTCTAAATAAGGTTTTTGACTTTACACACAATCTTGATCACGCATTTATAAATAGCTATTCAATCAATCAATCAAGTTTTATTTAAAGAGCAAAATTTCCAAAAGACATGGTCCTAATAAACTTTAAAAAATAAATTGAAAAGAAAAAATAAGCCGTAAAATACAGAATGCATGTGATTTAACATAACATAAAATCAACAAACTAAAATAATAAAACCTATTTAATAACTTAAAATTAGCTCAACCCTGCCCTAAGTAAAAGTTTTATCAAACAGAAAATTCTTATGTCTGGCCTTAAAAGTGATTCCATAGTAAAGGCGCTTGATAACTAAATGCTATTGTCACATTTATTCCAGCAGCATCTTATTTTCAAGCCAAACTCCTCTGTTCGTGTTTCTTTTGTGTCTTGAATAATGTATTAACCCCTTAGAGAAAGTCTCCAGGTGTGCCGGACCTGAGCTTGGTGCGTGTCAGGATGCTCCTGGCCTCCTCGTACGTCACTCCGATCAGGGACTCTTTGTTGATGGACACCAGCTGGTCCCCAACCTGCAGCCTGCCGTCCTGAAACAGCACAAACACACAGAGACGTTCAGGTCCTGGTGCTCGAGGTGCCAGCGGAGGTACTGGGACTAAGAAAAACTGGGTTTTTTTGTGACTTTTGGGTTCAATCTTTTGTGTTTCTTAGAGCACAACATTTGGCTTTTTTAGTAAAAAAGTAGAACCCTTGTACAAAGGTTTGATTTTGACTGAGCCCACATGGAACACCAGCAATCTAAGGTTGATGAAATGACCTTTTTGAGACCAACAAGGCAGGAAAACCCAGAGTTTTGATGCGTTTGGCTTCAGGCTGGACAGACTAGAGAGTAGGCTAGGCGGTGTGACATATATACTGCGTAGACACGATGGGAGCTGACTGTCTCCCCTACCATTGCCTTAACAGGACCCCCCCATCCCCACCCACAGAAAAAAAGAAATTAAATTATTATTATTTACCTTATTTATGTGCTCTCATTTGATTTAAGCTCAGCTTTTGATTGAATCACACAATTTTGCTCTGCAGACAGAGCTGTTGTCTTAAAGGAGAGATTTAAAGTTAATTCATGACCTTGTTACCAGAAGTTTAACCTCACCACAAGGTCCATGGACGTTTTCACGCAAGCTAACATGCACAAGAGATCTGCTCAGAAATATGAGAATTTGAAACTACAAGTTCAGTTTTTTGGTGTAAATGTGAGTGTGAGTGGGTGTTTGTCTATGTGTGGCCCTGCGATGGACTGGCGACCTGTCCAGGGTGGACCCCGCCTTTCGCCCGATGTCGGCTGGGATTGGCTCCAGCCCCCCGCGACCCTGTACGCAGGATAAGCGGTCGACGATGGATGGATGGAGTTCAGCTTTTTTATGTAGTGTTGTAGTTCTCGAGACCGGTCTTAAGACCACTTTTTGATGGTCTTGGACTCATCTCGGACACTGAGGACTCGGGATTTTATTTCAAGACCAGTCAGACCGTAACTTTGGGAATATCAAGAAATTGCTTTTGCATTGTCTGTTTTATTTGTTAACATCCTAAATTTGATTGGATGTAAAACGTGTTGCTTCAAATCCAACCAATAACCCTAATTAAAAATGTGTTGTTCCACATTTTATTGTGTGTCATGTAATGTGGGGAACTGGTTTTGGTCTTGACTCAGTCTCAGCCCCTAAAAGTCTGTCTTGTCTGGTCTGGATAAACTCTGGTCTTGGTCTTGACTTGGTCTCGGTTTGGTCTTGACTACAACACTAGTTTCATGAACCTGTTCTTATTGTCAGACATGCATTTACATGTTACGCTGCAAAAACCAAATTAGGAATAAGCTCAAATTGCGTTTATATTTTTAATATTGTTTTAATATAGGAACAGCCTCTGATCATCGGGAGGCCAATTCGGACTCCGCCCAGTTGGAGTTTGGCCAAACATTAGCTGCTGTTTCCAAGGTCAAGAATTAACTTTCAATAAAGTTAAAGTTCTGACACAAAAACAATGTTACGATTAAGTCTGCAATGATGTTGCTTTTGCTGGATTTGTTTATCTTTTAATTAATAAATGATAAAGGTTGGGATGTGTACGTCGCACAATCCAAATGATTACAACACTTCTTTTTATTACAGCGCTCAGCTAGGACGCCGACCTTCTGGCAGTCTCCTCCAGGCACTATTTCCTGAATCAACACCATTGGTCCTTCTGCACGGTTAGCTCCGCCCTTGATGACCAGCCCCAGGCCTGTTCCCTTGGCCACGCATATCAACTGAATGACGCTGTCACTGGGGAGAGAGAGGTGGGAGAGAGAGAGGATGACACTAAGCATGATTAAAAACCACAAAGCTATGCTGCCGCTCACATTCAATCCCACCATGACATAATCTCTAACCCTCCTCCTCTTCCTCTCTCTAGCTCTCTCTCTGGTCCTCCTACACTTCTCTGTGAAATTGCTGAAGATGCTTTTCACTATTTTTAGCTGTTGCTGGTGTTTCCATGCTGCAGAAATACAATTTAACAGTTTTATGTAACAACCTTCTGAAAAGACCTTCAGAGAGCAGCTCTTTGTTTACTTCCTGTAGCTGCAGAGGGTTATAAGCGTTCGCAGCAGTAAATCATAACTCATTTATATGTTCCCAGTTTTCATTTTAAGGTGCCTCGTTTTTGCAGGAACATTCTGCACTCCTTTTTTGTAGGGTTGAATAGTTAAATAAAAGCTTTTAATATGTACCGATTATATTATATTATACAGGATCATTTGTTCTTCAGAGCTGCAGCACAATTTGGGATCTTGCCTTTCCTGAGAGGATAAATGAGGTCTGCTTTGATGCAGGAGTCTAAAAACTTTAATAGTATTTTATTATTATCATTAAATAAAGATACACTGCCGGTCAAAGGTTTTAGAACGACTTTTCTAGTTTGTATGTAAATCTATGTAGTTCAAGTCCAGTGAAAAACCTTAATTGGTACAAAAGTAAGCAGCAAACTGCCAAAGTTAAAAACACTTACATCACAAAAACAGACATTTTCAGATCTAAAATGAACAATTAAATGAAGGAGTTTTGTTCATTATTCATTGTAGGATCAACCGATGACCAGCTGTCTGTGGGAGCTTCAATTTAAGATTTGTGTCAACTAAAAGTTTAAATAAATCTAAGCCGCAGAGCTCTGATTGCCAACGTATAACATGTAATAACAAAAGGTGGTATTTAATTACATTTGTAGGCAGCATGCTATTAATGTGGTATTTTAAGTGAAGGAAACTGTAAATGCTGTAAAGTGTATGATTCATTATGCAACTTTATTTTAAACTTCAATTATTAATCTGTCACTTAAAGACGGAAATCTAAACATTGGATATTATTGGAAAATGACTGATTTTATTATTATTAGTTTACCTAAAAATTGTATTAGTTTATTAAATGACTCTAATCAAATGTCTCAAAAGTCTCGTTCTGGTGGGATCCGACTGGCTTCCAGGTAAGAAGTTATTTCCATAAAGGCTGAAATCTGCTGCCGCCGTGTGATTCCTGCCTACCTGAAGGCGTGCGAGGACGTGTGCATGGTGTAAGGGGGGGCGTGGGTGTAGGCTGTGACCCCCTCTTTAGGACTGAGGAGCTGGGGGCTCTCTGATCTGGAAGAGGAGGAGGAGGAGGCGGTGTCCGTCAGCTTCCCTGAACAGAGATGAAAGGAAGAAGAAGAAACCAGAGAGAGAGAGAGACAGAGAAGAAAGAGGGAGAGTGGAATAGAAAGTGAGGGAGGAGGTGGAGAAAAATGAAAACACAGGTTTAATCAGATCCATATTTTAATATTTGTAATCATAAATCTTCTGCTTGAATCAAAAGGTGTTGGAGTGAGAGAGGCGGAGAAATGGATGTGTGTTTGTGTCTCATTTCTATATGTGTGGGGACAAATCTGACTTTTGAACCTTGTGAGTGAGGACATTTCCCAAAGTAAAGACATTTTCATCTGTGACACAAGAGGACATACTGTTTGGAAAGTAAAGACACTTTGAGGATGTGGGGATGTTGTACGTCACAGGAGGACAATTTTATAAAATCTGAAAATGTCTAAAAAGATCAGGACACCTCTGAGAACATTTGTGCAGCCGGCACTTCATTAGCAATCACAGAGCACGGTTTTAAAAACTTCAACTCAGAGCAGGAATGCGCCCGTTTTTCTCCCCATCGTTCATTCGGGTGACAACAGAGGAAGGCTGAACTTTCATCAACATTGTTCTTGAAACGTTCAGCTGGCTAGAAAGTAAGTAGGTCTCACATCACCTGTCAGATAAACTGAAGGCCTAAACCCAAAATGCAGCGCTGACGTTAAAACAAACCGATGCTCAGCTGCTCGGCAGGACACACGACCCCCTGTACTTAGTGGTAATGTTTGTGAATAAAAGGCCTTAGGCTGGCCACAATAAAAGGCCTTAGGCTGGCCACAATAAAAGGCCACTCCAAAATGTCCAGTTCCATTTGACAGCACAATGCCACAGATGTCGCAAGTTTTAAGGGAGCGTGCAGTTGGCATGCTGATTGCAGGAATGTCCACCAGAGCGGTTGCCCGTGAAACGCTGTTTCACAGATATTTCCTGAGCTGACTGGTGGTTGTGTTCGTGACACAGGCGCCGATTGCCACAATACACGGCTTTCTGTTGTGCATTTTTCCTGTCCATCAAAGCCCGACGATTTCACCCACCACCACCAAGTTACCCGCGAGTGGCGGCTGCTACTTTCATTTCCTGTGTGACACTAAAGTTTATGTTGTGCAAGCTTCGGTGAAGCTTAAGGCCGTTGTACAACAAGAAGGCAAGGTGCAGCGTAACATGCAAAGTTGATGCAGGCTGGTTTACTCTCGCGTGTCATGTGACTAGAGTGTAATCGCAGCCTTTGCGATTAGAAAATCATAATTTTATTACATCGCGATAATATCACAAATGTAATTAACCGTTCAGCCCTAACTGCCAAATTCTCTGAAACGCCTTTGGAGACGGCTTATGGTAGAGCAATGAACATTCAATTCACGGGCAACCGCTCTGGTGGACATTCCTGCAGTCAGAATGCCAACTGCACGCTCCCTCAAAACTTGCGATATCTGTGGCATTGTGCTGTGAGATGGAACTGCACATTTTCGAGTGGCCTATTATTGTGGCCAGCCTAAGTCCTTTTATTGTGGCCAGCCTAAGTCCTTTTATTGTGGCCAGCCTGAGGCACACCTGTGCAATCCCCATGCTGTCTGATCAGCATCTTGATATGCCACACCTGTGAGGGGGATGGATTATATCGGCAAAGGAGAAGTGCTCACTAACACAGATTTTGGCAGATTTGTGAACAATATTTGAGAGAAATAGGCCTTATGTGTACATAGAGAAAGTCTTAGATCTTTGAGTTCAGCTCATGATGAATGGGGGCAAAAACAAAAGTGTTGCGTTTATAATTTTGTTCAGTGTATATCAAAATCCAATTTAGGTTAAAGTTAGTGAAAGTGTTTTTCTGTCACTGAGGACATTGATATAAATGTGTCTGCATGTTGTACCTGCGGAGAGCTGCGTGGGAGAGATTCGTCCTGAAGCTGCGACATTATTGGAGCCGTACTTCTCCATCAGCTCAGCAAACTCCCTCCTGAAGAACACAAACACACAAAGAAGTATTCAAATCCTTCACTTGAATAAAAGTATAGTAAAGATACTCAGTTACAAGTTCTGCATTTTAAAAAGAGTAGAGACGAAGTAGTAAACATGTTTTTTTACAGTAAAAGTATTTGTTTTAAAGAAACAGCTTTTCAGAAGTGTTGAATGTGTTTGACCTGTTATAAAATCATAGCCAGAGCTCGTCAGACTGTGAAGTGATTCTGTTGGAGAGGGCAAACTACAATATGAAGGGAAACCAGCCGAATAAACAATACATACAAACTGAATGTGTAGACTGAATTAGCATCATGAAGAAAGGAAACACAAGATCTGTCTGAGGTTTCTTTCCATCATCAGCTGATCACAAACTCTCCTCCTCTTTACAATCACTTTCTTTTTTTTCTTGGATAACTGTTCACTTTTACTGAACACAAGTCTGAGTGCAGAACACGTGACGGTGTGAGTTCACAGCGTGGTGTTTGTGGATGATCTGAAGCGAGCAGGCAGATCTGTGAGCGTTTGTCTCCCTCACATGGACGCAGAGGAAACCTGAGTTCCCGGATCGCTCACACCATCCCTGTCTGGTCAGGATGTTATCGGCTATTAATTTTAAACAGGACGTGCACAGAGCGAAAGCACAAAAGGTCAGGGGTAACACTGTTTTCTTGCTTAGATAGCAGCGTCTCATTTACAGTCATTCTTCAAGCACTATTTCTGAAACCAGTAACACTTGTCCTCAAATCATTTACCAAGTGTGCCAAACTCAGTGCAAATTTTTTATTTTTGTCTCTCTGCAAAACTTTAAACACAACTCACTGCTTTACACTCACTTTGCAATCCAATAACACACTTCTAAACTGTAAACATAACTATTTTTTGCTTCACCATTTTGCCAATTGACATTCCACATTGACACTTGATTATTAGTTCACATACCAATCAGAGCATGAGCACTATATGTAAACAGGCCACAGGTAAACATTTGGTTTGGGTTACAGTGGAGGCTTTAGAGGGGTGAGAATTAGAGGAGGGAGAGGAGGACACGGACGAGGAGGTGAAGAAGTAAGAGGAGGAGAGGACGAGATCAAGTAGGATGGGGTAGAAGGAAGAGGAAGGGGAGTCAGGAACATACGGCAATAACTGATGAAACATTCCACATTGTAAATAAAGTCATTGCAAATAACAGCATCACACTCAGAGAACTATTCTTTTGCAAGAGATGTATAATGTTTGGTTTTTTGGTGTAAAAATATGATATTTTCATCCTCGCCTGGTAAAAAAAACCCTATATTTTAATACAATAAGTCCATCAAAACCATCATAAGGTAGATTATAATGCACCTGAATATCTTCTAATACACCTAGAACACAACTGTAACTGTAAATTTGATGAAAAGAAATACATACAGTTATTACACAATCTTTCAAAAATACACCAGGCGAATGTCCATGTTTTGGCCATATTTACTGTTTATATGTTCACTTTTATTGGGAGTTTTCTTCAAACACTATTTCTCTCCACACAACCACGTTCCAAATAACATAAAGCTTCCAAAACATTGAAATATTGATAAAAACAGTCAATATTCCTGTGACCAAAAGCACTCCCATGCTTTACAGGCCACAGCTTGAGAACAGAATCCTACAGGGCCGATAAACCCTGCCGCTGCCAAAGCAAACTGTTCTTCTCTACTTCAATCTGACGACAGAAACAAAACTTATCGGCTCATCCTACCTCACCAAGATGGCGGCCCGCCAGATGGTCTCTGTTGACGCAAAGGACCGCTGTTTTTGGATGGAAAACAGCTAGAACAGCTAGAACAGCTAGAACAGCTAGAACAGCTAGAACAGCGAACATCGATTAGCTCCCCTGTATCAGGCAAGTCCGTTACCAAGTTAACTTTGGATATAAAGTGTGAAACACTACTTTCGATTCTTCTTCTATTCTATTCTATTTCTTGTTTCTGGTAAAACAGCTGACAGGCTCTTCAACAGAAAACATGTCTGACTTTGTTGTTTAATGCAGATTGATTAGACTGAGTGTCTTTTTCAAAATCTTGATCTTATTTAAAGAAACAGCTGCTCAGATAGAATATGCCCACATAGAAACCGGTGTCTTCAAAAGTTCCCATTCTGCTCATCTGGATTTTTAACAAAAGGTCTATCTAGTCTTACTCATAATTTTTTTTTGTCATAGAAGAAGACTCATGCTGTGTCTAAATTTGTGCCCTTCCATGCTTCCATTTACTATTTTGTGTGTGTAAGTAAACCGGATGAAAAACAAAAGTCTGATAGATGAGAAGTCTGAGGATCGACAAAGTTATTACAATTTATCCTGAGGGGAACATGAAGGACCAGTCTTTCAGTAGTTGTTCATATATTTCAGTCTAGACTAAAGTAGTGGACTGACATCCCTGAAAACAGTCACACATGAATAGTTACATTTCACAGCTGATAAACTGAAGACGTGAAACGTGCCCTTGAAAAGGTACATATCTGTAACCTGACTGTTTGCTCCTGAATGACCCTGGAGAATTTGATTGTTCACGTCTGGACAACAGCTTAAAAATTACATAAACTTCCAGAAGTTCCGGGCTCGACCCCATTCAGCATCCTGAACTCACAAATCTCCTTCAATAAGCTTAGACTCCACGTTTGACTTTCCGTTTTTATCCAGCGAACCTGTGAGGACACCAGAAACCAAATCCCTGATGATTTCATCACGGTGTCCTCGCCGTGACCCGCCGTCCCGCTTAGTGGCAGCTGCACATAATAATCATAATTTGTTGTAAGTGTAAAAAACAAATATCAGACGTGTGGGTACAAAGCTGCAATAACACACACACACACACACACACACACAGGTCTGGTTTTGTAATAATAAGGATGAAAATGAAAGGACTCCACTCTCTGCCAGAGGTGGGACGACCTTTTCTCTGCAGTCACAACAACACACTCGCTTCCTATCAAATGTTGTAAGCTGGAACTTTTTAAGCAGGTCGATCCTCAAATAACCTTCTGTTCCTCCCTGAATCAGTCCTACAGTTTCCTTCTAACGCCAAACCCATCACTCTTTGTTTTGTTTTTGTTTTTTTGTTTTTATAAAAATATGTAAAAAATACACTGTATGAATTATACAGGAGAGGTAAGAAACCCCCAAGGACTTATAGTGAATCATCCCCTCTGGATTTTCATTTGATATTACACAAAATTATTATAGAAAAATAATGACAATAATGATAAACGATTAAACACAACACACATAGTGAAATTTTAACCATGACGTATGTATTTTTTCATGCTTGACTTAAATACTAACAGTGATGGACAATGGTTGGATATGAATGGACAGTTAGTTAAAAACCAGTTATGAAATACTTTTGGTAGGCTATGATTTTGAACAATAAATTTGTACATAAAGATACATGTTTGATAGATACTGATGTTGAAAATGGATAAATGATTTAATTTCTTGACAGAGGAGCTGATGGTTCATACCGATGTGATGCAGTTGCCTGGCTTAAAAACCTTTTTTGGATCAAAACGATTTTTTGAAGATAAGAAGGATAATTATTGCCCCAAACAATGTTACAGTATGATATATGGATGCAATAAACTATAATAAAGAGTTAAAAGACAGGACTGATTTACCAATGAACAAGCTTTAAGACTGTGAACTGGCTGAAAGACTAGTTTAACACTCAGCTGCCACCAATACAGACTTTAGGATCAGTAAGAAGCATGTGACCGGTTACACACACTAAACGACAGGTAGTATTTCATTTTGATTTCCGGAGCTGGAGAAACAGATGAAAAAAGCCAAATTTAGAGTTTTGTTCCTTACTATTTCTTGGAGCCTGTCTGCTGCTCAGACCTAAGAAATAGTCTGACATGCAGCATCCTGTAAAACGAGGAATTACTGTTTTTACACTTTTTGAAAGGATTAAACCTACAAGGTCTAAGAAATAATGATCAGGGAGATTTAGAGGTGCAGGGAGGTGGATTATGGTTCCTTTGGACAGAGCCAGGCTAGCTGACTTCCTGCATATGTGTTTACAATTTTTTCAGTATTATTTATTTTTTCAGGGCAGATTGGATTTAAGTAACTATCAAAAAATTTCCTGACTATTTTTCGATTAACTGACAGATTGTTTCGTATCTGATGAACTTATTTCTGAGACTTAAAGGTTTTCATGGCGTACTAGGTGTTAATCAAACCCCTTTAAACACTGGTTACGGACTACCTTCATGTGATGTTTTTTTTATAAGAAAAGTGTCAGGACATAAAAACTGATCAGAAGAACATGAGGAGGAACTGAACACACGGGGACTGTTGATGTTGGTTAATAAAGGATTGACTGCTTCCTGCACTGACACTAAACGCTGTTATTGGACGTAAATCATGAGTCGGGGAATCGGAGAACATGCACGTAAATCTTTTAGAGGGAAGAAAGAAATTCTGGTGTAAATGTGGATGTTTGGAAGCACAAGTGGGATTGGTCACATTGGTTAAAAACCGGCTGCAGTCTGCCGAGCGTCCTGCAAAATGTACAACCTGGAAACTGAGTCTGCTTGCTGCTGTTTCTGCTGATATGTGTTGCTTTGCATCTCGGATCGGCCAGAGCTCTTTCCCTGCTGTCAGACAGCAGAGCGACCCTATTGTGTCACTGCGTGTTTGTCTCGATGTGGCAGGCTGACGTGGAAAAGCACAGGGGACAGCAGAGTGCCAAGTCAGCTTACCTCCTGCTGGTGAACCGCAGGGAGCTGCCCGTCAGCCGCACAGAGTTTATACCAAGGACAGATCCAAACACAGACATGGTTCATTTCAACAGGCAAGTCCAAGCTTGAGGTAATAAGACCTGCCTCTCCTCTGGACTCTAAAACATCAGCTGTTGTCTGGGTTGTTTCTGTCTGCATGACGTTTATCAGGTATATTAACATCACAAAAGATAATAAACAGCGATTTTAGGGAATTGTCCCTTCTTAAATGCATTGCGACACGGACGATTCTGAATTGATGAGCATGGAAGCATGTTTGCTTTTATGAAGTAGAAGGGAATAATTACCTGGATAAGACACACATTATATGCAAGTTGTGTCAAACTGGCAAAGTACCAAAAGTACCAAAACTTCTCCTGTCAAACGAGTATTGTATCCTTTTTGTAATCAAAAATAATTATTATTTGTATGATACATGCAAGCAACATGCCAAAAGGAAAAGACCCTCTTTTTTTCCTTGCTTGTGCCGCACGATGCTTGTAAGCCTCAGCATTGGCTGTGGTCTCAGGGACGATCGACATTGTTACAAGATTTATCACCATCCCTTTGTTTCATCATCTTTAACACCACTCTTTACATTTTTATTTGCAATTCGCATCACTTGTCACCGATCAATCTCTGCGTTGCATCACATCAATTCCTCAGCTGATTTTCTTCACGGAGCCTCCGGCTGCTCATATCAGATGTAGTCAGTATGGACAGTTATGTGCAGCTTTCTTCTTTAGAGTCTTTGGTGTAGTTTAGCTTCTTGTTCAAGCAGACTCCTCTCTCGTCTTCTACTTGGAGGAAGTTTGCGACTCACCACTAAAAGAAAAAGCACTCGCGATCTTTCAATTCAATTCTTCAAGATTTATAGACCCAAAGTTAACAGCAGATACAACAACTGTATCAAAATGTTAACTTCTTACTTGACATTTCCACCCCTACGCAGAAGTTTGTGCCTGGTTGAGTTGGAAAAGTTGGTGTGCCAAATCACATAATGGGATTTAATGAATGAATGCCAATAAAAATGAATGGACACAGGTTTTTCAAATAAATAATGATGTTGCTTCCACTGTCTCGCCAAAAACTAACAAAAATAGAAATAGAATAAAAGGACCATCGACGTACGGGTTGGTCTTCACTGGTCTAAAATCCATCGATACCTCAATAATCCAACACCACATACTGTGTGTGGGCAGAGGAGACAAATACATTCATTGTCAAGTAACAGTATCTGAGTTTGGAAGCTGCAGTGTAATTCCACTATGGACCAGAGCCAGCAGGACTCACCGAGTACGACTAGAACTTAAGCACCTTAATGTTCTTACTGTAATTGGACTAATTTAAGATGAATCAAAATCACGCATGATCATGATCCCTAGACACCGAGATGTGTCCTCAGTTAAACTCAGCAGCAACCAACAGGATGTGATCGGACATGTTGAACCAAAATGGACAGATTTTACACCCCAAAATGTTGTTTAATCATTTAACTTAAGAAAATAAAAAGATTAAAAGAAAAAAAGTAATGTAAGGAAAAAGGTGATGTTTATTTTAAAATTCCTACCTGGATTCATCATCTCTGGCGATCAGCAGGGACATGTGATTAGAGAGTGAGGCTGTCCTCAAGATCTCCACCGCCCTATTAGGAAACGGGACAGAGAGGTAACGTCATCAGCTGGTGTGTAACCTTTCATAATAATAATAATAATAATAATAATAATCTTTATTTGTTGAGCACTTTTCAAAAAACAAGTTACAAAGTGCTTTAAGAAGTGTAAAGACAATAATACTTTTTCGTACATACATACAGATTAAAGCTCAATCACAATTACTGTAGAAACATAAATGCACGAAGGGCACGAGGGCTCACTGTTGTTTGATGAGTGACGTACTGACCACTCGGAGGGCTTGGTGAACTACCAAAGCTAACACGCTAGCAAGCTGGGAACATGCTGTGTCAGTCAGTCAAAATATCTCTTTATATTCTGTCTACGCTGAGCCGTTTACTCCCCCTGACATTTTGTTCTTAGGATTGTTCTTCATTTCATTTAATAAAGAAGTTACAAAAGAGGGACAAGCTGTCAGTTCACACAGTTAAAAAGCTATATTAGTACGATGTCTTCAAGTCTGTAAACCAGGTCTCTGTTAAGGAGCAGTTTATACTATGACAGGAGGAGCTTCAGTAAACCTGCCAGGTTTAATAAGCTATGGTCACTTCTTCGATTTTGGACTCTGCAGCTCTCTGTTCACTTAAAGTTTGCTATTGGTCAAAAAACGTGTCAAAGTTGAGCCAGACACAAATGATTTACAAAGACGTATTTGTCCTGATAAAAGCTGATTAACTGATTGTGGCAATTCCATCGAAATGAATTGATTTCCCTTTTAAAATGCTGGTGCGACCGAGCCATGCAACACAACTGGTCACCAGACTCATGATAAATTATGCACCCCAACGCTGACTTGAGTGGTCCTGATTCTTATCACATCTCAAACCACGTCTGTCCCCATAACAGAGCTGAATCTGGAGACCATATGTGCAGCTTTAGGTCCTTTGGTGTCAATACCCAGGCTATACCTGTCAACCCTCCTGTTCTATCCCGGGATTCTCCCGTTTTAACCTTTCGACAAATAAAAACCTGTGTGAAACTGTGTGAAATTGAAATGTGTGCTTTTCCCCCTCCAGTAAAGCAGGTGGCAGTATGTATAACATTAACTGTAGCAGTGAGGGAAGTCAGCAGCAATAAAACAACAACAACAACAACAACAACAACAGCACAAGGGATTAAGGGTGAATGATGCAGTGTGTGAACTGGAAAAATGATTTACGATGTGCGAGTAAAGACAGTAATTCTGCATTCTGCATGAATGGTTATTATGATTATTGACAAGTTAGTGCTTAACATTAGTAAATTAGAGACCAATACTGTGCTTCTTGCACAAGGATATAATGAATAAAAACAACTCGCAAAAATGAAGCTGTAACTGGAATAAATATTAGGCTTAGTGGTAAACTACATATGAAAATATAATAAATATGGTAACTAAATGTATACCGTAATGTAAGCATTACTAAATCATATTAAATGGCTAATCCTTGAAGTTAGCATCTCAGAACATGTGTTAATTATAGCTAAACACTGCGTATTGCTTACGATGATGGGATGGAATTAGTTGTGCAGGTATTTGGTCTGAAGCCAAAATGTTGGACACATTAACATGTTGATCTGATGGTGGCGCTAGATGAAAAGTCAGAGGATCACCACTTAGAACCACAAATGCCACGCAGAGAAAATACTTATCAAGTAAGTGAAAACTTTGACTGTCTAGTGTTTCTAAAAGAAAAGTTAAAATTCATCCTCTCTGGATCATGAATGTCTGAACCAAATTTCATGGCATCAATCAATTATCTCATAGTTGTTGAGATATTTGAGTCTGACCCTGCGATCCCTAGAGCCCTGCTGCTGGCATGGCTAAGCATTTTAATTACCCCTTACCTTAAAATACCTGTGCAAACACACACACAAACACACTCATTAATGTAGTGCAGACAGCACACGTCAAACTCACCTCTCATTGGTCACCCCTATCAGACTGATGTTATTGACATCCAAAATCAGGTCACCTGACTTAAGCCGACCTGGAACACAGAGTGACAATCAGACAGAGGCTGGTGAGCGAGGATAATAATAATAATAATAATAATAATAATAATAATAATAATATAATAATAATAATAATAATAATAATAATAACTGCCTGTATTTTTCTTGTAAAAGAAAAATACAAAAAAAGCTACCTACCGTCCATAGCCGCCAACCCACCGCCTATCACCCTCTTGATGTAGATACCAAACTCTTCTCCCGTCAGCTCTCGGTAACCCCCGATTATCTTCACACCTGTACACGCATACAGACGAGCTCAGGTCAGTCAGGAAACTTCTGTTGAAGCTGGACAAACTGCCTGAACTCAAATGCAAAACAAATGATCTGTGGATGCTTTTGACACAGCTGTCCGGTGCTCACTGAGCTGCAGTTTAGAGACATGTGAGATTATATTAACAATGATTCAGAGGTCAGAGAAGTCAGGGGGAAGATGCTCACCGAGTCCCTTCTTGCAGTCGCAGAACTCCAGCCTCTGTACGGCTCGGCTGATGCCATGCGGGCCCATGATCGTCCTGACAACAAGCAAAAACACCACAGATTCAAAAACATACCATCATCCTGCCTCATCCAAAGCCCCACTCTCTCTCTCTCTCTCTCTCTCTCTCTCGCTCTCCTCTGTGCTTCGCTGCACAAAATAATCAAATCATCACTGGATTTTGTCATTTCTCCCACATACCCCCCCCCACCCAGCCACATCCTGACCAATAAAATCTGTCGTCTCTTCAACGGCACGGCGGTTGAACTGTGCGGTGACCTGGATGTCAGCAAGCCCCGATACAAACAGTACAGACAATCAAAGCAACAATAAACAGCAGTCATTATATCCTCGACACAGAGACTCCTCAGACGTGGTTAACATGGTCCTGCTGTCTGCTGGTCTGGTGCCGAGGCTCAGCTCACCGTCAGAGCAGAATGTGTTTCAGATGCTTACGTCTGTGTCTGTGTCAAAGTGTGTGTGTAGAGACAGCATCTTCTGTCGTGGACTTCACAGGGCCGGCCCGAGAGTTTCTGGGGGCCTTGAGGAGAACTTGATTTCCCTCCATAGCTATGCTTTGTCACATCTTTAGGCATCTGGTACCAATGCACATGGCAGCCTTTTGCATCATTGTTCACACAGCACTGAGGGAAGCCCTTTAGTGCTATTGTTCAGCCCTAAAAGTACTACTACAAATAACAGAAAAGTCAGATTAAGGAGGTGGACAGGTGGGACAAAAAACGGACTTTCACCAGGAGATTGGTGTTCATTTCCCGTGTGAAACAAAAAGTCAACATTGGTTTCTTTGAGTGCTGTTATATAACTTATGTAAGTAACATTATTTAACTTCCGTAATTAAAGCCACGTAAGTAACAGTTATTTTAACCCAAACCATGATCTTTTCCTAAACCTTAGCCAGTAGTTCTGGTGCCTAAACCTAACCAAACTGCTACATTCTGAAACATTAACCAGTAATTTTATTTTGAAACTTATTCTGCAGTTCTTGCTAAAGTGACTGCGGAGCTCTACACGTACAAAAACAATACTAAAGGGCAAAAAGCGTTGCCAAGGCGTTTTGACAAAGCATCTATATGTGATGCCCTGGGATTATAGAAAGGGTTGTTGTTGTCTAACACAACTTTATAATGGGGGTGATGGCGCATAGATGAGATGCTTGCCTTTGGTGTGAGAGACCCGGGTTCCACCATTGTGTCCCTGAACAAGACACTTAACCCCTCGTTGCTCCAGAGGCGTGCAACCTCTGACATGTATAGCAATTGTAAGTCGCTTTGGATAAAAAGCGTCAGCTAAAATGAATAAATGTAATGTATAACGCCACGAGACGGTGAAAGTCAACTTTATTGTCAATTCTGCCATATGCACAGGACATAGACAGGTTTAAGATGCCATTTTTTACAGTCCTCCAGTGTAAAACAGTTTAAGTACAAGAGTATAAATAATGTAAAACTAAATGAGTACTAAAATAAAGGTACCCTTGAAATATTTGCACACGTGTGCATTAATGTCATTAACAACGTGCTGCAACGTCATTAAACAGCAGATTGTTTGTAGCTCAGATGATGCAAAGTATGTCCTTCATAACCAAACACCAAGTATATAATTAAGGATAAAATTATGAGTCATTAGCAAACTTTTAACTGTTTAAAACATTGGTTACTTTAAAACTAACCTTCATCTGGGTGATAGATTAGAATAGAATTAGAGTTTTATCATCCAGCCAAGGCTGGAAAATCCTCTTTGGTCTCATCAGACCTATAAAAACAGCACTAGTCTATATCAACATATATAGATATATAAAAACATATACAAACATCCTATTAAATCAATGCTCCACATCTCCGCACATCACAGCACTCCAGTTAATACCACATACAGTGTAAAATGCACTTTCTATCCAGAGAGGTATAGGTGTAAAAGATGGCTTGTAGCTCTTTTTATTTGCCACAGGCACTCTGTTTGGTCGCCCTGAAGGTAGCAGCTCAATCTCAGTATGGAGGAGGTGTCTGCTGTCACCAACGATGGACAGAGCTTTCCTATGTAGAGCTGTACTATAAAAGTCATCCAGGGACTTTTGTTGCTGGCCTGTTATCTTTCCTGCTGCTTTGACAATCGTGGCCAGCTTGTTTTTGTTTCTAGGTGTTAGATTTCTAAACCAGACAGAGATATTAAATACGAGAACAATCAGGCGGACAGTGTTCTGGTGAAGGGATCGATCATACAGGCCAAAGTGATTTCATGGTACCTTGGGGAAGTATTTTTAGTATTTTTTAATACAAAAATACAGTAGTTTATTTGGATACACTTAAATTAGACTATTTGGTATCTTATTTTAAAATACACTTTGATGTATGTTTTCCCATCCCTGGTGACAGTCACAGGTAGAGTAAGAAATAGTTTAATAGCCGTGGCTACATCAAGCACACATGATAACGTGGACTGGCGCTTTATAAATATCCCGGCGGGGGGCCTGTTTGGACTGTGGGGCCCGCCCCACCTTGCTGGGTTTGCGGTGGTATACCTTACGGGCCAGACTGTACCAGCTCAGTATAACTAGGAGAGCCAAAAGCACGACTCTGACCCTGCAGGCAAAGGTAAAAGTTCAGTTTTACTCATGGCCTGAAACAGTCAGAGGTCAAAACCAAGCAGGCTACTAAGACGAGGCCAACTTATCCAGTTAGGGGTTCAAAGAGGCAGGGATCAGGCAGAGATTACGGCTAAGTAGCAAGCACATTAGATGATCTGGCGGAGAATGAATGGGCCGGTGTATACACTGCCAGGCTAATGGGGAACAGGTGTACAGGTGATGTGGAATGGCGGGAACGAAGGGGTTATGTGCTATGCTTTTGGTATTGTTGACTTGAAACTTGCATTTTAAGCTCTAGCCAACTCTTCTCACTCCTGTCCGATTGAGTCACTCCCTCCTGGCCTGCTTGGTGTCCACCTGGCCTGCCTGTTCAACTTTGCCTGCTGATCTCCTGCCTGCCCATCAAACTTTTGCCCCTCAGCCTGACCCCCTTGTGGAAAAGTCTGCATGTTTTCTTTTTCTCTCTCTTTTCTCTGCTGAGCCAGTGCAGATTTAATGTCTTTGGGGGATTATTTCCACAACAGAATCCTGCTCAGATTATTTGAGCGCGCCCTCAAAGTATATAACCAATTGCTATAAATCCTTAATTTAAAGTGAGCATATCTAACCGAAGCATATTGTAGCTTTGTGCTGAATCTGTATTCTAAATCTGCAAAGCAACGCATTTCTCCAGCCATCAGATAAATGTTGTAAAAGACTAATGTAACAAGTACAGTATCAGAATCTCTGATGTGGAGGAGACGAGCTCAGTCCCTTCACATCTGTCACTAAAATCCGGAAAACATGGAGCTGAGCTTGGGACGGTTGCCCTGATGTCATCTTGGTCATTTTCTTCTTTTGTTTTAATTTCCAGCACTCTGTGAGGCTGCGCTGCTCTCAGGACCAGGTCACGTACAGTGTGTTATGTAAGGGATAATGTACAGTGAAGTGGATGAATAAAGATGCCAAGGTGAAGCGGAGGTCGCTCTGATCTCTCTGAAGAGGCTTATTTTGATCTTAACACAAAGGCTGCAACCACATATATCACATGAATACACATGATTAGACACAAACCGCGGATTTAAACTGTTAAGCAAAGAAATCCGACAAGCTGAAGCTTCTAAAGTCAGAAGCAAGATTTTCTCCCTGAGGTGGATGTCATCATTGTTTTCCTTTTCTAAGACCATTTCTATGAACATGTTTTTGCTGGTGGTAGTGATAGATTTACATCTGTGGGGCATCAGTATGCTTCAAACAAAGTGCTTGTTGGATCATCCAACAGCACCTTTTCAGTGTTATAATTTGAGGAGCTTTGACAAACCAATAAACCGACTTTCATGTTAACTTCAAGGAGGAGTAAATGTAGGCAAGGATTTAACTCCATCACGCTCTCTTCTTTTATTCTTCACGCCACAGAGTGCAGAGAAAGTGCGCTCTGTTAAGGCAGGCGTCAGCTTGAAAGGAACTATTTTGTACAAAGAGTCATCCAAACACATATAGAGTGTCACAAGATTGGTTTTGTTTACACGCAGCCACATCTCTGTTGGCCTGACCACAAATCAATGTCACATGGTTTTCATTCTTTACCAAAGTGCTGTCAATGGAGCCACGTGGTGCATAAACATCCACGTTACAGTATTTATACAGTTGGTCCTCAGTGGTCCAGATTTTGGAAAATGGGTCAATATACAGCCAACACAACAAAGGAGATCCAAACCGACAGACTAAACTATGGTATATTTACTGAAGTGCAGTACTGCGTTGTGGTAATTGAGTATTTTCTTTTCATGCCCTTTTATATTTACATGCCACACAGGAAATATTGTACTTTTTTACTCCACTGTATTTATCAGACAACTTTTCAGATTTAAGTTTTACATAAAAATATGATCAGTTTATAAAATACAACATACTGCAGCAATACAAAGAGACCCAA
Source organism: Micropterus salmoides (assembly GCF_014851395.1). Lineage (NCBI taxonomy): Eukaryota > Metazoa > Chordata > Actinopteri > Centrarchiformes > Centrarchidae > Micropterus > Micropterus salmoides. The sequence continues at coordinate 26,497,855 of NW_024041262.1, read as the reverse complement.
GCACACCTGATTAGACAACCCGTTCTCACTCCCAAGACGTCACTTGTGGCCACAATGGTCAAGACCCCTTGGCGTTGGTTTGTAACGCACCGGGGGTGTAGCCCTGTAGCTTTGTATTTCAACACTAATGGTAGGTGCAGCATATTTAATAGAAAAGTCTGAGTAAGAAAGTGGTTGGGACAGACGGTGGGCCAGAAACCGGACTTTTACCGCGGAGACCATTGTTTGTATCCCGTGTGAAACAAAAAGCACTGAATGTTTTTATTTAAGTTACGTAGGCTGGGTAAGTTCCGCCAGTCACTACTTTTACTTGACTTACATCACCTAAGTGACGTACACCGTTGTTAGTTTTAGCCAAACCATTTTTTTCTAATCCTAACCAAATAGTTTTATTGCCCAAGCCTAACCACACGCTTATTTATTGTTGCTAACTTCACCACGGAGCCATGTGACGAGTTGGGATGAGAATGTGTTGGATTACACAGGGTTTCTTTTGGTCCCTTGGATGGGAGGAACTGGTCTATATTCCATAGGGGTGTCAATTAGGGCTACTGGTTTTTCGATGAATTCAATTCAACAAGGTGCCTCTTGGGTTCCTCCCTTCCCTTACTACCGTAAGCAAAACAAATGTTGGTTTTCACGTGAATAACCCGACAGCAGCAGCAACAGCAGCAGCAGCAGCTCTGAGCCCCACAAACAGACCACAACATGCACCGAAGCCAACTGCTGGGACACAAGGAAGCAATTAAACTGATCACTTAAGACCTGATAATCTGCACTACCTGCCGCTAGCAATTAACATCACACTCAGGCTGCCGGCCAGGAGGAGCATACAGAAACACCGCCAAAGAGCCGTCCAGACCAGCGTGACTCAACGCTGACCAGTTTCTGACACTTTGACCACATTTAACAAAATCCTTGAAATACAGACGCACATTATGATACCTGAATAAGACAGCCACAATTTCTTTTGGTTTGTTTTCTTTTGGCTATAATTTAATACTGTTTCAACACCATTTTATGTTCTGGATTGTTGAAATATGCCATAAAGTGTTGAATTTTCTACAATAAAAAACAAAAAACAAATCACTGACCATGACGGATAAAGGACATCGATCACCATGTAAGTTACAATTGGCTATTAACACTTTTCTCTCTTATGCCATAACTTGCTAATATGCATAGTCTATGTCGGAGCACCATATTTTAGTTTATTTCCATCAGATTTATAGTTACAATTGCATTCTAGGTGTATTAGAAGATATTCAGTTGTATTAAAAGCTTCCTCAGGATGGTTTATTGCATTAAAATATAGCTTTTTATACCAGGCGATGCTAAAAATTTCAGATTTTTTCTTTATTGCATCTCCATGTAGTCTGTAAAAGTAAAATAAATATATTAATACACAATGGATCCATATTCCTTAGCTTCTGACTTTTCAAAGGAGACCAGAATTATGCATCTAGGCCAGATGGTTGAGGAGATATTACGGAATAATTTTGGGTTTGTAATTTTAGGCGTATTTTCTGGAAAAAGGGGCCTGTTTTCAACAGGTTAAGTAAATTAAGACTTACTTAAGTACTTAAGAAATAAACTTAAGGCTTTTTGTGCAACCGGCCCCAGGTCACAAAGGGTTAACAACAAGGAAGTGCGTTAGCCAATCAGAGCGCGTGTTTACCGAAGCAGGCTGGACTGCACGCGCCACCGCTGCTGAACGCTACAAACGGAGCTCAGATAAAAGTGTAACTTCAATAAGTTGTGAAATAAGTTGACAGAGTTTAGTTTTCAGACTGCAGGTGAGTGCATGTGTGAGGCCCTGTTCACCGAAACCTGCAGGATGACAGACAGAAATCCCTGAATCGGTGAGTCGCGGTAAAAAAAAATAAAAATTAAATGCTGCGTCATGAGATGCTAGGCTAAGCTAGTGCTAAGCTAGCAGGTTCAAGTGCGTGGGCCTAGAGCTAACAGAATTAGCAGTGAGCGCAATCAGCCTCAACTAAAGTTAATCTGTTTGACAACTCAACTGAGAGAGTGTAGAAATGTCAAGGATAGTGTTTCATTGTGCCGTGTTTGATGCGAACTTAAGTTATGTTTTGTCAGACATTTTTATTTCATTGTTCATGGTGAACCTGTTGCATTTGCACTGCGTTTTAATTTCTGCAACGTTGTTCTTTTACATATAAAAACATGTAAGCAGTGTGAAGTTAAAATAGAAACTTGGGTTTATTTTACTCAGTAATTAATTTGACGTAAAAGGTACATTTAAAAAATGTTGATTGCTCCAGTTGCATTTGGTGAACATTAAAGGAACGAACACTCACTTGAGGAACACATTTGAAGAGGCTGTTGAGTAAAATTAACTATAACTAACAGAATAGTAACTATTCTGGCTGTGTGGATGACTGCAGGCCAAGTTTTTTTTCTTTTGAGCTGAGTTAAAGTTGATGGCGAACCAACCCAGATGAGATCCCTGGATTGAAGACCCCTGTCCTGCCATGGCGGTCGGACAACCAGCATAAAATGCACTAAGCACCACCTTAACACTCCAGCACCACTTGTGCAACCTCACACTTCCAGACTCAAATTTTTTTATTTTGGACTTTGAATGGACAATTACCTTCCTCATCCTGTTTGGAAACGCATCCCTGGTTTCTGCAGAACTGAGTATTCACACGGTTTATATGGTGTGTTATGGTGTCCTGGTTATTGTGATTTTGGCGACTGCTCATACAGTGAAAAGCGAACGATTATTAAGTTGACGTGAGAAGTGACAATGTTGAAACAGGTATTCTTTACTATAGTTATCCAACAGATGTGAAGATTGAGGATTGAGATTTTGAGTTATTGATAATAGGGTACACCAGCAAGAAAACAAGATGAGTGATTTTAGCCCAGCTGAAAAATAGAGGTAGTCAAAAGAGCTCAGTGGTTTCAACCTTACAGAGAGGTGACAAAATAAATAATTTGTTAATGACTGAAACTGAGGCGTTTCTGTAAAGTGAACTGTATAATTGAACCTCTGGTTATTTTAAGTTTTTTGCTTATTATTAAAAATACAAGGTACCACAGAGCTCAGCTCTTTATTTTCAACTGGCCCCATCGGACCAGTCGATTTGACACTTACAGCCCGAAGACAATTTTTAATTTTTCATCCAAAGTTATTTATCATGTTGCAACAAAACCAAAGACTTTTATATACTTTTATTATTTATATATATATATATATATATCCAGGATATAAACTAAACTAAAATGTAATCACAGTTATAAAAAGGTTAACAAAACTATTTACTGTTAAAACAAAACATACTATCAGACTCAAACATGAGGTGCTCTCTCTCCTGCAGACAGCCATAATAAATAATGAAAACTCTACACAGAGCAGCGGATACAAGTCACCTCTATCCTGATTGACAACTTGTCAATCAGCTTGTAGCCCCGCCCTAAAGCCTCCCCTGCTTCCTGGTCTATGTTCCTCTAAATGGGACCATAATTTACTAAATGAACATCATGCTGTGTTGAAGAAGACTTGAAACTAGCGACTGAGACCAGAAACTCATCAGGAAAGTGTTTACTGAGGGAATAAATCAGCAGAGAAGTATATGAGGTTTTAATCACGGTCTTCACTGAATAATTGTCTTTTAATAGCGAGACTTTGTGTCAAAAGTTCTCAACCTTCTTGAGACCCGCGATGGGGACATGAGAAAACATTTCAAAGGTGTTTTTTAGCTTAACTTTCATGTTATCTGTTTTTTAAAGGAGTTCCATCAGACCAAAACGGTAAACGTCCAAACCCAGCATGAAAATAACGCGTGTTTTGTGTTATGAGGTTTTCCCACATGATGGCAGCAGTTTTTGGTAACAAATGGTGAAGAAGTGTCCCCTGGTGCTGTCTGCTCTTTACATATTTAATCTCCTCCCGTCTGTTTGCGGCCCTCCTCGTACGTTCATGTGTCAAATGGAAAAACCAGAGAGGAAAATGAAAAGCCCAGAGTCCCAGCGGTGAAGCGCGGTGGCTGTTTTCACAGAGATGAGTGATGCGGATTGATTCATATGCTGACAGATTATCAGCAGTCGCAGGATGTTGCTCCAGCTTCAATTCAAACAGGATCGCTGACTGATCGGATGAGAAAAGATCAATCGTCGGTGAGCTGATTGAGGAGTTATTTTACAGCTAAAGCCTCTTCGCAGTCTCTCTATTGGAGGCATTAATTTTGAGATACATGTACTTCACTTGGATATTCCCTTGTTATTGTACTTTGTTCTATAAAACATTTTGGAGGCAAAATCTACTGCATTTATCTACTTTGCAGATTCAGATTATTCAATTAAGATCCCTAAAAGTAGTATCGCCACTTTTACACATCAAGTCATCAATTATTATAATACAGTAATCCATTATAAGTACTTTTATGTTTGGTACTTTAAGTACAATACTATCTTTTACTCAAGTACATTTATAAATGCAGGAGTATTTCTGTACTTATATCTGAGTCACTTTACGATCACGCTGTATGCAGAGTTGCATCAGCTGGATGGAGATGATTCTCGACGCTAGTCGACATTCTCACAATATAGGTTTGTTTTTCACTGCGTGAGAAGATTGATGTGTGGCGCTTAACGTTAGCCTACACAGCGCGATTGCGAGGACAGCTGGATCTGTACCGCGGGAACAGGTGAGCAGCAGGCCTCCTGCTTGAGTCCGGCGTGACTGTAGTAACGGCGTGAGAAGACGGCCTCCGTTGTCGTCAGCGCTCGGTTGGTTCAGTTTATCCTTTGCTAAGTGATCGGAATAAATAAACACAGAGGTCTACATGATCCCTTTCGTCCCAGAGGCGTCCTACAGAATATTTCTCTTCGTCCCAAACACATTTTCTGTATTCCCCAGGACGACAGTGTTTCCCATACGTTCATTTGTGGCGGTCCGCCACATATTGATTTATGACTTTTTTGTTTTACTAGGCCAATTTAAAATCGTATTTGACTGCAGAGCTGCAGGCAGCGCGTATTCGCGCAGCACATCCCCTCGCTCGTCTCTCATCCGTCCCTTGATCTCTCTCTCTCTCTCCCTCATGAACACAGCTGCACAAATCTGTGCAGCACAACGCCGTCAATGTCGGAGACCCAGCTATTAAAAGTTATTAGCAAGCATGTAAGGAGCCTAGCTAATAAGGAGAGCTAAGTTAATGTTAGAATACAGCTGGGTTTTTTAGGCTAGCACGCTGTTTGTTGCTGCGCCACAGTTACACTATCATTCTGTGGGAAACCCTGGACGCCGTTAGTCTCGAGCCCTCAGCAAATCCTTAACTGAAACCAGAGAATGTCTGACATTTGTAGGCTGCTTGATTAAGAAGCCATTGATCAGTTATCATACCTGTAGACTGGAATATCTTACTAGACTAACTGTTTCAGTTTCACTGAGAAATATCCTGTAAAACTCCTTAGATAAATGTCTAAAAGTCACCGCCTGAGAGGACACATGGTCATTTTCAGAATTCCTGAAAAGTTTAAATATTGGAGGTAGATACAGGAGATTTGCCTGACAGCAGCCTTGTGTGTCTCAAGTTAAAGGTAAAATATTTATTTAAAAAAAAAAGATAAATGGAGTGAAGTAAAAAAACAAACACAATGTCCCTCTGAGCTCTGAAAAGCAGAAAGTCTCAGAAACAGAACCTGAACTGAATGTTCTGTTAATAAAACTGTCGGTGCCTTTAAAACAGCTCTGACACGCATGACCCAGAACTGCGCACATGCATGGACTTAAAGTCAGAGAGCATCTGCCGGTAAACAGGCTGTAAACCTATTTCACCTCCTGCAGGAGCTCCTGCAGCAGCACGAGACAGAAAAACAGACGGAGAGAAGGAGGGGAGGAGCAGCGGGGGAATTAGCTTACCAGTAGAGAAGAGACAGCCCATCGAATCGCTCCGCGTCCTGGGGGAGAAATGGCATCGCAAGACGGTCTGAGACCAAAAAAAACAACCGCACACACACACACACACTCTCACACACACAAACAGGCGTGCGGAGTGCTACGCCGCCACGAGACGGCAGCGGGAGGGTCGGAGGGGGGGAGGAGGAGACGGTTCAGACCGGGTCGGTGTGTGTGCGACCGGAGCGAAGAGGAGAGTGATGGAAATCCGCCTCGACAGGGAGAGACACGCGCTTACCTTTACTCACTAATCCATGCTGATACCCGTCCGTCACACGCACATGCACACACACAACATAAGTACACACAAACACGCACACACACAACATAAACACATGCAAAAACACACACACACACACACACACACACACACACACGCACACACACACCATAAGCACATACAAAGAAAATGTTTGAGATTACAAAGACAGATGAGAAGGAAAGACGAAGAGGAGAAAGTGAGAGCTGCGTCAGCTTTAGTATTCACGATCTGTCAGAATCAGGCCCGACCGGGACGTATCAGCTGTTGTGGAAGTACTCATTATCAAATACTGGAAGTACCAACGTATTAGCATCAAAATATACTAAAATAATCAAACACTAAATACAAATTTGGCTACTCATTACACCAGCAGTGAGTATGATTAGCCCCAGTGCGAATATCTTTCTTGTAAAGGTTCAGTGTGTATGTTTTAGTGGCATCTAGTGGTGAGGGTTTCAAACTGCAACAAATGACTCGCTGTGCATTCACTTGCTCCTCGACCGAAATAAGTACTTTATAATAAATGTGTTTGAGCTACTCCTTTAATTGTGATTTCATTTATTAATTAAATATTATTTTATTTTGTAGCTGTTTTGACTTAAAGAATTAGCTTGATTATAACTTTAATATTATTATTTTAGTTCATTTGAGTACTTATTTGGGTTTTTGTTTTGAAGGTACTGGGCAGCTTGGGCAGGTGAATCTACATGTAGGGGTGGTTACATTTAGCACAGGGAGGCACCGGGAGAGGTTCGTGTTTTTTTGTGTGGTGGCGATTTGTCCTCAATTTAAATCTGTGAAAACTCTCAACATATGGTCCTGTTTTTAATATCTTTATATAATAATGACTACCCCTGGTAAAGTTATTATTCATGTCTCCTTTATATATTTGTATGCTGTTCTGAATACTTCTTATGTCCCATGTAAACTTAATTCTTCTTTTTGCAATAAAGATTTAAGGAGTAAAACATTGTGATTATTTTGACTTGAAATCTTTATTTTGAACTTGTAAGAGAAAGTATATAAAGAATAACAATAAAAAAAAAAATATATATATATATATATATAGGAATATGTTTGGGCATTGCTTTAGGTTCTCATTGAGTTTGTTCTACAATTTAACTCCGCAAATTGATAAACATAATCTTTTCCTTGTTGTTCTAAATCTATTAGTCTTAAAATTTCCCCTTCCCCTTAAATCGTACCTTCTCTCTCTCTCTCTCTCTCTCTCTCTCTCTCAGAGAACGTCTTTTGTATATTCCCAGGCAGTAGGTTATTTCTTGCTTTGAACGTGAATACTACAATTTGATATTAAATTAGATCATGGTATTTTAGTAATTTAGACTGTAGAAATAATAAATTTTTATGATCCCGAAATCCGACGTTGTGAATGATTCTCATGGCTCTTTTTTGCATTATGACTAGTGGCTGTAGTGAATGTTGATAAGTGCTTCCCTAGACCTCTAAACAGTAATTCAAATAAGGTAACAATAGTGAACAGTACAGGATGTGAAGTGATTTAAGATCCTGAATGTGCTTAGCTCTTGCTAGGACTGTAATACTTCTGGACGGTTTGGTTTTGATGTGTTTTATGAGGCTTCCAGCAAATCTTGTCATCTATGATCACTCCTACTGTATATGTACTTGATTGTTTGACTTACAGTTTCCAAATACCATGAATGTAGTTTTACTCAAATTTATTGATACCCTGTTTATGTCAAACCGTTCTTTTATTTTCTTGAATTCTGAAGTGATTGATTCGAAGAGTTGCTGTAAGCTGTCGCCTGAACCAAATATGTTTGTATCATCTGCAAATAATAAAAAATTCAATACTACAGTACAGATACTTTACAAATATCATTGATATATAATAAAAATAACTTTGGTCCCAACACTGACGCCTGGGGGACACCACAAGCCATGCCCAGACATTCAGACGAATAATCTCCCATCTTCACAAATTGTTGTCTGTCTCTCAGATAACTGCTTACCAAGTTTAGAACTACCCCCCTGATCCCGTTTCGTTCCAGTTTACTGATTAATATTTCATGATTTATTGTGTCAAATGCTTTTTTTAGATCATTGAATACCCCAACTGCATATTTCTTTTTTTCTGTGGAGTTTGTGATTTCTTCAATGAGTTCTGTTAGTGCTAGTGATGTTGATGGAAATGTCTCATTCAAGGCAGTGGTTCCAAAACATTTTAAGCAATGCACCATCCTTCTACATCTTGACCGGGTTGCTGCACCCCCAAACACTCTACCTCTCTTGCGCACTTTTAATTTAAATGTACTGCTATATACACAACAGTGCAATACTGTGGTTTGCAAACACTTTAAACAAATAAAGTGCTTTTCTACATGAGGCTGCAGCCCATTGACAAAAAGGAAGTAAAAAAGTGATTTATAAATAAGTAATTTCATTGAAAAACTACATATAGCCCCTTTTAAACTTAAATTCACATCAGATCAATGATTAAGCTTATAAACTTGGTAATTATTAATCAAGCCCTTCAGTAGTAGGATCAAGTAGCTCATGAACAACACAGCCTTGCTCTGTTGGGAATGTGAGCTGCACAGAGCTGCTGAAGTTAACGTGAGGATTTGTGCTGAAGTGTTTTCAGTTAGTTTCATTTTGCACAGGTCTCATCTATACAGTTAACTAAACACTAAACAGGTTCTGTGTCTGTTTTTCTGGGATTCTATCATATCAGCAGAGCAAGTAATGAACAGCAGATTATAGGGCGGGGAGATTTAGAAAAATATTATAAATTGTGATTAAATGATGACGTTATTCTCATAAAACTCTTTCTGGGGATGTCAGGTTATGTGGGATGGATATGCAGAAAGTTTTGAACATTCAGTCCAGGAGTTTCTAACTGACTTAAAATGAATTAATTTATCCTTGAGGTGAAAAGGTTTAAAGAGGAACTTCCCCAAACAAAGACACAAAGGGGAGAGAAGCCTAACTCATGAAATTAAAAGAAATACAGAATGCTTGAAAGCCACACACCTACTGAAATATATTCTGGTATATTTATATTTTATATTGTCCCCTGCTGCCTGAGTTTTGTGTTTCTGTTGACATAGCCAAAAACATTTATTTTTATTTATTCATAAATTGGTGCAGAAAATTTAACCATAAAGCTGGAGACAAAGTGTTAAATCCTTAACCTTTCCTCTCCTATACTCCTTATGTTAGTCCGTCCACATTTACTAGGGTTTAGGTCAGAGCTGTGAGATTGTTTTGGTGTTTTCCTCTCTTGTTGTTCCTCTCTGTTCCCTAAAACATAGAAATCTAGACTGTATAAATGATGATGCATCCCTTTGCTCGGGGCCAGACGCCCGAAGCTATAGGCAGCAGGTCTCTGGACCAGCTGTATATGTGTTTTAGTACTTCTCTGTTTATTCTCTTTTATTTATAAATTCTTCAAAGAAAATGGTTGGTTGTTACTTAACTGTTTGATTAATCCCTCACCAGCAAGATACAATCTCCACGACAAACCCCACTCTCAAAAGAAAACCTACGCTCTTTCTTATTATGAACTAGACTATAATATTCCATACATTCGCTAGAATTAAAAGAAACACAGTCTCTAGTTTTGTCACACAGATTCTGGGGGGAAGACTCCCCAATACATGGTAAAGTTGGTCAAAATTAAGGCTATCATGTCTGGAGCTTTGCACGTATCCTGATCACACTGATCTGACCATGATTATTGACTTGGCTTTTCATATACACGTACATGTGGCTGTGGCATGCAGGATTAAAGAGTGATGACCCTCGATCCCTGCAGTGGGATATGACACAGAAGGTCTAAAATGAACCAACCTCTAAAACCAAATCTCACTCCAAACTAAATTGAAAAGTTGGCAGCCCTGCTACAGCTGTTATTTCATTTACACCTACAGAAGAGCTACCAAGCAGCATCACGCAGAACACTGATCAGAAGTATGTTCATTGCAACATAATCCTCACAGCCTGTCCACACCAGAGAAACAGCCATATAGGTCAGTGATGCAGCAGATTATTATGACCCATATTTACGTGTTTTGTTAGTCCGTGACCTGTAGTGGCAAAATTAGTCGGGTGACGTAGACAAAGTCCATGTAAGGGGATGGTAAGGTGGATGAATGAGTCCGTTAAACTCAGGACTTAACTTGGAAGACCAAGGTTCAAGCCCAGTGAGAAAGAAAGTCAAAGTTGACATGTTTGAACTTAAATAACATTTTATAGATGACTTGAGGCACATGACTTATATAATGCACATATTTTTATCCAAATGTGTAATCTAAGTGTTAAAAGTCATGTCACTTAAACAACATAGGCTACTGAAGGTCCGGTTTACCTGTTGCTGGACAGCTACTTTACATATTTACATGTACGGTCAAATATGTCATACTTTCCAAAAGTCTTGTGTTGTACTTTCCAATGGGCTTATGTTGTTTTGTAAAATGGTCTTTTATGTTATTGTGGGACACTTAACAGTTGACCTTTTTGTTGTTTAGGTATGTGTTTATTCCTCACAATGCAACGTAGTATGACGTGGATGTCACTGAGAATTAGACGAAATTACATTTGATTTAGTTTCTTGAAACCTCATGTAGAAGACAGCTAAATCATTAACTGAAAAGGGAAACTTGACATTTCTAAATGGGAAGGATTTTTTAGAAATGCTCAAATGAAATGTTCCTCCACTCAGCAGTGTTTCTTCCTTTGGGTTGGAGCATTCAATAGGAGAATATTTACTTAATATGTTTAAATTGTGTTTTTCTATCAAGACTAACACTCATTGTGTGGCAGAGGAAACTTCAGAAAAATACAGAATAGCATTAAGCCATAATGTAGTAGCAGATTGTCACTTAGAGACAAAACCCAAACATCAGCTCTGGAAAATGACAATATGCTGATGCGTCACACATGACAGCATCAACGGTAAACTTGTGATTTCAAAACTTCCTTTTTGTGCATTTGTACCCAGAAAGTAAAACATTTCTAAATGTCAATCATCGTTTGACAAGCACTTCCCCAACAATCACGCAACAAAGTCTGTGTCAGCTAATCTTACTGATATTTTACATGTTAGCTGAATGTTGGTCTTTATTATGGTTATAATTAGCAGCTAATCTTATAAATGTCAGAAGCTAATGTTACTGATATTTTACATGTTACCTGAATGTTGGTTTTTATTATGGTTATAATTAGCAGCTAATCTTATAAATGTCAGAAGCTAATGTTACTGATATTTTACATGCTAGTTATGTGGCTTTTTTCAGATTAAAGTTAGCAGCTAATGTTACTGATATTTTACGTTAGCACAATGCTAGTCTTCATGATCGCTAAAGTTAGCAGCTAAAGTTACTGATATTTTACATGTTCGCTGAATGTTGTTCTTTATTATGGTTATAATTAGCAGCTAATCTTATTAAAGGCAGCAGCTAATGTTACTGATATTTTACATATTAGCACAATGCTAGTCTTTATGATTGCTAAAGTTAGCAGCTAATGTTACTGATATTTTGCATGTTAGTTGAATGTTTTTTTTATTAGTTTCAGACTTTTTCAGACTTAAAAGCACATGAAGACACCAAAGTCGGAAGAACGAATTCACAACTTGGGAAATGGGACCATCCCAGGAGCACGTGAATACTGCATTAGTCTTTATGATGACTAAAGTTAGCAGCTAATGTTACTGATATTTTACTTTGGCACAATGCTAGTCTTCATGATCACTAAAGTTGGCAGCTAATGTTACTGATAATACATGTTAGCTAAATGCTAGTCTTTAAAATTTGTGATTTCAGGTAATATACCGGTACAGTTACAGCTCAGGGACAAAAATCACTTTGAAAGAGAAAGTTTCAAACTGTTTGAGATGACATTGACAGTCCACCACATCTTTTTAGTAACATTCATGTTGTTTCCACATTCAGACTTAAAAACACATGAAGACACCAAAGTCGGAAGAACGATTTCACAACTCGGGAAATGGGACCATCCCAGGAACACGTGAATACTGCATTAGTCTTTATGATGACTAAAGTTAGCAGCTAATGTTACTGATATTTTACATGTTAGCTGAGTGTCAGCTTTTTTCTTACTAAAGTTAGCAGCTATTGGTTAGCAGCTATTGTTACTGATATTTTACACGTTAGCACAATACTAGTCTTTATGATCGCTGAAGTTACCAGCTAATTTTACGGATATTTTACATGTTTGCTGAATGTTAATCTTTATTATGGCTAAAGTTAGCTGCTAATATTACTGATATTTTACATATTAGGTAAATGCTAGCCTTTATGATCGCTGAAGTTAGCAGCTAATGTTACTGACATTTTACATGTTTATTATATAGCTTTTTTAGGATTAAAGGTAGCAGCAAATGTTACTGATATTTTACACGTTAGTTCAATGCTAGTCTTTATGATCGCTAAAGTAGAGCAGCAAATATTACTGATATTTTACATGTCAGCCTTTTTTATAACTAAAGTTAGCATCTGATATTACTGATATTTTATATATTAGCTGAATGTTTGTCTTTATTATGACCAAAGTTAGCAGCTAATGATACTGATACTTTACGTTGGCACAATGCTAGTCTGCGTGATCGCTAAAGTTAGCAGCTAATGTTACTGACATATTAGCTGAATGCTAGTCTTTATTATGAATAAAGTTAGCAGCTAATGTTACTGATATTTTACATATTAGCACAATGCTAGTCTTTATGATTGCTAAAATTAGCAGCTAATGTTACTGATATTTTACATGTTAGCTGTCAGCTTTCTTGTGACTAAAGGTAGCAGCTAATGTTACTGACATTTTACATGTTATATAGCTTTTTTAAGATTATAGTTAGAAGCAAATGTTACTGATATTTTGTTAGTTCAATGCTAGTCTATATGATTGCTAAAGTTAGCATCTAATATTACTGATATTTTACATATTAGCTGAATGCTTGTCTTTATTATGACTAAAGTTAGCAGGTAATGTTACTGATATTTTACATGTTAGCTGAATGCTAGTCTTTATCATGATTAGTTTGTAGCTTATGTTACTGATATTTTACATTACCTGAATGTTTGTATTTATTTTGGTTTTAAATAGCAGCTAAAGACTAATTTTACATGTTAGCTGAGTGTCAGCTTTTTTAAGATTAAAGTTAGCAGCTAATGTTACCACTATTTTAGATGTTAGCTGAATGTCAGAGTTCTTAATGACTGAAGTCAGCAGCTAATGTTACTGATATTTTACATGGTAGCTAAATGCTAGTCTTTACAATTAGTGGTTTCAGGTAATACACTGGTGCAGTAACAGCTCTGGGACAAAAAGCACTTTGAAAGAGAAAGTTTCAAACTGTTAGAGATGACAATGACAGTCCACCACATCTTTGCAGTAACATTCATGTTGTTTCCACATTCATTCAGAGAAAAGCACATGAAGACACCAAAGTCGAAAGAACGATTTCACAACTCGGGAAATGGGACCATCCCAGGAGCACGTGAATACTGCAGTAGTCTTTATTATGGCTAAAGTTAGCAGCTGATGTTACTGATATTTTACACTTTCGCTGAATGTTAGTTTATATTATGGCTAAAATTAGCAGCTAAAGGCTAATTTTACCTGGACCCAGATATTCGAATATTCGCTCGTAGGGTATATAATAGAATTTCAATTTTGGGATTCGATTTTTGAAAAAAAAATTTTACACCGACATGCGCCAAACGTCTCGCTTCAGTTCACCTCAAAGAGAGGACAACATGCCAAAGTCCTCAGCTGTGTGGGAGCACTTTAAATTAAATGATGACAAGATAAAGGCAGTGTGCCAAATAAGCAGTTTGAAACTGGCCTACCATGGTAGCACAACAAGCTTGAAAATTCACCTCAATTCTGTAAGTAGTAGGCTATTATTTTACAGTCCAAAAAACCGAGACCATACTTGCTAGCAAGCTTAGCTAAGCTACTATAATTTGCTCAGATGCCATGATAAAGCTGCTTTTATCTACGGCATGTAAACACCAATGTAACGTTAATGTTACACATGATAAAACATGCAATTACTTTGCTTGGAAAATAGTTGTAACTGATCTGAATAGTTAAAATAAAACATAAGGTCTGATTTGGGAACATCTGTGCCTATGGCAGTTGATCTACTGACATGTAAACGTAGTAGTCCAGTCTAAAAAATAAGTGGTCCAATGTCCATATTTGCATCCCCAGGTATCGCAGCCATCAACATCCTCAACCACACCCCAAACTTTACGGCAGATTCTACAATTCCAAAAACCAATAACAGAGAAAAGAGAGAGAATTAACAGATGCCATAGTGGAGTTCATTGCTATGGATATGAGACCCATTAATGTAGTTGAAGGCAAAGGCTTCAGAAAATTAATACCATGGAGCCAACATACACTGTCCCAAAATGCCCCAGTATTTCACAGGCCCTCTCTTACGTACAGCGATCTACGAGACCAAGTTTTTGCTCTTGTTGAAAATGCAACGGCCTTAAGTTTCACAATCGACATTTGGACCTCGGTGAGTATAGAGGCGTACATGACTGTCACCTGTCACTTTATAACTACAGAGTGGGAACTTTCTGGTGTCGTTCTGGAAGTGAGCCATATGGGAGGCAACGTTGCACAACAGCTTGGAGTTGCGGCGGACGCCTTCACTTTTCCAAATAATAAGCGAGTAGCTGTTGGTTACGACAATGCCAGCAATATGAAACTGTGTACTGAGACACTCAAGAAAGAATCGGGCAACGTTCAAGGAGTCTGCTGGCACAGGAAACGGCAGAAGTACTGGGGTCCCTAATAACACTCTCAGAACTACTGTCACAGGAGGCAAATGTGTCGTTATCTGCAACAGTGCCAATGCTCTTCAACCTGAAGAAACGCCACCTGTCACCAGAGGAGGATGACAGCCCTGCCATCGGAGAATTGAAGAAAACCCTCATCACAGAGATCGACAGCAGATGGCAACTGTTAAGTTTGGAGCCCCCCCCCTACCTCCTTTCTTCAGCGCTAGACCAGCAATTCAAGCAACTGAAATTCCTCAACAATGAAAAGAAGGACCTTGTTTATATTGAGCTTAGACTAATATTTTTTATTAAATAACACTGAAATAGATTTACTAATATGCTGCACTACTGGTCACATCTGCAGATTTGACTAAGAAAACTTTTATTTGATTTTAAGGTTGTCCGCCTGGCTGAACATCTGCACCAGCAACAGACCGTTCGGGAGGTGGGAGAGCCATCAGCAAGTCACGGGGAAGAGGAGACTGCCACACCACCACCGCCAAAAAAAAGAAACAGGAGATTTCTATGCTGATGGAGTCAGAGTCCGAAGAGGAAGAAGAACGCAGAGACAGTGCAAAGAAAGAGTGGAGCAATATTTGAAAGACACGAGTAAAGGACAGTCCGGCCCAATTGCTTGGTGGAAGCAAATCAGTGACTGCTGCCCTAAACTGGCATTTGCAGCCAAACACCTCCTTTGAGTTCCGGGGGGGGGTGAATGTTAGCCTTTATTATGACTAAAGTTAGCAGCTAATGTCACTCATATTTTATGTCAGCTATGTAGCTTTCATCATGATCAAAGTTAGCAGCTCATGTTACTGATATTTTACATGTTAGCTAAACACTAGTCTTTATGACAACTAAGGTTAGCAGCTAATATTGCTGATATTTTACATGTTAGCTGAATGTTAGCCTTTATTATGACTAAAAGTAGCAACCAACACCTCAGGCCCCTGGTATGCGACTACCTGGACCCTCTGCAGTTTGCGTACCAGGCTGACATCAGCATGGACGACACCATCACCTACCTACTTTACAGAGCCTACACCCACCTGGAGAAGCCACAGAGCACTGTGAGGATCATGTTCTTCGACTTCTCCGGTGCTCCAGGGCTGAGAAGCTCTCTGTGATGCAGGTGGATCAGGACCCGGTGGCCTGGATCACTGACTACCTTACTGACTGGCCGCAGTTTGTCAGGATGTATGGCTGCCTGTCAGACATGGTGAGCAACACTGGCACACGCCAAGGAACTGTACTGTCACCGTTTCTGAATGTTAGTGTTTATTATGGCTAAAGTTAGCAGCTAATGTTAGGCTACTTTCAGACTGCAGGCCTTAATGCTCAATTCAGATTGTTTCCCAGATCCCATTTTTTTGTTTGACAGTTTATGTTATTGCTTAAATGTGGCCCATATCAGACTCCAGTGTGAACTGCCCACGGCCTGAATGTGACCCGCATGCGAGTCCTTTCACAGGTCACAACTTTCTGTTCTTTTCTTTACGGTTTCTGGCGCTGTACAACGCAACTGCCCCACAACTCTCTCCCTCCGTCTCACTCCCCATTGTGTCCGCCCGGACAAATAGCATGCACATAACGTAGAAGAAAGCTCACGGTCCGGTCGATTTCAGGTGTAGGAAAGGGAAGTTTTGAGCAGATGAAAGCAAGGTAGAGAAGAAAAAGAGCCACATGTTGAATGGATTTTTGTGAAGCTTTTTCATTCACCGCAGCTCCGTCTACAGCAGAACTGTGACAACAGCTGCTATAGAGTGACGTCAAAGTCGCATCAGTTCCGACCTGAATGTCCAGACTAAAAAGAGCCGATCTGTATCGGATTTGGACCACATATGGAAGTGGCCCAATTCCGAACTGGAAAAGATCAGATTTCATATGACTTGGCCTGGGTCACATATGGGCAAAAAAAATCAGATTTGGGTCACTATGGCCTGCAGTCTGAACGTAGTCTAAGTCTTTATTATGGTTGAGGATTCAATTATTGTCTGAATGGTACATATGTTTGTCACTTCAGCCAGTTTATTTGTGCTCCTCAATTTCTAAAAATAGTACTCTGGTGAAATGTATTGTGAAACAAAGGATTTCTGATCTTATGCGTCACTTTTTTGTACCTTCTGTACCAATACTATTGTGATAACTGCTGACTGACGACAGGGTTGGAAGTCAACCTCACAGGAACATCCTCCTGTCAGAGACATAAAAACACTGAGGTCACAAATCCCTCTAGTCATTCTTTCAACAGTTTAAGAATGAAATCCTTTCATGCAGCGGACTGGTGAGGCTGACTGGTGAGGCTGACTGGTGAGTTCTCACTATATTAAGTGTGTAAATGTACGTAGTATTTTTTAACCTAACGTTATATGTGTGTGTGCAGTTATGAATGGGTTTAATGAGAAACTAGAAATAATAATGTGCCTGTACATGAAATTAAAGTTTCATAATTAAAAAAAACTCTTATTTTCATAGTATTAGTTTGTTAGCATTGGTTGGTGTAGTCAAATAGTATATTTTTGCATTATTTGTAAGGTTACATGTATGTAATTTCTGATAGCATTTTGTATCTGGTAAATAAATTTTATTAACTATAAATAGATGTTCAGGTTCAATTATATATCTTTAAAACTGCACTTTGAAAATAAATCATATGTCAATATAATAAACTCCATGATTTGTTTTAAGATTAAATGTTTTTATTCTTAAAATGTTCTAAAGATATTAGTTCATTAGACTTGTTTTCTGTCCACGTGTTTTGTACAGAATGCTTTATTATTTGACCTGTGGAGAAGTGAAACTGCTCTGTTTTGTGTTTTTACACAGATTTCATTCTTCAGAAAAAAAGGAAGAAAGTGAAAAGAGGAAGGGGCAAATTTCCTGAATCTTGAAACTTTCCTTGGTGTGGTCATACAGATATTTTTCTACTTAATCAACCACCAAACCCACAACTTTTAATAGCAGCATCTAAAAATAATAATATATTTAGTCTCTTCCCAAAATCTATTTTTGTTAGAAAAGAAATTATAACATAAATTTAGAATTTAATTTGCCAAAATGCTATCAAAACAAAATGAATCCACAATATTGAACTTCACAACCCCGACTCCTGGTAGAGGCGGCGGCTGCCCACCAGTTGGTATACAACTGGAGGGTGTGATCCTGCCCCCAGTTCTCACCATTGACGTCATACTGGGGCTGCTAGGAAACATAGTTGCCCTGTGGATCTTCTGCTTTAAACTGAAGGCCTGGAATCCCAACAACTTATTCCTCTTCAACCTGGTCATTGCTGACTTCCTGGCTCTGGTGAGTCTGCCACTGAGGATCGATGCCTTGCTCAGGGGCCACTGGGTGTTTGGAGATGGCATGTGCCGGATCAACCTCTTCCTAATGTTTTCCAACCGCTCAGCCAGCATCGCACTCATGACTGTGGTGGCAATTTACCGCTACTTCAAGGTGAGAAGATGAGTACACTTTGTATTATGTTTTGTTCTCACATAGGCCATCCATTTTACAATTTTGTACCAAAACTCTATACACAATATATTGATTGGCTTTTCAGTAGTTTTGAGTCATAGTTTGTTGAGTAATTCCGAACTAGGGGTACTGATAGCTTTCTATTTGATTACAAAATGATGTGATGCTGATTTTAATCTAACTTTGACAATAACCAATAAACTACAAGCTACAAAGACCTGACTGCACAATACAAAACTCTCACCTGAGTCAACCGCACCTGAATGTCAGTTGTTGCCATTGAGAGTGTGTAAAGAATTAGCAAAGAAGCAGAGTATATAGTAATATAGTAGAATAGCAACCTAAAAGTACAGGGGGTACAGTACGGCTGAAATAGTAACCCAGAAGTACTGGACAAATAGCTACAATAGTAACAAAAGAACTGGAAAAACGGCTAAAATAGTTACCTAAAAGTTTTGGAGAAACATCTGAAATAGTAACCCAAAAGTACTGGACAAACAGCTGAAATAGTTAGCTAAAAGTCATCAACAGTTGAAATGTCCATTTACGAACGGAAACGTGGCCAAGCCTAATCCAATGTAAAAAGAAAATATTGTAACAATATCCACTTTTATGTCAGTAATAGTGATGAATAACATCCAAATTAAAGTAACTTGAAATGAACACATTTGGAACAGAACAGCTCTAAAATAAAACAAGTAAGTGAACCCTGAGTTTAGATTTTCTTTTCATCAAATCATTAATTCCGAGGTCCAAAAATGAACATTCACTAACCATCCAGTGAAAGTTGAGGTCAAGGGCAATTGGACTTGGTTGTAGAAAAACTAGAAGATGTTTTGTCCCCCTTGACCTCAACCTTCGTTGGATAACTATGAACTGGATAACTGAGAACCTTCACAGACAACATTCACTAACTAATTTTGTTTGATGGGTGAAAGTTTAGAGCAGGTGTGTTGATTCACAGCATATCGCAGTGTATGTCACCTCTTGAAGGATGACTAACTAAAGATCTTAGGAGACTGAAATATTTCTTTTTTCAGTGCAACAATTAAAAAGTGATCAAATTAAATCCAGTACAGTAGTTGATACCCGTCTGTACTGGAGTAGTTAAAAGGCTAATTTAAATACTCCATGAATGAGAATATCCATTGTCTGGCCAAGGTTGGTGGAACAGAAGCTATAAACATAGCAAGACTGTGTATTCAGTATAATATCAAGTCTGACATATTTTTGCTCTAAATCATGTAAAATTATTCATCATTCTGTCCTCTTGTTCCAGGTAGTTCACCCTCACCACAGGTTCAACCGAATGACCAGTAAGCAGGCTTTGTTTGTGTCACTGGTTGTCTGGCTATTGGTGATCAGTCCTCGGGTTCCCATGCTGGCTTACAACCACATCAAGTTCAGCGGCAACAACACCCAGTGCTTCTTCTTCACTTCTTACAAAGAGGCGTCGCGGGCCATCATCATCCTGGTCGGCATGCACCAGATCCTGACGGTGCTTGAGTTCATCATCCCGATGGCCATGCTGCTGTTCTGCTCCATCCGGATCTCCAGCTTCCTGAAGCAGCGCACGATGGGAAAAGCAGACAAGGTGCGAAAGGCGATGCAAGTGTGTGTCGTCATCGTCGTAGTGTTCATGGTGTGCTTCCTACCCACCACAGTGACAACCATCGGGGTGTGGGTCATCCGCTCGTACCGTCCGTGGGACTGCTCATCCTTCTATACTTTCACCCAGCTCACCATCGTGTCTTTGGGGCTGAACTTCCTAAATTCGGCCATGGACCCCATCGTCTACGTCTTCTCCAGTTCCATGTTCAGGAAGGCCCTTTGCACCTCGCTACCCCGTGCCCTTCGCTGCGGACATGATGCCGATGATGGCGAGAACACGACATCCTCATCTGGAAGTCAGTCGACCACCCAGCAGGAGCTCAAATCCCTGAGGACAGAGAGAGGAAGTGAAGCCACATAATAAGCTCTTTCTTGATTATAATGACCTGATCCAGCAACGCTGTCTGATCCTGTTTTTACCTTTTTTTTGTAGTATATTGAGTTAAGTCTCTGTTTTGTGTTTGTTGGTTTATGCTGTTTTTTACATCTGTGATGTGTGTAAACACAGTACATTTTCAATGATTATAATAATGAAATAAAAAAACTCAGTTAAGCCAATAACTCAAACCTATGTGGTTTAACAAATTGAAGTCGGGGATTTTAATTATATTTCTTAGTTGACCCCCTAAAATTTCCTGTCAAGTTGAGAAAAATGTCTTAAAGTGTACCCAAACTCTGGTCTTTGTGGTTCATCTAGTCCTTCAAATATACAAAACATTTACATCCTGAAATATTTGGAAACTCTACTACAACTAGAAAGTTCTGTGGGTTTGAGCTGCGAGTCCAGCAGTCAGAAGTTAAAGATGGGCAGATTCACAGAGAAAATGCAGCTTGTTCAAACAAACAAGCTGCATTTTTAGGCTCAGTTATAACAGAAAAGCCTGAATGTCAAATTGTAATCAAAACAAATTGTCTTGCTGTAGTAAATTATACTGTAAATGCTCCTCTTCTCATGAGTTCACTGTAGATGGTGACGGATAATGTGCACCACCAAGTGGACATATCATCAACTACATCAGCTCAACTGTGATTCTTCTGTCTTACTTGGTTTCTTACATGTTAGACCAGTTTGATAATGTGCTGATGTTCGTAGACTTCAGCAGTGGCATCATAAGGATGTGACAACAACCTTAGATCACATGGACACAGTAAGCCGGTAGAGTAATTTGTTTTTACGGTCGCTTTAAATACATACAGTAAAGGTCTGCAACCCAATTCAGGTCCTGTTTCAGAAAGCAGGCTTAATACACTCTGAGCTTTACCCTGAGCTCTGAGTTGACTGAGCCTGAGATGGGAAACTCTGAGTTTTCGGTTCCAGAACAGCCAATCAGAATTAGTTCAGTCAACTCAAAGTATGTTGAACCTGATGGAAGCGGGTGCGTGGGGATGAAAAAAGCCTCAACAATGGCGTTCCAATACTACGATTTACCATGGCAACGGGTAAATAAAGAGCAGAGCCTCCATTTTTATCCAGTGGAGATAAAATATGAATGGCTGCCAATGCGAACCATGACGTTTATCTTAAAAAACAGGAGTGGAGGAAAGATAAATAACTTAAGAATATTTCATTTTATTCAGCATAGTCCGCTCGTTTAGCATTTACCAGATTGATAAAGTGCTGGAATTATCCAATAGCCTATAACATTTTTAAATGTATTTATAGCCTTCAGCTATAACCTGACAGGACAAAATGCTGGTAGCAATACCTGAAGATGAAAATATGGATCAAACAGATAAGACACAGGTTGCTCATGGACCTGTGATTGTAAAGTCACAGTCTGGCCCAGTTAGGCTATAAATCATTATTTTGCAGTGGGAAATGTGTCTGAAGGTTCAAACTGACTGTAAAGTTGTAGACGTCTATTTTTACATTAACCATCTTGCTTATTTTGCTATTTAATTAAATGCTGTCAAAGCACATTAAGACTATATGTAGCGAATATTGAAAAACTCACTTTTAAACTACATTTATTTGTTCCAGCTGCACCACAGTCATCCTCACTCAGAAATATTCACATCATCTCCAACATAACTACGATAACAATGTTCCATCAGTGTGACTAATCACAATATGACAGATGATTGTTCATTGATCAGTTACTTCCTTGCTAAATGTTTCAGTGCAACTGTTGCCAATCTGACGGCTGCTGTTATAAAGAAGTACAGTGTCGCCTACATATTCTGTGCTGAGGATAAATCCATGATGTCCAGAGATAACTGTCTCCGTCCATACATTGATGACAGATTGATCATAAAAGCGTTCATGTTAAAAATCATGTTTGGGTAACGAACTAATATCCAACTGGGATTTTTATGTTTTTAAATATGTAAACTTCTGCAAGTGAATGCATTCCATTTGTGCTTTGAGATCAACAGTATAAATAAGGAAATTAAACGGTGGGTCAGACGGCTGTTTCAGGCCTCGCAGGAGGGAAGGAGTCAGAGAGAAATGTTGAAGTAAACCTGCTCCCGAAGAGGTTAGGTTCACAGCATAAGTTGCTGATCTAGGTTTTATCTGATCTCTGTCTCTGAAACAGAAAATCCAGTTTTCCAGCAACATTAACACATGCACACAGGCATGTGTGCTGAATGTGACATCACATGCTGACCTTCAGAGTTAGCCTCCCCATAAAGGCCCCTTTGTGTTCATAAATCGAGTGTTCGACCCCATCAGGCCCTCCTTACCTGGGCCTTCTATGTTTAAAAATCTTAGTTTACTGTTATGGAGCATGGCTCCAAGGGTTATTGACTTTATGTGAAAATCCAAGGCGTCAGTGTGTCTTGTTTTGGATGTGTAATTAATTCTGAATTATGGTCTTCACCATAACTTCCCATCTGGCCTTTCTGGGTGGGTGTGTGTGTATTTGCAAAACATGAGGTGTGTGTGTTGTTGTGAAGTCTATGGTCTTTGTCTTCCTACAAAAATGTGAAGGCCGCAGCCTGAGGGAGTAATAGGGCTGAGCGAGTCAACTGCACCACAAGGTCAGTGTATCTTTATGTATGTACACTTTAAACATTATTGTAATAAACATGTTAATAATTATCCTAATCAAGCTAGTCTTATAACATATTCACACATCACGGGTACATTAAAATATTCATCACACTCCATAAGGAATAATGTCAAAACATCATAAAAATTTAACAACAGAAACAATAGAACAACTGAATATGAATTGTGAACAGATCAGGGGTTTGTTCAAGTGAAGCACCGAGTTTCACAGATTCGCAAGTCTATCTGAGTGAACACCTGCTAAGTGGTGTATATATATCTATCTTACATTCAGATAATCTGAAAGTGTTTGCATGTAGCTGACTGATAAGTGGCATGCTAATGACGCTTATCAGCTTGTACAAGCAATGATGTATTGAGTTTCTATTTATGTGTATTATCTGGGTGTTTGGGGACTTCACACTGGTAGACCTTGTCTTGGTTTCTGGGAAACTGTGTCCCCAGGTTTGTCACTGAAAGTATCCTGATTTTGTTTCTGTTGAGGCATCAACACAATGAGCTTTGTTGTGGTAGATTCTGGACGGGATGAAAGTATGGTGGATAAGAGCCAGGTTACGCTTGAAAAAGACGTGTTGTCCGACCACATCAAACAGTTTAGTTCCGAACAGCCAGACGCAAAGATGAGTGAAAAAATGGTTGTCAAAGAGAGAGAGGGGAGATGCAACAATTTGTAACGGTTTTGCACGCAACATCGTTACAAATTGTTTAAATTAATTAACATACAGTATCTCCTGGAAGATATTTGTAGTGTTGCACTCATTTAGTCACATGAAAAGTTAAGGAAATAACTATAGACATTCAAACATTCTCTCACCTCCGCACACCTGCTCAATTGTACCTTGTAGCTAACATTAATAAATAAGGATATGCTATCTATGAGTTGTCTTCACATTGTACACAGCCATAATAAAGAGAAGTAAGCTTTCTTTAATTCAAAAAAAATTAAGTAAAGAAAAGCGCAGTAAAGAAAATTATCAGTATGTTTGAGATCATAGTAAGACATTTCCTTTCCAGTTCCATGTGTTTTAGCGCCTTGGTTGTTTGGCCACACAGTCGGCCATCAAAGTGAAATGATTACAGTGTGCTAAGTTTTGGTTTTACTATTTGCTCTATTCAAATTGATTCATGTAAACACCAGGTTAATTTGGAAAGCTGCTCACACAACTGTGAACAGTTGTTTACCCTGAATTTCTACAACAGAGGTGACGAGCGCAAAGTTGGCACGACCCATAGAGACACAATGGCCACATTTAAAGGAAATGTACCACGTTGAAAATAAATGTACCTTCAAAGGTCCAGGCCACTGCCACTGAACTAAGGAAAAGAGTCTCCAAGACTGTTGTCAAAGATCTACCAAAATATGTGTCAGAAGACATCAGTCATACCTACTTTCAACATGAAAAAAGAGCAGGAACTGGACATAGTGTTGTGAGGTTTTAATATTGTGTGTGATGTTTTAGCTCATTGTCTGACTGGTGGTGACCCGAGTTTTTCGTTAAAAATACTGGAGTAAATTTCTTGTTGTTAAATACATAGATGGCATTCTGCAAAAGCCATCTGTTTCTGGTTAAACTTTATAGGCACAATACTTTATCAGTAATAACACTTCAAACTTCTCGATTATTGATGTTTCAGAAACACCATCGTCATTGGAAGGCCATGGGAAATATCACAATGTGACTTAGAATCGCTGGGAAAGTAAATGCACTGAAACAACAACCACTGCAGTTTCAAGGTCATAACGCTGTCGATTTTGTAAAAAAAAATCGTGACGCAGAACTTATTGTCATATAAATGGAATGACCTTCCAAACACATTCAAACTTGAAAGTATCAACCTTTTGGATGAATTTAAACTTTAGTTTTTGAACATTTTTAGAGATGCGTGTTATGTTTGTAAGCATGTGTGTGACTGGCTGTGTTTTGTGTGTCTTGACTCTGTTGCTGTATTCAGGCCTCTCTCGCGAAAGAGGTCTTTATCAGATTATGACTATCTGATAAAGTAAAGTTTATAACAACACAACAATTGTGCATGTCAGTCTTTTCTGTGTGTGTGCAACCCGCCCCTCTTTGCTGTTCATTTAAGAAGGTGGCAGGTGGCCTGATTGCAAAGTTCCAGAGAGGAGCTTCAACACAACCTCCTGGTTACTGAAATTAAGTGCTGTTTTATTTTCAGGGACTGACGCTTACCACCTCCGCTAACTAATGTCCTGGAAAATCTGCTCTGCATCCACCTGCTGTGAGTTCTTAGAGGTAAATTAGTTTTTGGTCTCTGTTGCTTCAGCTGTGTCACTTATTGCTATATATATATATATATATATATATATATATATATATATATATATTTAAACTAAGTAACAGATTAAGATGTAACTGTTTACATAGTTGAACCATTGAAGAGGTGGTATTCTGCTTTTAGGCTTTTTCCCTCTCCTTTATTGAGTTTTATATCTTTTTTGTGCTGTAACAGGTTTGCAAAGTGAAAAAGCCCAAAGTCCAGCCCAAAGGGAGTTCCCATCTCCCACAGAAAACTCTGCTCTGAACTGCCTGAAAACAGCTTGTTTGTAGTCCAGCCTTTACTTCCGCCTTCTTATGATGTCACAAGAAAATGTGTATCATAATGCTTGCTGAGCGACTAGTCTGACATGCCCTCAAAAACACTGGTGGAAAAACAGCGAGCTGCAGCACACAGCTCTCCTCTCCCTTCCAAACACTAGCTACCCTCCAGGCAGTCAGTGGACATAAAGTTGTTCCTGTGATGTAGAGACAGAGCTCAGTTAAAACTTTATGGATACAGATTAATAACTCGCCGCTCTGAAACTCTCGCTCTAGTCCATGTTGCCAAGCTGGTCGGCAACATGTACAGCTGAACCCGAGCTGTTTACCGGCTTCTTGCTGACCCGCCCTTCTCTGCTTCTGATTGGCTAGTAGTCCTTAACTAGGAACTGCACATGTGCAACACCCAACAAAGATCATTTAGAGACAAGATGTATCCCTCCATAGCTAAAACGAAGCCTTCAACACAGGCTGAAAAGAGGAGCTGCAGCAGTAGGACAAAATATATGGTGTTTTTTTTTTAAATGAAACCATGTAAACCTGTTCTGGTACAACCCGTAAATAAGCACAATAACACCTTATATTCTTAATATTTTACATCGGACATAAAGTAAACTTAGTAAATGTGTTTAAATGGGGCTGATGCCAGAATACATTATGAAAACTGTAAACTAATAACCTCTTAGAAAGAAAGGTTGGTACATTGATAGTGTAATTTGTAACTTTTGCAACACATTTAAACTTCCTGATAAGACATTAAAACCATTGACATGAACAAGATGTCTTTTAACTTGCTTTGAGCTAAATATTAAAGTCAGCATGCTAATGTTACGCCCCTGTAAAAGGGGAAATAGAAAGTACGACATGGACACGATGTAGCCTCAGTCAAGTCCAATGTTGTAATGTATTTACCAAAAACATACCAAAATACTTTCACAGCATTTTAACAGTAGTGGCAAATAACAGTAAATTACATTTAGCTCTGTGAAGTGTTGAGAAAAATTAACAGCACAATTGGAAATATTCTGTAATGCTAAATACTGCTACCTTAGAGTTATTAATTCAGAATACTCTTAACACTTAACCCTCAGCAGTGTTGCACTATAAAGTATCCTGCCTCTTCACATTACACTCATTTTTCTTACACTGCAACAATCCCTACAATGGAAAACAAATACACAGAAAATGGCGGTGGCAGCCGTAGTGTTAGCACCGTGTGATTTTAAAAACAGAGGATGAGAGATATGGACAGAGCAGATTAAATAACACCTTCTACACGTTATGCCTGTTAAACAGATGTATCGATAAAGTTTGTCTTTTACTCGTGAGGTTTTATTGCACATATTACATTAACGAGTAGTTCAGAGTTACCTTCATTTCACCGTCTCCACGGCCCATCTCTGCGCTGTGCTAGAGGTGACACAGAGCAGCAGAGGCTGCAGCCTGATAACGAACCGTATGTTCTTCAGCCCCGGGCCCATTTAACACCGCATTTCAGTGCCCATCTAATGTCTGATTAATCATGTAATTCGGCATATGCCTGCTCTGTTCTGTACGAGGGTTGATACTGCTGCTCTCTGCCTCAGGCTTTCTGCGTAGGCACTTGGAAGGGCAGGGAGATCCCAGAACAGAGCCATACCGCCAAATTACAATGCCGCTGTATCAGTCTTTGATGAAAGTTGTCCTGACTGAACTTAGTTTAGTGTGTAACTTTGCTAATATTTACTAATTAGCAGAAAACACAGGCACAGTTAAGGCTAATGTGAATTATTTCCTTTTATTTAACTTGCAAGTTATTCAAATTCATCTTTAGGCCAACATGAATGTGTGAACCAAATTTCATGGACATTTACACTTAACATTTACTTATGGGCAGAGGCTTTTATCCAAAGTGACTTACATTTGAGGAACAACATACAAGCATCAATACAGTAAGAGATCTACAAGTGACAATAGAGACTAGGAGAGCAGCAATAAATACTAGTAGGAGCTTATAGCATGTACAGCATCAATGGGGTAAATAACTAGGGAAAGTAAGAGTTAACGAACTAGTGCAATCAATACAAGATAATTGTAAGGAGATAGAGGAAGAAAAATAGCACAGGAAGTACATGTTAGAGGTTAGGGGTTAGAAGTGTTATAAGAGGGAAGTTTTCTCGGAAGAGATGACTTTTCAGGAGCTTCTTGAAGTTAGTGAGGGACACCCTGCTCTGATGGCATGTGATAGCTTGTTCCACCATCGTGGTGTCACAGATGGGAACAGATTGCTTTGTGTAGGGATGGCAGAGCCAGGCGGCGTTTGTTGGAGGAGCGCAGTGGCCCATAAGGAACGTAAGCTTGGATTATGGAGTTTAGATAGATGGTGCAGACCCAGTAGTCACTCTGTATGCCGCATTAGTGACTTGAATTTGATTCGGGAGGCCATGGGTAGCCAGTGGAGGACACTGAGAAATTTAGTGACATGAGTCTGTTTGGGTTGAAATCCATCCAATATTTGAGATATTTTATTGTTGGACCAACCGGTACATTGACATTGCCATCCATGGCTAAAAAATTTTATTCATGAAGTCAGTAGGAGAGAGTACTTTACATAAGGTTGTAAGTAATCACACAATATCAATATAACATAATGGAAAATTCAGTTGGAAGTCAAGAAGACTCACTAATAAATCAGCTGATTTACACAACCTCACCAGGTGAGGGCAAACTAGGTGGCAGTGTCTTCACTGAAAGTGAGTTATATAACAGATTTTTTTCCCCCATACATATTGGACTGGGAAATGGGTTAGAGGCTGTATTGTTGTACATTAATATATGTTGTTGGATTTTTACCAGCAGGCAGAAGAGTTGGAAGAGTTGACCTCAGATGACATGGCAATGGCTGCACTGGGCCGACCTTTCACCTTAGGAATGTTGTACGATGGTCAGAAAGATGAACTGATCCCAGGTAAATCTTGACGTGGACTACAGGGGAATGAAATAACACACACATCTATCTACATTTCTGTCTGTGGTAATACAAGGTGGATAAATAGATTTAAACGTAAATGCACTGCTTGACACTTCTTCCTAGTGGACACATATGTTATACCCCCAGTTCTTACAAGTATAAACAAACATCCAAGAGTTCATGTCTAAAATGTTCATGGATGTACGTACAATTTGTCAGAACACATTTTGTCTTGTCTGCATTCAGTAGAAGTCTTAGGTTATGCAGAAATGTCATTAAAGGCTTGTAATCTTGATATAGTTTGAGTTGAAGAGGAGCCCAATGCATATAAGACTGTCATCAGTATAAAAATGGACAGTGAGACTAGGTGTTGGCGTGATAGTAGTGTTTAAGTAGAGTAAATAGAAAAGTACCCAGTACAGAGCCTTGTTTTAAGCCCTCTCAAGGTACATTGTTTTGAGGCCAGTACAGATTGTCTGTTTTCTAAACAGAAAAATAAAATGCAGTGATGTATTTATAATTTGTATGTATTTACTCAGTTTTATTTAGTCTTGTTGTAAAGCACTTTGTAACAGTCTAAGTGCAACATAAATTAAGTTTATTATCAATATTATTATTTTAGTCTCCCACATGTTTGCCAATGTTTCTTGAAAGATCCACATTAGCTCCATATTTTACTGAATACTGACAGCGTTTTGCTTATTTAACACATGGTCTACAGGTTTCATGTTGTGGGATGAAAAAACTCTAGAAGAGAACACAGTTAGGAGCTCTCAGCACAGCAGTGAATTTGAATTAACCACATCTGATTCCATTGAATCCAAGTGCTCTCTGCTGGATGTTAGTGCTTCACTGAAGGCCAGTTTCCTGTGTGGACTGATTGAAGTTGGAGGATCTGCCAAGTATCTGAATGATAAGAAGAAATTCAAGAATCAAAGCAGAGTGACGTGTCAGTACAATGTTACCACTTACTTCAAACAGTTATCAATGATTGACCATTTAACCATGGACACCCAACAGATAGATGTTATTGAGAAGGGCTGTGCAACTCATGTAGTCACAGGAATCCTTTATGGGGCAAACGCTTTCTTTGTGTTTGACAGTGAGAAGTTAAACACCAGCAGCGTTGAGGACATCCAGGGTAGCATGGAAGCTGTGATAAAGAAGTTCCCCTCATTTTATATTGATGGGAAAACTGACATCAAGCTGAATGATGAAGAAAAAGTTCTGACTGAGAAACTCTCCTGCAAATTCTACGGAGACTTCATTCTCGAAAGCAACCCTACAACATTTGTAGATGCAGTGAAGACCTACATACAACTTCCAAAGCTGCTGGGGGAAAGGGAGAGAACAGTGTTCCACTGAAGGTCTGGCTGATGCCACTGAAGAATTTGGATCCCAAAGCTCCTGAACTGGTGAGAGAGATCAGCGTTGGATTAGTGTGGAAGTCTCAAGATGCTCTGGAGGACCTCAATCATCTGGAAGCAGGATGCAATGATTTGCTGGAAGACAAAGTAGTGAAAGATTTTCCACAAATTCAGGAAAAGATAAACAGTTTCCAGAACCTCTGTGTCTATTTCATATCTGCACTGGAAAAAACTATGGCGAAGGAACTTCCGTTGATCAGGGCAGGTAAAGAAGATGAGAGCAAATTAGAAAAAGTCTTTGAAGACAGAGACAATACTCCATTCAGCCATGAGAAATTAACCAAGTGGATGGAAGATAAAGAGAGAGAAATCAACATCATCAGGTCCTGTGTAGAGACTATGGAGGGAACAAAGATCGTCCAAAATCAGTCAGAGCTGGACAGAGAGGTTCTTGCTCCAGCTGTAGAAAATGCTCTTTGCTTTGTTTTCACCTCCATAGGTGGTGCTGACCCCTGCCTTGATAAGATGGCTAACTACTTGGATTCACTTAAGTTAGGATGTGCCATGGAAGAGCCGTGGTGCTACTCAGATGATTTTTTTACCAAAATGAGAGAAAAAGCAAAACATTTACATGATCTTGCCAAAGCACTGAAGAACAACAGTCAATTCTGTTTCCTCATAGCAGCCATTGCAAATGAGAAATACAAAGGAGCAACCATCTACCATTACAAGGAGGGCAAACTGGTCACTGATGACTTTTCAAAGCCTGACCCCCCTCCTGTGGAGACTATCACAGACAGAAGAGATCTGCTGTGGTGTAAGTACTTTATTTTCACAGTTACAAATTATAACAAATGTCTCTCCTTCAGAAACCTGATTGGCCGTAACTTTTATTCCATTTTCCATTTGTTATCTTACACTGAAATCGCTTTATGAAGAAGTTAAACGTTCTGATACACAAATGTGTTTTCAGCTTTTGGAATTTTCTCTGAAACACCAGAGAGTCACAGCTACACACTGATAGCAATAATATACTCAAGTATCTCAACATTGTACTGAAGTAAAGTTCTTGAGTAAATAGTTTCTTTCCTCCACTGTCTACTGTCTAAATATGAGTCTAACCTTTAAAATATGTTCATAATAATCCACAAATGTAACTGTTGAACCCAGAAAGATGCTTGTAACCACGATGACGTCTCGTTCTCTCCATCAGACTCCTGTGATCTCACTCTGGACCCAGACACAGCGAACAAACACCTCACTCTGTCTGAGGGGAACAAGAAGGCAACTTATGGAGCAAAGCAGTCGTATCCTGACCTCCCGCAGAGATTTGATTATTTCCATCAGGTTCTGTGCAGAGAGGGGCTGACTGGGCGCTGCTACTGGGAGCTGGAGTGGTATGCTGCTTACTCTGATGGAGATGTTGCTGTTGCAGTTACCTACAAAGACCTGCCGAGGAAAGGAGAAGATCACAGGTGCGCGTTTGGACACAATAGCTTGTCCTGGAGTTTAGGCCAGAGCTGGTCTCCACCAAATCCTGTTCTCACTGCATGGCATGATGCTCGGTCCTGCAATCCTCCTTTTCCTACTTCTGGCTGCACCAGACTGGGAGTGTATCTGGACTGGCCTGCTGGCACTCTGTCCTACTATAATGTCTCAGCTGACACACTGAGTCACCTTCACACCTTCTGCAACAAATTCACTGAGCCAGTTTACCCAGGCTTCTATATTATGAATGTATTCAGCAACATCTTCCTGTGTCTGTAATCTGCACCTCATGATTCACTTCAAGTTCAGTTTGATCACAAAATAATTGTTTGTTAATTGTATATGTTGTTATTGTGAAGAACAATCATGATAGTAATATAACAATTTAATATAATGCGTCCTCCTTTTGACAACGCAAAATATATAAACACAAAATACAGCTTATATCAAATTGAACTAAATACAGCTCTCCCAATGATCCACATTATCATTATAGTTAGTATTGTTGTTTATTACTGTGACTCTCAAATGTCTTTGCTGATTCGATTCATTTTAAAGATTCGTAGTCACAGACTTTTCCTCATCTATGCTAATATGCAACAGGGAAACACAAAGCCATGTTTCCATCAAAGCTTCTTTATGTGAATTATATAATTTGAAAAGCTGCAAGAAAGTGACAGAATTGAACAAAACTTTCACAATATCCCTGAAATAGATTTTGCACTCGAGTTTTTCCCCCCTTCTGTTCATAAAGTGTGCTGCCGTACGGGTTCTACTTATTTTTCATTTGCTGCTACTTCCTCAGCTTTGCACTCCATGTTTGCACTTTGTTTTTGTACCTTGTGTTGTCCCTGCTCTGTGTCATACTTGTAGTTTGCTTCACTCCTACAGAATGTTGCATCATTCATTCTGAGTAATAATCTCATTCTATGTACTGTACTGTGTGGATGACAATAAAGTATCTTATTTTATCTTGCAGGCCTATTTATTTCATTTTGTGTAAATGCAGCGTATGTTTGGAGTTGAGTGCCAATTTTTGCCACAATGGGGGAACTCCCTCCCTAGTGAGGTGGCTTTGTTTGGCTGGCAGGCAGGTTCAGCTTTAAGGTTGAGGGTTTCACAAAAACTAGAGGAAATGTAAAGTGAACAACAGAGGCTTCATTTATAGGGAATTTAATGATCAGGGTACCAGCAGGTGCTTTTTCGTTTTCCTAATGAGTGATGGAATATTATGAGTTTACCATAGAAACCAAACTTTCTAGCAACTGCAGTGTAATCCTCAACACCTCCGCTTGACTCTGGCTCTTCACTGGCAATTTCTACTCTGGGCCTAGCTAGTGATGTTTTCTCATAGAAACAGTGTATATCTATTATTTGAGAAAGTCTTCTTCATATCATCCCTATTAGACTACTGCAACTTTCACCTGCCTCAGCAAGTCGTGTCTGGACTGTCTACTAGTGAAAAATGACTCTTTTTATTGACTTGGATCTCTGAATCTTGTTCAGTAAAATTAACTAATCTTTTTTTGAGTCATTTCATTAACTTTGCTGCAGCCCTCTAAGTGGGCAATGTTAAAAAACAGTGCAGTTCTTAAACACGTAAGGCCACCTGGTTTGGTTTAATTGACAAAGTACAAAGCACAAATTCACCTCTTGATAATTCTCTATCGTCTTTCTATTAAGCCCCATGGGGCCACATCCAAACCATGTAAAAAAAAAACACAAATATGTTTTCAATATTCAATCGCCACTACTCTGCCAAAATCCGTCCATTTTCACAATCTTGAAACACTTTCATGAGTATAAAACCAGACCAGCCATATATATGTATACAGTATCTCACAAAAGTGAGTACACCCCTCACATTTGGGTAAATATTTGATTATAACTTTTCATGTGACAACACTCAAGAAATGACACTTTGCTACAATGTAGTGAGTGTGCAGCTTGTATAACAGTGTAAACTTGCTGTCCCTTCAAAATAACACATCACACAGCCATGGGCTAGTGAGCGTGTATAGGAAAAATTTTAAATGTCATCAAGTACGCTGTGATGAATTTAGCTCCTTTGAAGTTCTCACTCTTAAAGTTGGAGGGCTGCAACCTATCATATTTGTTATAATTTATCGCCCCCCAAAACCGCCTGGAGGATTTTTATCAGAACTTCCTGAATTTTTATCTACTCTGGTTTTAAATTATGACAGAATTGTTCTTTGTGGCGATTTTAATATTCATGTTGATGACCCCAACAATGTTAATGCAACTGACTTTTTAAATATGGCCACTTCTTTTAACTTCAAACAACATGTCAAAGGGCAAACACATAACCGTGGTCATACACTGGACTTGGTTTTTACCCTGGGTGTCAGCATTTCCTCTGTGGAATTAGTGGACATGACCATATCTGACCACAGATGTATTGTTTTTAGCTGCGATTCGCCTGTTACTCATGCCGCCTCACCAAGCTCCGTGTGTTCTCGCATCTTTAATGAACAAAGTGTTTCAAAGTTTTGCGCATTCTTTCAGAGCCAAAGCCAACACCTGTCTGATTCCAACACCAACAATCTGGTCGATCACTTCAATCATATCTGCTTGTCGTCACTAAATATTACTGCTCCTCTAAAGGTTAGGCCTACGTCTAAAGCTAGTAAGCAACCCTGGATAAATGACAGCATTCGCAGCCTAAAAAGGGAATGCAGGAAAGCAGAGCGCAGATGGAAAAAATCCAGTCTCCAAGTCCATTACCTCAGTCTGAAGGATTTATTAATTAACTACAATAACATGGTTAAGGATGCGAGAACACACTATTTTTCTGAACTCATTACTACACACAAACACAATCCCAGGTTTCTGTTTAAGACTGTGGATCAGCTGGTAAACCCAACCCCTCCTTGTGCCTCAGCTGGAAGTAATGATGACTGTGAATTGTTTTTATCTTATTTTACCAATAAGGTGGTGTCAATCAGAGCCTCTATTACCCCCGTGGCCTCTTACTCAGAGGTTCCTCACCAGCAACAACAGAGTTTTAACCAGTTTTATCCCATCGACTTGTCTGAGCTTTTAAAAACAATATCACAAATGAGAGTGTCCTCCAGCCCACTTGATATAATACCTACAAAATTTTTACTAAAAGTAATAGATTCTGTTGGGCCCCATTTGATCTCTGTTTTCAACAGCTCCCTATCTACTGGTTGTGTCCCTGATTATTTTAAAACGGCTTGCATGAACCCACTTTTAAAGAAACCTGGTTTAGATCCCTCCCTCCCACAAAATTTTAGACCAATTTCAAAACTGCCTTTTATTGCAAAGATTCTAGAAAGAATTGTGTCCAAACAGCTGCTCACTGTGCTGGAAAATAACAAAATATTTGAAAAGTTTCAGTCTGGTTTTAGGAAGTACCACAGCACTGAGACTGCCCTGCTTAAAGTCACCAATGACCTTTTAATGTCTGCTGATGAAGGTATGTGCTCAGTCCTGGTACTCCTGGACCTTAGCGCTGCTTTTGACACCATTGATCACAACATCATGTTAGACAGACTGAGGCACTGGGTGGGGATCTCTGGTACTGCTCTAGAATGGTTTTCATCCTACCTGTCAAATAGGAAGTTTTGCGTGCCTGTAAACAACTATGTCTCTTCATTCTGTCCAGTTAAATATGGTGTGCCTCAGGGGTCGGTCTTAGGACCCATTTTGTTTTCCTTGTATCTGCTTCCCCTTGGACATATTATCCATAAACATGGCATTTCTTTTCATATTTATGCTGATGACACACAAACATACTTGCCCGTCAGATCCACAGACCCTGGAATGCTGAGTTCACTTAACAACTGCCTTTGTGAAGTTAAAAAATGGATGTCAAATAATTTCCTCCAGCTGAACTCAGACAAAACAGAAATCCTGGTCATCGGGTCCCAGCAGATGGCAAATCAAATACTGCCATCTGCTGGTTCCCTAGTAAATCACATTAAGCCTGTGGCAAAGAACCTTGGTGTTTGGTTTGATAGTAATTTAAATTTCGAGCAGCACACCACAAAGCTTGTTCAATCATGTTTTTATCAACTTAGAAATATAGCTAAAATTCGATCTATGTTAACTTTTAAGGACACCGAGACCATTTTACACGCCTTCATCTCATCACGCCTGGATTATTGCAACAGCCTTTTCACCTGTTAACCCAAAAATCTATTGATCGACTCCAGACTGTCCAGAACTCAGCTGCCAGGCTTTTAACCAGAACAAAGAAATATGACCACATTACTCCTATTTTAGCTTCATTACACTGGCTCCCTGTATGTTTTAGAATTGACTTTAAAATTCTATTGATCA
This sequence comes from Micropterus salmoides, assembly GCF_014851395.1. Lineage (NCBI taxonomy): Eukaryota > Metazoa > Chordata > Actinopteri > Centrarchiformes > Centrarchidae > Micropterus > Micropterus salmoides. Next base: position 26,462,079 of record NW_024041262.1, on the reverse strand, counting down.
CTTTTAAAGCTCTTCATGGCCTCTCGCCTTGTTATATTTCTGACCTTTTAGTCCCATACGCACCAGCACGTACCTTGAGATCCTCGGGCAGAGGTCTGTTGTCTGTTCCAGAGTCTCGACTGAAAACTAAAGGGGACAGAGCGTTTGCTGTCAGGGCCCCGAGGCTCTGGAACAGCCTGCCCGAGGAAATCAGGTCGGCTGAGTCAGTGAACTCTTTTAAGTCCCTTCTTAAAACATACTTTTATAGGAGAGCTTTTCCCGATCTTATTTGACTTTATTTTATCCCTTTTATTTTATTGTATTTTACTAATTTTATATTAAATTTTCATGCTCTTATCTTGTTTTTTTGTATTATTCTTTACACTTGTTAAAGCACTTTGTAACTTGTTTTTGAAAAGTGCTCTACAAATAAGGATTATTATTATATTATTATTATTAATGTCTACATATTTACATATATTTACAAAAATATGAGGGGTGTACTCACTAATTACTCATCAATCATTGTCTCTAAAGTGCTCATTCATACAGTAGCCTAATGTCCCTATCCATGAGTAAAATCTATATATAAAATTGAACAAATTTAATAATAATCTGGACAAAGCCACCAAGTAAAAGAACTCCAGCACAGAGAGAGGAACAACGAAATAAACACATAATATAAACACAGCATTTTGGCAGGTCTGGATGCAGAATGGGCCACATCAGCACTGGGTTGCACCAACTATGTGTAAGTTCAAACTTAGCCTAGTTTGAACATAATTTCTAACTTAAGTCAGGGTTTACGTACTACTAACGTTTTAAGGGTTGCACCAGCTGAAATACGTCCAACGTAGACATAAGTTACAACTTAAATCTTACACCTAGTCCTTAATAGGTGTAAAGTCCTCCATAAAATAGTCAAGTTGTTATAGTCATGGTGCATCGTTTTGAAAGGTGGGGTGACTGGGATCAGGAGGAGCAAATTATACCGGGCTCTTCTGCGTAACCGAGCGCACACGGCCTGGATCACAGCTCATTTCAGTTAGTGGTGAACAATTAGTTCATTCCTGCTCCACAGTAGTCGAGCTGTCAGGTGACAAATGAACGACTCAAACCTAGAGACCCACAATTATGAGTTGTGAACTAATCAATACTGTTTCCTGTGCTGACGGAGCCCATGCAGCTGCCATGTGAAGAGTGAACCTAAGAGTCTTAAGAGTTAAGACTATTCACGCATGCGTGATAATGAACAACTCACTCAGACTTCTCATTCCCCCAGAGTACTATACAAGATTAGGTCAAATGAACAAGATTTTCATTGAACAACGCAACACTACTGTCTACAAATGGTCCAGCATGCTGCTGCAAGACTGTTGACGAGATCTTGCAGAAGAAGTCACATCAAACCCATCCTGTCATCGTTACATTGTGGCATGTAACAACATCGTCAAGTTCAGGATTCAGCTTACACATTATGGGCCTTTCCGAAAGTCCTTGCTACTCCCTCCATCTACCTACTTCCACTCCATTTGCGTTGTGGTGGCTTGTTGAAGATATGCACCCTTTGCTGCACGATGGAGGACCTTTCTTTCAAATGTGAGTTCTGTGAGACTTTGCCCATAAACATGGATTTTAAAAATTCTGAAACTAACATTCTTATATCACCACTCACAGGTTAACAACGTAGCCCAAAGGTGTTTAATAAAAAGTATCTGATAGACAATACAACTGTAGTTTTTATTGAATCGCATTCATCTCGACTCGATACGAAAATCTTCAGCCAAAACAAAATGGCCTACATTAAACGGCAGAATAATAGAGCATGACACAACCAGATACACAGGGGTATCACGTAACAATCAACAGAGGCATTAAAGAAAAATATTGTTTTTGTCTTCACACATTTTAACGTTTTAAATTCTTCAGACTATATAATGTTTCAATTAATAATTAATTAAATTATTAAAGTTTCAAATTGTTTCTGTTTAGACCATTTATATTTGTGAATGTAAGATTTTTCATATAAGATAAAGCGGTTAAAAAGTTAGGGTATTCTTTTACAATGAATATCAATGTTTTCATAAGCTGTAGTCATAGTCTTAAAGAAATATTCGAAATCTAACCAAAATTATTGGCTTCATAAACATGACATTACTGTCAGTTTTGTTATTGCCAAAAACGCAATTTTCCTCAACATCAATCCTGAAACCTAATACAACTGTTGTTTATTTGATCCACATATTATAGCAGTGAGTACAGCGGTAACGTCAGATCCTATTTACACTAGGAGAGGGTAGTTTGTCTGAAAGTTGGCTGCAGTTTTAGACCCTATGCAGGTTAGGGAGCTCGATTTGGCTGTGAGGGTGACTCAGACCAGAGTTATGGAGTGGAAGTGGAGAGGGGTCTAATTTCAGAAAGGCCTGTAGAAACCTGCATGGTCATGCACCTGGGTACATCTGCTAAAAGGTAGTTGAAGACTCTTTTATTCAAGGTCTGTTATTATGTTTTAGTGACTGGTTATTTTTATGATGTTTATGTTTTATTGTTTATTTGGCCTAGTGATTACTTATGCTTATGACAACTATGTATTTAAAACCTTCTGTGCTCTGGATATAAATACATATTTTGATCTTGATTTTGCATCTTCAGAGTGTACCTGTATGTATTTTATTGTTTCATTGTGCCAAACTAATTTTTCATATTTTATATACTGTGGATACTTTTATATCTGTGCTTCTGCTTTGCATGTCTTAGTTAGTGTCTAATAACACAGCACAATGTTTAATTATTTGTTTATACTTATTTAGTCATATCTATTAATATTAATATCCCTATTTTTTATTTTATTTTACAGTATGAGCTTCTGTGTTACGTGTTTTAAATAGTATCAGATAACGTAGTATAATGCTGTCTTAAATGTGCATTCTCATTTTGGCTGGCTGGTGATATTAAAACCTTTGATCATGAAGCCTAATGTTACTCTACAGTTATGTGGTTAATCAGTGAAGTGTCTGAACTACATTGCAGACTGGAGCCTGTGAACAGTTGTTAGGGAACAGGACAGAACGGACTGAAACGCAACACTCAGTTGGAAGGAGGTTTATTTAGAGGTAACAGAAGGGCTGGGGGAGAGGAGATGGAGGTGAGGTGGACGTCGGGGGACATGGACACGAAGGGCCGAGGAGCAGGCGAGGCGGAGGTGGTGAGGCGAGGGAGCAGCGGGAGGCAGGGGACCAGGGAAGGGAGTGGCGTGGCAGCAGGTGGACTGGCGAGGAGTGGGGGGAGCCTGGGGGCACCGTGGAGGAAGCCCGAGAGGAGAGGGTCGGTGGACGAGCCCAGCCGACTGAAAGGAGGACGAGAGTGAGTGAACCTGGGAGGGAAAGCAGAAAGACAGGGTTAGACACAAGAAATAACCAAGGGCTGGAAAACAGAGGAGTTATCCGGAGCTTGAGAGGTTGGCACCGGGTTGGGAGCAACGACGATCAAGCGTAGACGGTGTTGAGAACCGGGGTTGATATACAGGCCGGGATGAGGAGGTGCTCGTTACCCGGTGCCACTTCTCCACTCAAGCTCTTGCTTATTCTGCGTCAGTTCTGTTTCCCTGTGCTTTGTTCCCACAGTGTCTAACCCTGTCTGTCTCCCCTCCAGATCCACTCACCTCCATCCTCTGTTCCGTCAGCTGGGCTCGCCACCCTGCCCTCTCCCCTCAGACCTCTCCCATGGTGTCCTCCCGCCTCCTCCCCGTGCCTCCTTGCTTCCTCGGTCCCCAGTGCCCCCGGCTCCCTTGTCTCAGTCTCCTCGGTTCCCCTTGCTCGTGTTTCCCCGGCATCCGTCTCTCCCTCACCTCCACTCCCACAATCCCTTATTTCCTCTTCAATAAAGCCTGTTCTGACCGAGCGTTCGGGTCCACTCTGTCCCCACACCACAACAAGGGCATTGAGTCTTATCTCAGCTTCACCAGAGGTGGTAAGTTTTACGATCTAACTGCCCAAAACAGGACTTCAGGCTGTCATTTCCTCGCTCCTCGCTTGAACTGGAACATGTTCTGCTCCGCCATCTTGCACACCATCCCAAAGCTCAAGTGTGAAGCACCTTTTGCCAGATCAGTCATTGTTCTGTGCTCACAGTAAAGCCTAGTTCACACTACATGATCTTTAGTCCGATTTGCCGCTCAGCATCGGGGTAAATCAGCGGTCAATCGGTGGTCGGCAGTCATTATGTGTGAACTACATAACGACGCATCAAAACACCTCATTTCCTGTTTCACATTTCACTTGTTTTCTTGACAAAAGGTGGTTTGGAGACCAGCATCAGGTGACAGAGCCGCTGTCAGCTCGTGTAGTGTGTGACCCCCTGTCACCGATCAGTCAGGTAGTGTGAACGCCACAACGACTTCAAGGCTCCCATCACAAGACGACAAGTCGTGTAGTGTGAACAGCACGGCCATCGCCCGACACTGACAGTCGTGTGGTCTGCATGATGCACAAGCTCACCCACTCTACAGGAAGTCAAATTTGTATGACTTGAAGGCAGTGTTTTCATACCCCACCCCTGCAGTCGCCTGCAGCTCACGTTTGACTATCAAGTCGGCGAAAGTCAGCCGCAGTCATCTCCAATGCACCTATTATGACCACTGAGGTGTAGTGAATAACACTGCTAATCTCATTTCCACGGTACTGTCACAATTTGTCGTGTGTGCAGGCAGGAACAGGTCTTGGGGCCCAAATGCAGGACATGTAGGTGGGACAGATACAGTCTTTTAGAATTTATTAAACAAAAGGAGAAACCAAACTTACAGCAGAGTCAAAAATTCAACAAAGGAAATCCATAACCAAGGTTGTCCGCAGAGCACCAAAAACAATTATACCAATGTTTCCACATACGGGATTGCTAGCATGTAGTAGTTAGCCGTTTGTTAGTTAAGCCCCAAATTATTTAATTTTGTGACCCATTAAGCTGGCACATGAATTAAAAAATTTGTATGAAGTTATTTTTGTATCTTTTTAATGCAAGCAAAAAAGAGAGAGCATATTTATCGCACTGCAGTCAAAAATCAAGTTTGTAATTAAAAAAGAACAGGCCTTTTTGTGTCTCAAAAACTTTTAATTGCTATTATGTCATATTATGTGATTGCAAGTCAAAACATTTTCCTTGCAGGTCGTCCACCATGTTGAGTACTTTTAATTTTTCAAAACCATGATTTACTGTGGTGTTTTTTATATGTACACTGAAAAAAATTATAAACACTTTTGTTTTTGCTCCCATTCATCATGAGCTGAACTCTAAGACTTTGTATGTGTACACAAAAGGCCTATTTCTCTCAGATAGAGAGAGCAAAGTGAGAGCAAACTAATTATGTTATTTGGGGACACTGGAGCAATTTGCCACAATGTGCCCACATTGTGCCCACAGTAAACTCACAGTATGTTTTTATACCCCACCCCTGCAGTTGCCTGCAGCTCACGTTTGACTATCAAATCAGCTAAAGTCAGCCGCAGTCATCTCCAACGCACCTATTATGACTGACAGGTGAAGTGAATAACACTGATAATCTCACTACCATGGCATCTGTCAGTGGGTGGGATATATTAGGCAGCATGAAAACATTTTGTTCTCAGAGTTTATGTGTTAGATGCAGGAAAAATGGGCAAGGATTTAAGCACCTTTGACAAGGGCCACATTGTGAGACAACTGGTTCAGAGCGTCTCCAAAACTGCAGCTCTTAGGGGGTGTCCCTGGTTTGCAGTGGTCAGTTTCTATCAAAAGTGGTCCAAAGAAGGAAAAGGCTCACTGATGCATGTTGGGCGTGAAGGCTGGCCCGTGTAGTCCGATCCAACAAACGAGCTACTGTAGCTTACGCTGTTAGTGTAATTTAATGCTGTCCTGAATGATGTTTTTAATTAACATTCTCTCACTGTGTAGTTAAAAAATCTCTCGTCTTACTGTGGTATGATCGGCACAAGCGGGTTTCTTGTTTTAGCAGTCAATCAGAAAAACTGGAAACTATTCAAGTATTTGTTCCATGCCTGGCCATGCCATGGCATTTCTGTGGAACAAAATGCAAAACAGTTCGTCAAGGTTTTGCAGCTAAAGCAGTAAGACAGATGGCAATAGGGATAGAGCGAGGGGAGTGTGGGTGTGCCATGCAGTCAATGCAAACCCATGATTGGTCAGTCAAATCCACCAATTGAATTTCTTATTCTGACCATTTCTGACTCGCAAAACTTTTCAACTTGCAAAATGGCTTAACCTGCAAAACTTTCCGACTCGCAAGGAAAACTTTTTGACTTAAATAATGTTGTTGTATCCATTGGTCTCTCTCCTCTGTCTACCTTTTGGTGTCTGTTGTTTCCCCATCCTATTGTGCCTGTCTGTCTGTTTTCCCCTGTGATTGCTTAGTTTACAGGTGGGAGTGGTTTTCCTCCCTGGCTCCTGCGCTGTGCCTCCACACACCTGCACCTCGTTCCCAATCACCCGCCTGTTATCTAGTTATCCAGCACGCCAGTATTTGCCAGATCGTCTGCGTATCTTCTGTGGTACATACCTTGGCCTGCAGTCGTAGTGAACCTGTGTTTGTGACTTTCCCTCCCTCTTACTAATCCTTGTTACTCTCCCTCGTTCTCTCAGAACCTCCCGAACCTGCCTACCAGCCGCCTGTCTGCCCACCTGCTTCAACCTCACTGCTTCAGTCCAACCACCTCGCTCAGCTTTCCCTATCTGGACCTGGATCAATAAAGTCCCTTGACTTGTGAACTGTGATCTGGCTCTATCATGCTTTTGGGTCCAGCTCTTATGTACACATATGACAAGATTTTTGACTGCAGTGCGATAAATATGCTCTGAAAACTTCTTTGATCTTTGAGTTCAGCTCATGATGAATGGGAGCAAAAACAAAAGTGTTTATAATTTTTTTCAGTGTACATATCAAAAACACCACAGTAAATCATGATTAAAACAATTAAAAGTACTCAACATGGTGGACGACCTGCAAGGAAAATGTTTTGACTTGCAATCACATAATATGACATAATAGCAATTAAAAGTTTTTGTGACACAAAAAGGCCTGTTCTTTTTTAATTACAAACTTGATTTTTGACTGCAGTGCGATAAATATGCTCTCTCTTTTTTGCTTGCATTAAAAAGATACAAAAATAACTTCATACAAATTTTTTAATTCATGTGCCAGCTTAATGGGTCACAAAATTAAATAATTTGGGGCTTAACTAACAAACGGCTAACTACTACATGCTAGCAATCCCGTATGTGGAAACATTGTCTCGTTTATCATTTTAAAATATTTTGATACTTTTAATTTTTCAAAACCATGTACTTACTTTGTATGTATGTACATGTATTTACTGTGGTGTTTTTGTATGTACACTGAAAAAAATTATACACACACTTCCATTCATCATGAGCTGAACTCAAAGATCTAAGACTTTGTATGTGTACACAAAAGGCCTATTTCTCTCAGATAGAGAGAGCAAAGTGAGAGCAAACTAATTATGTTATTTGGGGACACTGGAGCAATTTGCCACAGTATGCCCACAATGTGCCCACAATGTGCCCACAATGTGCCCACAGTAAACTCACAGTATGTTTTTATACCCCACCCCTGCAGTTGCCTGCAGCTCACGTTTGACTATCAAATCAGCTAAAGTCAGCCGCAGTCATCTCCAATGCACCTATTATGACTGACAGGTGAAGTGAATAACACTGATAATCTCACTACCATGGCATCTGTCAGTGGGTGGGATATATTATATTATATTCTCAGAGTTTATGTGTTAGATGCAGGAAAAATGGGCAAGGATTCAAACACCTTTGACAAGGGCCACATTGTGAGACAACTGGTTCAGAGCGTCTCCAAAACTGCAGCTCTTAGGGGGTGTCCCTGGTTTGCAGTGGTCAGTTTCTATCAAAAGTGGTCCAAAGAAGGAAAAGGCTCACTGATGCATGTTGGGCGTGAAGGCTGGCCCGTGTAGTCCGATCCAACAAACGAGCTACTGTAGCTTACGCTGTTAGTGTAATTTAATGCTGTCCTGAATGATGTTTTTAATTAACATTCTCTCACTGTGTAGTTAAAAAATCTCTCGTCTTACTGTGGTTTCATCGGTGCAAGCTGTTTCTTGTTTTAGCAGTCAATCAGAAACTCAACATTGGAAACTATTCAAGTATTTGTTCCATGCCTGGCCATGCCATGGCATTTCTGTGGAACAAAATGCAAAACAGTCTGTCGAGGTTTTGCAGCTAAAGCAGTAAGACAGAAGGCAATAGGGATAGGATTAGCAGGGTTTGGCTGGCTGTGAATATGGACAGAAGTGTGGACGTAATATATAAAACCTTTTTTGATCATGAAGCCTAATCATACTCTGCAGCTCTGTGGTTTATCAGTTAAGTGTTTGAACTACACTGCAGACTGGAGTCTCTATTAACAGTGGCAGGCAGACGCTAGTTTCCTCTATGAAACGTCTGTATCCTCAGTGCGCTGTATTATTATAAACTATGATGTATTTGTCGTGGGTCACATCTCCCTTCCGTCCAGGCACTCTCTCCCTTCATCTCCTTCGCTGCTCATGCATTAGTTCCTGCTGTTGACTGTAATATTGACATACAGTATGTTGATGTACGTTTGCAGTCTGCTGACAAACATTTTCATCACTCTCGCCCGGAGAGCGAATCTATGGAGCAGTATATTAAAGACTCCCTGGCAGCCGGCATCATCCGCCCCTCCTCGTCTCTGTTGGGTGCCGGCTTCCTCCGCCCCTGCATCGATTACCGGGGGCTCAATGCCATCATAGTAAAAAATAAGTACCCTCTGTCGCTCATGGATTCGGTCTTCGAGTCCCTCTCTCGGTCCGCTATCTTTCACCAAATTGGATTTGAGAAACGCTTACCATCTGGTGCGGATCTGGGAGGGGGAAGTGGAAAACCGCCTTAAACACCCCCTTCGGCCACTTATTTATTATCAATTTTTTATTCTAAGTTTATTATTATTAGAATATTTAGTTATGCCCTTTGGTCTCACCAATTCCCCTGCCATTTTCCAAGCCCTAATTAATGACGAAATCCGCAATTTCCTTCATCGCCTTGTTCCTGATCTTCTCCTGCACATCCCAATACTCTGAGTACGTCCATCTGGTTCTGCAGCGGCTTCTGGAGAACAGGCTCTTTGTCAAAGTGGAGACATGTGAGTTTCATGTCCCCATTGTCCAGTTCCTCGGTTTCATCATCTAAAATCCAGGCAGTCGTTGACTGGCCAACCCCCACCTCTGTTAAGCAGCTACCACCTTTTCTTGGTCTTGCGAACTTCTACCACCGGTTTATTTGCAATTACAGCACCTTGACAAAACCCTCCTAACAGACTTTTACAGAGCCCATCCTGACAAGCCGGAGGGTCCACCTGGAGGTGGTCTTACCTTTAATTGACACATTGAAAATGCCATCAATTTAAATGTACCTTGTCCAATTGTTCATCTTATTTATTTATTTTACATATATTTATTCTCTGTTTGTGTTTATTATCCTAAATGTGTTTCTTTTTGAGTGCACTGCAAACAATCTTAAATTGTGTTTTTTATTGCACACTTCAGGAAGAATAATCAAACAGGTGTTTGTTTATTCAGAAAAGCTTTCATCTGTTTTGCAAATGTACTCATAATATCAAATTATATTAAGTTTTATTGGCCTATAATACTCAGAGGTAATATTTTAATATTATCCATTTCAACCGTTTCATTTTTCTGCCATGTGAGTCGCCGTTTATCATTTCTCCAGTTTATATGCGTATGCATGGTTCAGAGTTTGCATGGAGGACCGCACATTCTCCGACCAACTTTTTTTTTTTATAGATCACAACTGTTGCTTGGGAAGTGTCATACACACGTTTCCAGCCCTGTTTTGTACATACGCAGTTTTTATAAATGAGGCCCCAGGGTTTTTTTTTGGTGAGGGAGTTGATGTTCAGCTTCCATTTGAGGTCCTGGGAGATGATGGTCCCCAGGAAGCAGAAGTACAGTATGATGTGGGAGGGCGGGGCTGTGCTCTTTCTAAAAACCACAACCATCCCCACTGTCTTCAGAGTGTTGATCTCCAGACTGTTCTGGTTGCACCAGGTCACCAGATGGTCAATCTCCCTCCTGTGGGCCAACTCATCCCCACAGAAGCTTATGTACGATATAACAGCATCTGTAAACTCATTCAGAAGTTCAGAAGTCAGTATGGCCCAAACATGCCTGGAGGTCCTCTACAGCTTCACTGATCCACAGCTTTGATGTCCTCACCACAGGTTTACAAAGCTTTAATTTCTGCCTGTATGCAGGAATCAGGTGGGCCATGATGTGATCAGTGTGCGCCAGTGCAGCGCAGGGTATGGCGTGATAGGCACTGCTTACTGTAGTGTAGCAGTGATCCACAATGTTCTCCTCTCTATTTGGGGAGCTGAGGTTTCCCCTGTTAAAGTCACCAAGAACAATAACTAAAGAGTCTGAGAATCTCCGCGCTACCCACAGTATCTGGTCGGCCAGCATGTGCAGCGCCTCTTCACATTGGCCTGCGGTGGAATGTATACACTGACAAGAAAGTAGGAAGCAAACTATTCCAGATCAGGAGAACAGTGCTGCTGAAACATGTTGTTACACCAGCCACCGATCATAAAAACAGACACCTCCACCTTTTGTTTTTCCGGAGAGTTCTGTCTTATGGTCTGCTCTGTACAGTTGGAAGCCTGCCAGCTGTACCGCGGAGTAGAAGAGGAATAAAAGTTTTTCCCCACTATTAGGAGGAGTTGGGTAGTAAAATACGCTGGTGTTGTTCCCCTGATGTTTATGAGCTCTTTTCAGGTAAGAGAACCAGGTATCACAGCAGAAAAATAAGGGGTCTTTCACACTTGACAGTCCGCACCAAGGTCACGAACCAGAGTTCATGTTTTGATACCTTTTGATACATTCAATTAGTTTTGGTTTCACACTGCAGTTACCTGTGCAGCGGACTACACCTACTTGACATTGATTGGTTGAACAGTTCCATGGGGAGCTTTGGCCTGAAAAGAATGAATAAGGAATGTACAGATGCCACTATGTTGTTGTTATTACGGCATTAGCCTACTACCTGCAGCACATACTTAACTCACAACACATTCTCATCTCAGTGCATCAATTACCGATGCTTTGAGACAGGCTAGTTGAAATTTGCCAAATAAATGCGAACCTTAGAACTATATCGTCTGCGGTGTTTTGGCATAACACTGGCAGGAAAGGGGGAGAAGACTGCAAGCAATCTCTCTGCACCTCCGTTTGAGGAGAGACCATAATTATGTCCTTTTTTCAATGCATTTCTCTGCACATTCGTTTGTTTCTGGTTTACATGGGAACCACCGAACTTCCTGTAAATAGTCTGAAAGTCCGAGCCATCCAAAAAATTATTTCACACTAGAAACGAACCGATAACCATAGTTTGATCCTCACCGAGACTACCTCTTTTTGTCGGACCAAATTTGGTAAATGCCACCTCATAGGCCTTCTGATTGCCCCATAGAGCTTCTGCCGGAGCCCCCTTACCGTCCAGCAGGCTGTACAATCTCTCCCAGCTTGAACGGGAGGCTATGAAGAAATGCATCACTGACTCTCTAGCTGCCGGTGTCATTCGCCCCTCCTCCTCTCCCGTAGGTGCCATTTTTTTCTTTGTCGGTAAGACGGGTGCAGCGCTACGTCCCTGCTTAGTCTACAGGGGTTTGAACAATATCACAGTTAAGAATAAGTACTCTCTGCCTCTCTCTGAACCCTTTTACTCTGCCACTGTTTTCTCTGAACTGGACCTCCGTAACGCCTACCATCTGGTCCGCATCCGCAAGGGGGATGAATGGAAGACAGTCTTCAACACTCCCCTGGGGCATTTCAAGTACCTTGTCATGCCTTTCAGACTTCTTAGGGGCTTTTAGGGACATGATGACAGATTGATTTTTTCCCGTAGCATGGAGGAGCATGTGCAGCACATCAGACTGGAGGAACAAGCTATTTGTTCAGAGAAATCTGAGTTCCACGTCCCTTCTGTGAGCTGTGTTTGCACCGGAGTCAAACCACCATCCAACCGTAACACAAAACTTGCTGCAAAACACGTGAAAAAGAGAAACCGCAAGATCAAAATGCTGATCACTGAAGACAATGGAGTGGCAGAGTCTCATAATGGCAGTCAATGCAACTGGCTCAGAGACTGATACAATTGCTGAAATAAAGACAACATTGCATAACATAAAAGTGGATGTCAAAAAAGACGAGGAAAAGAGTTTCTCTGACAGAAATCGAAGTGCTTGTGAGTTGAAAGTTAAAGTACATATTGTTTGATGCCATTTATACACAAACTAAAGAATATTCAGCAAGTTTAAAGACATATTTTTCCAAACAAAGGCCTGTGGTAGAAAGGCAAACACTATATGTTGTTGATCACATTAGAGATACACCTGTCAGCTGATTCCCGCTGCTATTAGCCGGCTGTCGGAAAACCCACAGTGGTTAGAGCCTACTTGTATTTGTACCGGCATGGCGCATTTCCTTCAGGTTGGTCTGTCTAATGATGGACCCAGTTCAGCACACAGATCCAAGAGCAAAGCTCTCGAGAGACACAGGGCCGGATTTACTGACACCTTGATTAAAGGTACTTGAGTGTGCACTCTAAAATATTGCATGTGTAATTGTAGTACCTGTTATGGGTGATTGACTAAGAATTATTTGTCGACAACAGGAGCAAACACAATGGAGGTGGCAGTATTTAAATGAGGGTTTTGATGGTTTCCGCCATGAAGAGTCAGGCAGGAAAGAAACCACTGCGTAAAAACCTTGGTTTCTTTCATTCAGTGCGTAACTAGTATGTGGAAATCGTATGTACATGCCCATCCTGCCTGAGATTGCACTAACTACTTGGGACAGTACACCTGGAAAAAAACTGCTTTGGGAAACCCCTGCTGAAACAGCCACAGTATGCTGGAATGACCCAGACACGAGGAAATGCCTGCAGATCGTGCTTCATCCAGCCAGAGGGAACGATCACAGACAGTCTGCACCCTGGCCCTGTACTCCCCAACGCCCCATTCCCTCTCCAATACAAACAAGGGGTTGTGTTGCTATTACGACCGGCGCGCTGTGAACAGCTGTGTTCATCTGTGTTCATCTGGCTGGATGAACGAAATTTTCTTTATTGTTTAATGTTAATACAACAGTATTGCCAAAGCTAAAGGAATATACAAAAAAACAATTAAATTCATATAGTTCATCAAATAACTAAAATAAACTAATTTTATTTCTATATATTGAATATAGAATAATATTATCTATTTTGCTACATCTTCTTTGATTACGGCTGTGTCTCCTTCTGTCAACGATAACAGCAGTCATCTCTGCACAACACTTGGCTGTTTGCACCTTCCTTTTAAACGTATTAAATACAGATGCTGTTGCACTCACATGAAATTGCGTTTAGGCATCGTAGATCACATTGCGTTTAGTAAATAAATGTATTTGCATGTTACCCTCCTATTACTTTGCACAATAAAACTGAAACGCCCCAAATTGCATATTCATTAAGGAAAAAGTAGTAAATGAACAACAGGTGCTATTTTGCACTTTTGGAAGAAGTCCTTCTCCGTGCACACCGTTACTAGATCAGCTTACATGTTAATATGTTAATTTGCACACGTTTTTTCTCACACAAACCTTTAGTAAATCTGGCCCTGACAGCACAGTCTGTTCACTGCAGTGATTTTACACACAAACCTAAACTGAAGACTAAACGGTGATATATGCACAGACGATATTATTAAAAACTACTTACGCGAATAGTAAACTGTGTGATATGAAGTGAAATTAAATTTGTGAGAGGCAACATTACACAATTTTATATGTTTTATTTGCTCCCAAGTCTATTTCACACAGCCGTTAAAATAAATGGGTTTCATTTTTGTTATGTGAGGCTGAATATTATGAATATATAGTTTGGTAGTCCTACTGAAATTAAGTATAATATAAATGTTTTTATTTTAGGTTGGTCGCTATCTTGTATTATAAACACTGGTCATGTAGTGGCTTACCTTTTGATATGTGGGCCGGGTAAGGTGGTGGATGTATATATAAACATAGCTGTGCTGTATATATAGTTAAATAGCTGTGATACGTATGTATACGTATTTGTCTAGTGGTACAACTTGCTCTTCGTTTGTAAAATATGACGCTCTGCTGCCAGTAGTGTTTGTGATTGGTCTTCTGCTGCTAACACCCCCTTTTTTATCTGACCTAATATGTGACTAATGGCTGGATTGGGAATACCTGGGTTGATGTACTAGCAAACTGACAACCTTGTAAGTCTTTCTCTAGACTGACAAACTGTCACAATGCAGCTTTGCAAAAGAACAGACTACATGAATAAAGAATCTCCAGATAATCAAGCTTGTTATCACTTGAAGAGAACTATCACTGAATCCAATTCCATATTATTTATATAGCGCCCAAATCACAAAAAACGTTATTTCATAGCGCTTTTCATATAGAGCAGGTCTAGAACGTTCTCTGTGGTGTTATTTACAGAGGTAAGGAAAAACTTCCTTTAAGAGGCAGATACCTCGAGCAGAACCATGGCTCAGGGACAGAGAGAGAGAGAGCGCCATAAAGAGGGAGAGAGGGACGGGGAGGGGAAGCCAGTAAAGGTAATGTTTTTGTTCGGTATTCAACGTATTTACATGTGATATGGTTACTTATGTGTGTTCTGAAGATATGGTGATATCGCCTGTACGTGAAGGTACTGTGATTTACCTGATGCTACAACAAGCATTTTGTAAATTACCCCGGATAGTCATTTGTTAGTATTTCAAGTATTTCCTATGTTGAGGAATCAGAATAAATTCTGCTGTTGGGCTAAACGCAAGCTCAAGTTTCCTGCCTCTTTGCTTCTGGATACGGCTGCAGGGTTCAGGAACACAGCTCTGTTTGACAGCCTCCAGGCCAGAGGGGCAACTTTAACACTCAGCTCTGTTACCACTGAAACTCAAATATACACAAGGATACCATATTCTATTTCAATTGTATATAGTGTGGATATTTTATGTATTTGATTAATCTATTCTACTCTTAGTGTATTTTATTCTTTCTTTGACTCTTGCACTACATTCCCCTGTGCTGCTGTGCAAATTTGAATATCCCCTATGGTTTTTTTTTTTTATCTCAAAATTAACATTCTCTCATGTAGCTGAAAAATCCCTCATCTTAATGTGGTATCATAGCTGCAAGCTGTTTCTTGTTTAAACACTGGAAATTATTCAAGCATTCGGTTCACAGAAATGCCACAGATGGGGCAGTTACACAGTAATGCCATGGCAGCGTGGAACAAAATGCATCACCCCACATTCACCTCCACAAGATGCTTACTGTTCATCAAGGTTTTGCAGATGAAGCAGTGAGATAGAAGATAATAGAGACAAGATAAGCAGGTTCTGACTGGCTTGTTTGCTGGGAATGTGGTCAGAATGCCACAGCTGAAATGATGCAAGTTACATTAGCTCTGCCCACCAAGCCCACTGCAAGTTTGTATTTTAGTTATATTCGCCATTTTGTCTCCTGCCACCCGCTGGTAAGGCCCCTGTCATGTTGAAGTTGTGTACTTAAATGCTGTTTTCGGTATATATTCATTGTTTAAGATTGGTAGTATGTCTCTTTTAAGATTTTACTCATGTGTTAGTATTGTGTTCACCAGCCAGCTGGAAACAAGCTAGATCATGTATAGTGGAGTGTAATGGGAGGAGGCAGTAGAAAAAAGTATCTGACAGGATATAAATGATCTCGCAGCATCACAAACCATCAGACTTACAGCTCCAGTTGGAAGTCAAGAAGCCTCACACGCAACTCAGCTGATCTACACAACTTCACCAGGTAAGGACAAACTGGACAGATTCTGAACTCTGTATTACTGAAAGCTTTCCCCCTTAAGAAAGTTTAAATAAAGTTTCGAAGGCTGTGTGGTCACTTAGTTGACATTTCTCAGCAGGTTGGAGAAATGGCCTCAGATACCATGACGGTTGCTGCTCTGGGTCGATCATTCACCCTAGGAATGCTCTATGATGCTCGAAAAGATCAGCTGATCCCAGGTAAGACTTAAATAAATATAAATAATAAATGTATATCTGCTTGTTACAGCTCTGGTTACAGGAACTTTGAAATTATTTCATAAAGCACACTATTGTAAGCTGACTGATTTTAGCGATGTAGTTATATTGGTGGTGAGTCCTGCAATACATAAGAAAATGTAGAAATGTCATTATTGTTTTAGAATTTCAGACAATAATTTTGACTGTGGAGCCATTTTACTGTAATTAGTTTTGTGCTGTGAATCCAGACTGTCATGGTTCTAAATTAGTAAAAATGTTATTTTGGCACTAAAGAAATGAAGGAGTGACATTAGCAGAAAACATGGTTTTGGTGTATTTTTGATTGTGTGTGCAGCCATACCTTTCTCTTTGTCTCTGCTCTCTGACCTGAACGTCAGAGCACAGGGAGCGGTGGAGAGAATGAATTTGTGTGATTAGATTTTGCTTCAACAACGGCAATGCTGGTTGTTAAAATACTAATCCTAAAATATTTAACCATTGTGAAGCATTTTCAAATCCTCTCCTTTAATCTGAAGTCACCAGGCACATAGTAGGACATAGGAACACATAGGACGTTAAAATGTTGCTTGTTATGCAATACTATAATTCCTTTATTAATTAGATTAATGTCAGAGAATCATACAACAAATATATTAGCTGTTTAGGGAACTGCTGGCAGGATAAGAAGCTGCAGCATGTAAACATCTTAATGTTTATGTGTAACTCTGTGTGACTTTATTTTAACAATGTGCTTTTTTCCCCAATTTCTGTAGGTTTGACCTTGTGGGATGATAAAAATGAGAAAATAGTTGAAAGCTCTCAGCACAGCAGTGCATTTGAAATTTCTGCATCTGACTCCATTGAATCCAAGTCCTCTCTGCTGGATGTTGGTGCTTCTCTGAAGGCCAGTTTCCTGGGTGGACTGATTGAAGTTGGAGGATCTGCCAAGTATCTGAATGATAAGAAGAAATTCAAGAATCAGAGCAGAGTGACGCTTCAGTACAAAGCTACCACCAGCTTCAAACAGTTGTCAATGATTAACCATTTAACCATGAGTTCCCAACAGACAGATATTATTGAGAAGGGCTCTGCAACTCATGTAGTCACAGGCATCCTTTATGGAGCAAACGCTTTCTTTGTGTTTGACAGTGAGAAGTTAGACGCCAGCAGCGTTCAGAACATCGAGGGCAAAATGGAAGCTGTGATAAAGAAGATCCCCTCATTTAATATTGAGGGGAAAGTTGAACTCAAGCTGAATGATGAAGAAAAAACCCTGACTGAGAAATTCTCCTGCAAATTCTACGGAGACTTCATTCTCGAAAGCAACCCAGCAACATTTGTAGATGCAGTGAAGACCTATGTACAACTTCCAAAGCTGCTGGGAGAAAAGGGAGAAAACAGTGTTCCAGTGACGGTCACTCTGATGCCACTGAAGAATTTAGTTCCCAAAGCTCCTGAGCTGATGAGTGGGATCAGTGCTGGACTTGTAAGAAAGGCTGAAAATGCTCTGGAGGACCTGAATCAGAAGGAAGAAGGATGCAATGATTTGCTGGAGGACAAAGTAGTGAAAGATTTTCCTCAAATCAATGAAAAGTTGAGCAGTTTCCAAAAACTGTGTCATTATTATGCATCTAACCTCAGACGGACCATGGAGAAGAAAATTCCCTCCATCCGTGAAGGTAAAGAAGACGAGAGCTCAGCAAAACAACTATTTGAAGACAGAGACAAGTCACCGTTCAGCCATGAGAAACTAACCAAGTGGATGGAGCATAAAGAGAGAGAAATCAACATCATCAGGTCCTGTGTAGAGATGATGGAGGGAACAAAGATCGTCCGAAATCAGTCAAAGTTGGACAGAGAGGTTCTTGGTGTGGAGGATGCTCTGTGCTTTGTTTTCACCTCCCTGGAGAGTGCTGACCCCTGCCTTGATGAGATGATCAAATACTTGGATTCACTTGAGTTAGAATGTACCCATAAAGACCAGTGGTACTTCTCAGGTGAAGTTTTCACCAAAATGACAAATAAAGCCAATGTTTTCCAGGATCTTGCCAAAGCACTGAAGAACAACAGCCGATTCCGTTTCCTCATAGCAGCTATTGAAAATAAGAAACACACAGGAGCAACCATCTACCATTACAGGAAGGGCATTCTGGTCTCTGATGACTTTTCAAAGCCTGACCCCCCTCCTGTGGAGACTATTACAGACAGAAGAGATCTGCTGTGGTGTAAGTACTTTATTTTCACAGTTAGACAAATTATAACAAATGTCTCTCCTTCAGAAACCCGATTGGCCGTAACGTCTATTACTCACAGAGTCCATTTTGAGCTTCTCTTCGTAAAATACTGTGGATTATGTTATCTCTTATATTGAAATCGCTTTATGAAGAAATCTCAAGTAAAACTTTCTGAAACACAAATCTGTCTTCAGTTTTTAGAATTTTCTCTTCAACACAACAGAGTCACAACTGCACACTGATAGCAATAATATACTGAAGTATCTCAACATTGTGCTGAAGTACAGTTCTTGATATTAAGAACATAGGAGCATGAAATGTTACAAAATATGAGTCTAACCTAGTGTTTCTCAACGGGGTTGGTAGCGCCCCCCAGGTGGCGTTCTGAGGACGATGGGAGGCGCTGGAAGCAATTTTTGGAAAGGGGGTTGCTGAACTGCTTTTGGGGAGCATGGGGATCACACTGCACTGCTTGCATCATCTTGTCACAAGCTCTCTGACGTAATTGCTGATGTAATCTGCACTCTGCGCATGCGTTGGCGTCTGTAGCCACCTGTCGGAAGCTCCGTCTTAAACCGGACTCTTATCCAGTTTTAATCCACTCTTTTTTCGTTACATTTTTTATATCCTTTTTATTTAACTTAACTTTATTTAAGTTTTACGTGGGTTAAGGATTTTAGTCATCCGACATGGATTTTAAGCTAGATGACCGTAAAAACGCGATCAACGCTACTGATCGCAACAAAGCTCCGGTGACTATGCTAGCCAAGATAACTCTGCCCCATGAGGACTGCTCACTCCTTAAGAAAGCGAACAAGAAGATTGCTGACCTTATGGAAGACATCCGACGACTTTCAGAGGAACTCAAAGAGAAAGATTCCCTGCTGACTGGCTTTATGGATGTAGCTTCAGTACAAGCCAAACAGATTGTTTCTCTTAGCACAACCGCTAACATCCAGGACACCGTGTTTTGGGACCCCTCTAGTCTTCCCAGGCTTTCATCCTGCTCGACTCCGAAGCATCAGGCAACCTGGGCTGAAGTGGTGGTCCGTGGCTGCAAGAGAGGCTCGGATGGGGCTGCCTCTCCTCCGTCCATCCGCCTCTCCAACCGCTATGCAGCCTTGTCTAACGACACTCCAGTCCATCCAGCGGATGCACCTGCGGCTTCGAGTCTCCCTGATACGGATCTCTGCCTGCCGACACTGTTGCATCTCCTTCACCGGCTACATCTCCTGCGCCGGGCCTGATCAGCGGCCGTCATCCCGGTCAAAAACCTCCGCTTCCCGACGTAGGATCCTGAAGGAGGCTGTGCTCAGACGGTCCGGAGGCCGTCTCCACCCTGCACCGTCGGGTAGCCCTTCTCTCAGGTCTGTTACTGCTACTCCAACACAACACTCAACAGCTCACACACTCCATCCTCAGTCCGCACGCAGTGTTGAAGCAAATTCTGCTCAGTCCTGCTCTGGATCCCCACAACCAGCATCTCCTCGTCCTCTTTTCTCCCCAACCACACTAATAATTGGTGACTCCATAACCAGAAACATCCGTTTCTTTAACGCTACCACTCACTGCTTCCCTGGTGCCACCACGGCTGTCATTTTAAAAAAACTCCAGGACCTGATGCCGTCGCTCCCGTCCTCCATCACAAGAGTGATAGTCCATGTCGGAACAAATGACACAGCTCTTCGGCAGTCTGAGCTGACAAAATTAGATTTTAACCGTCTTCTTAACTTTTTAAAGCAGTGCGGAAAGTCCGTTTTTATCTCTGGTCCCATTCCCACAGTCGGTCGCGGTGCTGGCCGCTTCAGTAGACTCCTTGGCCTCCACGACTGGCTCCAGTCCGCCTGCAGGGCTCACCGTGTGTTTTATGTGGATAATTTTAATATTTTCTGGCAAAGAATGCCTCTTTTTAAGACAGACGGACTTCACCCAAACAAACGGGGCTCAGAAATGTTAGCTGCTCACATACAGCATGTGGTGCGGTCCACACATGACTTACGTGAATGACTAATCATTCATGCAGCACACCTGGACACACCACCGCTCACTGAACAGATCTCTGCCTCACTGCCACAAACAACTGTCTCCACCTGCTGGCATGTAAAGCCGTCTGCTCCCAGCGCTGTTCCACAGACTTCTATTCCTGTCATCATCACGCATAGGCCAGTAAACCGAAATGTGCACATCCCACACAGAAATATTAGTAATCTCTTAAGGATTAGGACAACTGCACCAACTCCAGCACCCAGAACAAACTCATTTAAAATGGCTCTCTTCAATGTGAGATCACTTTCAAGTAAGACTTTTATCTTAAATGATTTTATCTTGTCTGCAAATTTAGATTTTATGTTTTTAACTGAATCCTGGTTGCAAATGAATGACTATAGCCAGCTAGCTGAACTGTGTCCGCCTCAATATGATTGCTTTAGTCAACCGAGGGTCAGTGGTCGTGGTGGTGGGCTAGTGAGCGTGTATAGGAAAAATTTTAAATGTCATCAAGTACGCTGTGATGAATTTAACTCCTTTGAAGTTCTCACTCTTAAAGTTGGAGGGCTGCAACCTATCATATTTGTTATAATTTATCGCCCCCCAAAACCGCCTGGAGGATTTTTATCAGAACTTCCTGAATTTTTATCTACTCTGGTTTTAAATTATGACAGAATTGTTCTTTGTGGCGATTTTAATATTCATGTTGATGACCCCACCAATGTTAATGCAACTGACTTTTTAAATATGGCCACTTCTTTTAACTTCAAACAACATGTCAAAGGGCAAACACATAACCGTGGTCATACATTGGACTTGGTTTTTACCCTGGGTGTCAGCATTTCCTCTGTGGAATTATTGGACATGACCATATCTGACCACAGATGTATTGTTTTTAGCTGCGATTCGCCTGTTACTCATGCCGCCTCACCAAGCTCCGTGTGTTCTCGCATCTTTAATGAAGTGTTTCAAAGTTTTGCGCATTCTTTCAGAGCCAAAGCCAACACCTGTCTGATTCCAACACCAACAATCTGGTCGATCACTTCAATCATATCTGCTTGTCGTCACTAAATATTACTGCTCCTCTAAAGGTTAGGCCTACGTCTAAAGCTAGTAAGCAACCCTGGATAAATGACAGCATTCGCAACCTCAAAAGGGAATGCAGGAAAGCAGAGCGCAGATGGAAAAAATCCAGTCTCCAAGTCCATTACCTCAGTCTGAAGGATTTATTAATTAACTACAATAACATGGTTAAGGATGCGAGAACACACTATTTTTCTGAACTCATTACTACACATAAACACAATCCCAGGTTTCTGTTTAAGACTGTGGATCAGCTGGTAAACCCAACCCCTCCTTGTGCCTCAGCTGGAAGTAATGATGACTGTGAATTGTTTTTATCTTATTTTACCAATAAGGTGGTGTCAATCAGAACCTCTATTACCCCCGTGGCCTCTTACTCAGAGGTTCCTCACCAGCAACAACAGAGTTTTAACCAGTTTTATCCCATCGACTTGTCTGAGCTTTTAAAAACAGTATCATAAATGAGAGTGTCCTCCGGCCCACTTGATATAATATCTACAAAATTTTTACTGAAAGTAATATTCTGTTGGGCTTGTTTTCAACAGCTCCCTATCTACTGGTTGTGTCCCTGATTATTTTAAAACGGCTTGCATGAACCCACTTTTAAAGAAACCTGGTTTAGATCCCTCCCTCCCACATAATTTTAGACCAATTTCAAAACTGCCTTTTATTGCAAAGATTCTAGAAAGAATTGTGTCCAAACAGCTGCTCACTGTGCTGGAAAATAACAAATTATTTGAAAAGTTTCAGTCTGGTTTTAGGAAGTACCACAGCACTGAGACTGCCCTGCTTAAAGTCACCAATGATCTTTTAATGTCTGCTGATGAAGGTATGTGCTCAGTCCTTGTACTCCTGGACCTTAGCGCTGCTTTTGACACCATTGATCACAACATCATGTTAGACAGACTGAGGCACTGGGTGGGGATCTCTGGTACTGCCCTAGAATGGTTTTCATCCTACCTGTCAAATAGGAAGTTTTGCGTGCCTGTAAACAACTATGTCTCTTCATTCTGTCCAGTTAAATATGGTGTGCCTCAGGGGTCGGTCTTAGGACCCATTTTGTTTTCCTTGTATCTGCTTCCCCTTGGACATATTATCCATAAACATGGCATTTCTTTTCATATTTATGCTGATGACACACAAATATACTTGCCCGTCAGATCCACAGACCCTGGAATGCTGAGTTCACTTAACAACTGCCTTTGTGAAGTTAAAAAATGGATGTCAAATAATTTCCTCCAGCTGAACTCAGACAAAACAGAAATCCTGGTCATCGGGTCTCAGCAGATGGCAAATCAAATACTGCCATCTGCTGGTTCCCTAGTAAATCACATTAAGCCTGTGGCAAAGAACCTTGGTGTTTGGTTTGATAGTAATTTAAATTTCGAGCAGCACACCACAAAGCTTGTTCAATCATGTTTTTATCAACTTAGAAATATAGCTAAAATTCGATCTATGTTAACTTTTAAGGACACCGAGACCATTTTACACGCCTTCATCTCATCACGCCTGGATTATTGCAACAGCCTTTTCACCTGTTTAACCCAAAAATCTATTGATCGACTCCAGACTGTCCAGAACTCAGCTGCCAGGCTTTTAACCAGAACAAAGAAATATGACCACATTACTCCTATTTTAGCTTCATTACACTGGCTCCCAGTATGTTTTAGAATTGACTTTAAAATTCTATTGATCACTTTTAAAGCTCTTCATGGCCTCTCGCCTTGTTATATTTCTGACCTTTTAGTCCCATACGCACCAGCACGTACCTTGAGATCCTCGGGCAGAGGTCTGTTGTCTGTTCCAGAGTCTCGACTGAAAACTAAAGGGGACAGAGCATTTGCTGTCAGGGCCCCGAGGCTCTGGAACAGCCTGCCCGAGGAAATCAGTTCGGCTGAGTCAGTGAACTCTTTTAAGTCCCTTCTTAAAACATACTTTTAAAGGAGAGCTTTTCCCGATCTTATTTGACTTTATTTTATCCCTTTTATTTTATTGTATTTTACTAATTTTATATTAAATTCTCATGCTCTTATCTTTTTTTGTATTATTCTTTACACTTGTTAAAGCACTTTGTAACTTGTTTTTGAAAAGTGCTCTACAAATAAGGATTATTATTATTATTATTATTATTATTGTTAGTAGGAAATTCTAAGGCGAGTTTACACCAAAGATTCACAACAATACGAGTTCAAACTTTAAACTACTTGCAAAAAAACTGTGGTCTGCAACATTAAAACCTGCCAGTTTAGTCCACTGCGACTAGACAAGACTGTGTATTTTTTCTTCATCTTGTGGTGCAGGTCCGTACTGCCTTCATGGGAACGGGAAGCAGAGTATCATCTGTAAAAATCTCTTTTTGGTATTACCGTGGAAAAGTGTTTATTTCTCTGAGGAATACACCATGAACGTCTTGTTATCGCAGTGGTTACACATTTACAAGAGGGATATTTAGCTGTCGGATTTACCCAGACGCCCGATGCCGCCCTAGGTGGCAGGTCTCTTGACCAGCTGTACTACTCTGTTTATTCTCTTTTGTTAAATAAATTCTTCAAAGCTCAAAACTCAATTCTTTGCTCAACCCCTCACCAGGAATATAATTTCCATGACACATGTCAGAGAACACAGATACGTGGGAGAGATTCTGAATGTGCAGAAAGTTTTTAACATGAGCAGTTAAGTTACAGTGTTTCCTATACGTTTATTTATTTGTGGCAGCCCGCCACAATATCAACGCTGACCGCCACATATTGATTTTCGATACCTATTTAAAATCGTAGTTGATTGCAGAGCGCCGTAGTGCATTCGTGCAGCACATTCTCTCACCCATCCCTCTCTCTCCCTCTCCCTCATGAACGCAGCTGCACAAATCAGTCCAAAGCTGTGAATGTCGGAGACCTAGCTAATAAGGAGAGCTAAATTAATGTTAGAATACAGCAGGGTTTTCAAGGCTAACACGCTGTCTATAGCTGCGCCACAGTAAAACTGTTATTCTGTGGGAAACACTGAGTTATAAGTTATTAACAGATGAGCTAATAAATAACTGAATTAAAATGGATTAATTCATTCCTGAGATGAAAAGGGGCCACAAACACATTTAAATAGGTTACTTCCCCACAAAAGAGGAGGTAAGACTTAATCATGTGTGTTGACTCAGCAGGGATGATATTAAATATGTTGATCTACAGGAGAACAATATTTAAAAGCGAGTAAAAAATAGTAACAACAACAACAAAAAAAACTTTAAAATATGTTATAATCCACAAATGTAACTTGTGAACCTGGACTGATGCTTGTAACCATGATGACGTCTCGTTCTCTCCATCAGATGCCTGTGATCTCACTCTGGACCCAGACACAGCACACAAACACCTCACTCTGTCTGAGGGGAACAAGAAGGCAACAAACGGAGCAAAGCAGTCGTATCCTGACCTCCCGCAGAGATTTGATTATTTCCATCAGGTTCTGTGCAGAGAGGGGCTGACTGGGCGCTGCTACTGGGAGCTGGAGTGGTATGCTGCTTACTCTGATGGAGATGTTGCTGTTGCAGTTACCTACAAAGGGCTGCCGAGGAAAGGAGCAATTGACAGGTGCGCGTTTGGACACAATAGCTTGTCCTGGAGTTTAGGCCAGAGCTGGTCTCCACCAAATCCTGTTCTCACTGCATGGCATGATGCTCGGTCCTGCAATCCTCCTTTTCCTACTACTGGCTCCACCAGACTGGGAGTGTATCTGGACTGGCCTGCTGGCACTCTGTCCTACTATAATGTCTCAGCTGACACACTGAGTCACCTCCACACCTTCCGCAACAAATTCACTGAGCCAGTTTACCCAGGCTTCTATATTAAGAATGAATCCAGCAACATGTTTCTGTGTCTGTAATCTGCACCTCATGATTCACTTCAAGTTCAGTTTGATTACAAAATGATTATTTCACATGTTGTTATTGTGAAGAACAATCATGATAGTAATATAACAATTTAATATAATGTGTCCTCTTTTTGGCAATGCAAAATATCTAAACAAAATGCAAATTGAACTAAATATAGCTCTCCCAATGATCCATATTACCATCATTATCATTATTGTTATTATTGTTGTTTATTACTATGACTCACAAATCTCTTTGCTGATTCGATTCACTTTTTTCATTTTAAAGATTTGTAGTCACAGACTGTAGTTTGTACACATCTTTCCTCATCTATGCTAATATGCAACAGGGAAACACAAAGCCATGTTTCCATGAAAGCTTCTTTGTGATTTATATAATTAGTAAAGCTGCATGAACGTGACAGAATTGAACAAAAATAGGTTAGATAATTTTTTTTACCATTCTGTTCATTAAGTGTGCTGCTGTATGGGCTCTCTTGTAGCTTTAGCCTAGCTTGATTGAGTTAGTAGGAAGAGGCGCAGTTGGGCATCCTTTTAATTTCCTGATCAGATTTTCTTCCTGAATCTGCACATTATAAATGCATGCATTAAAATGAGCTAGCAGGAACACAGACATTATACTGAAATGCTTTTTCGTGAACTTCACATACTACAACAACAACAAAAAAAACAAAAGATGCTACGTACAATCTAGCTCATAATAAGTACATACATAGACAATGACTGACAGGTGCAGAGTACGGACATAGAACAGCCTGAGGAACATACATACAACAGCCTGAGGCCAGCAACATGCAATTTCAGTTCAGTGTTGACAGAAATGAGTACTGATTAACCATTTCTTTAAACGTATTTTAAATGTGCTGTATGTATCCAATTCTCTGAGAGCAATTGGGATGGAGTTCCATTCTGATGCAGCTTTAACCGAAAATGCAGACTGGCTGAAATTACATTTTCTTAATGGGATAATACAATCCCCTCTTGCTGACCCTCTTGTGCGATGATATGCAGTTGTTGTAGGAACAAACTGACTGAGTGGGGGAGAAGTCAATCCTTGTAGAATGTTGTTCATGAGACCTGCATCTACATATTTAATCAGATTTGTCCACCTCAACAAGTTGTATTTTGCTAATATTGGGGAATGATGAAAACGTACAGATTTTTTGTCCAGAACTTTAAGTGTTTGTTTATACAGTGACTGTAATGGTAGTAGCGTAGTGGCACTAGCCTGTGACCAAGTTGTTAGACAATAAGTAATGTGTCAAATGACCATAGAGTACATGTACATTTTAGCCGCTTCTGTTGACATGTAATCTCTTATAAACCTAAAATTACAAAGATTGAATTTGACCCTGTTACATACCCTTTTCACCTGAGGTTTGAAGGAGAGTGTGGAACTAATCAGAATTCCAAGATACTTGTACTCAGATACTGACCTGTAGTCTTTCCCCTAATACGAAGACATCTGGCTGCTCAGGGTGGGCGGCCATCTGCCTCCACCGGTTGGGGGTGAGAGATAGAGAGGGGGAAACTTTCCTTTATATTTTATTTTACTTCTCTTTTGTCTACAGTGTGGTTGTACTTTCTTGTATGCTAATTAACATAAAATATGATATACCGCTGCAATTATATATATTTGCACACAGTTATTCAACTCATTAAAAATAAATGGACAAATCATTTCTGGTGTAGAATTATGATTCATTGACTTGTTGCTTTGAGTTGTTTTTCTGGCTCACAAGTCTCCTGTCTCACTTTATCTGTCGGGTTGATGGTGATGAAAATCTGAATTCTTAAAATCTGTTTAGACTTCATACAGGCTGTTTCAAGGTAGAATTTAGAAGTTTAATATTTGTTTTAAGTGCGGTGCGGTAGTGCAGTGGTTAGCACTGTTGCCTCACAGCAAGAAGGTCGTAAAAAAGTGTCTGTGAGTGTGACTGGTTGTTTGTCTATGTGTGGCCCTGTGATGGACTGGCGACCTGTCCAGGGTGTCCCGCCTTTCGCCCAATGTCAGCTGGGATTGGCTCCAGCCCCCCTGCGACCCTGTACGTGTTACGCCCCTGTAAAAGGGGAAATAGAAAGTACGACACGGACACGATGTAGCCTCAGTCAAGTCCAATGTTGTAATGTATTTACCAAAAACATACCAAAATACTTTCACAGCATCTTAACAGTATTGGCAAATAACAGTAAACTTAACCTCGGTCCACATGACACAGCTAGCATACAGGCTACACTGGAGCAACACTTCACCTTTAGCCTGCTAATTGTGCATACATAAATCGCTACAGTCATTAATATTTACTCCCTGCATGTTCCTTACAGCATTAAACACATAAACAAATCATTCGAACAAACTACAACCCTCGTTCTTACCTGTAAAAGGGGAAATAGAAAGTACGACACGGACACGATGTAGCCTCAGTCAAGTCCAATGTTGTAATGGACGAACGTAAGCCACACGTTCCGTACGCAGGCTGAACGAGGCACGAGCAATCGTGAACCGATCCTCCAATCACAAACTAGTACTTAAAACTATACATCAAAAAGAAAGTGAAACTTATGTAAACAATCAAACACTGCATATTGTTTTTTAAGATGCATTTCCCCAAATTGATATAGAAGTTAAATAAAAAAGCATTTTAAACACAGATTGTCTTTTTATCCTATTAACCTTTTTAGCCTCTTTTATCCAAAAAGCAATAGATTACTGATGTACAGATCAGTGTATTTTAACTTTGTCCTGTTTTATAAAGGAATGAATTATCAGTTTTTACTCAAACAGTGCAATGATTCAAAGCATTCTAATTTTCCCTTTTTATGGACATTTTTAAGTATCTTTTAACTCATATCAACCCAACTTATATCCTCCCATTCAATTTATTCAGTATAACACCTTTTTGATCATCCTTACGTGCTCACTTAATGTACTCAGTATTACATCATTTTCATCATCCTTACACTAACATGCTCACAGCAGCAATGCTAATGTTCGGATGTTTAGCAAGGAATACTGTTTTGACTTTCAAATTTTAAATATTAAAAACACTAAAACCATAATATGACGACTTGACAATATAACATCACTAAAAAAAATCAGACAAAAAAAGTAGATAAAGAAGACAAAATAAAATGAATAGAATACTTTCAGTAATTATAATAATTAGATTGACAGTGCCAGCACGTTAAAAATGAAAATATGCATATGACAGGTAGAGTAGGTTTAATGTTTACCATGTTCTCCATATCAAGCATAGCGTTAGTTCAGGCAGGCCAAAAAGTCAAGCTCAGCTCACAATCCCAGCATATCAGCGGATAGCAGCCATCTTAAACCAGCCACATCTCTTAGCATTCATTGGCAATTCCATACAAGGCGCCTATTTAAGCTGCCGTAGCCTGTCTGCCTGCCCTTGCTGCTTCCTCTGCAAACAGCTCATAACCCACCGCCACCCCAGCTCCGCATTTCAGGCCATATCTGATAGGGATGCACAATGTTATCGATCCTATAAGTATTTGCTGGTTGGGCATATTTCATGTCAGAATCATAATGGGAAATGAATTTGGCAGAGAATTTAGCCAATAAGAATAAAACAATGCTAAACTGCGCTGCTGCTGTTGTCGCACTCTGGGCGTCATTTAGCATATGCCAAGCTAGTGTGATTTTAAAAACAGAGGATGAGAGATATGGACAGAGCAGATTAAATAACACCTTCTACATGTTATGCCTGTTAAACAGATGTATCGATAAAGTTTGTCTTTTACTCATGAGGTTTTATTGCACATATTACATTAACGAGTAGTTCAGAGTTACCTTCATTTCACCGTCTCCACGGCCCATCTCTGCGCTGTGCTAGAGGTGACACAGAGCAGCAGAGGCTGCAGCCTGATAACGAACCGTATGTTCTTCAGCCCCGGGCCCATTTAACACCGCATTTCAGTGCCCATCTAATGTCTGATTAATCATGTAATTCGGCATATGCCTGCTCTGTTCTGTACGAGGGTTGATACTGCTGCTCTCTGCCTCAGGCTTTCTGCGTAGGCACTTGGAAGGGCAGGGAGATCCCAGAACAGAGCCATACCGCCAAATTACAATGCCGCTGTATCAGTCTTTGAAAGTTGTCCTGACTGAACTTAGTTTAGTGTGTAACTTTGCTAATATTTACTAATTAGCAGAAAACACAGGCACAGCTAAGGCTAATGTGAATTATTTCCTTTTATTTAACTTGCAAGTTATTCAAATTCATCTTTAGGCCAACATGAATGTGTGAACCAAATTTCATGGACATTTACACTTAACATTTACTTATGGGCAGAGGCTTTTATCCAAAGTGACTTACATTTGAGGAACAACATACAAGCATCAATACAGTAAGAGATCTACAAGTGACAATAGAGACTAGGAAGAGCAGCAATAAATACTAGTAGGAGCTTATAGCATGTACAGCATCAATGGGGTAAATAACTAGGGAAAGTAAGAGTTAACGAACTAGTGCAATCAATACAAGATAATTGTAAGGAGATAGAGGAAGAAAAATAGCACAGGAAGTACATGTTAGAGGTTAGGGGTTAGAAGTGTTATAAGAGGGAAGTTTTCTCGGAAGAGATGACTTTTCAGGAGCTTCTTGAAGTTAGTGAGGGACACCCTGCTCTGATGGCATGTGATAGCTTGTTCCACCATCGTGGTGTCACAGATGGGAACAGATTGCTTTGTGTAGGGATGGCAGAGCCAGGCGGCGTTTGTTGGAGGAGCGCAGTGGCCCATAAGGAACGTAAGCTTGGATTATGGAGTTTAGATAGATGGTGCAGACCCAGTAGTCACTCTGTATGCCGCATTAGTGACTTGAATTTGATTCGGGAGGCCATGGGTAGCCAGTGGAGGACACTGAGAAATTTAGTGACATGAGTCTGTTTGGGTTGAAATCCATCCAATATTTGAGATATTTTATTGTTGGACCAACCGGTACATTGACATTGCCATCCATGGCTAAAAAATTTTATTCATGAAGTCAGTAGGAGAGAGTACTTTACATAAGGTTGTAAGTAATCACACAATATCAATATAACATAATGGAAAATTCAGTTGGAAGTCAAGAAGACTCACTAATAAATCAGCTGATTTACACAACCTCACCAGGTGAGGGCAAACTAGGTGGCAGTGTCTTCACTGAAAGTGAGTTATATAACAGATTTTTTTCCCCCATACATATTGGACTGGGAAATGGGTTAGAGGAATAATGACACGCACATCTATCTACATTTCTGTCTTGGGTCATACAAGGTGGATAAATAGATTTAAACGTAAATGCACTGCTTGACACTTCTTCCTAGTGGACACATACAGTGAGGAAAATAAGTATTTGAACACCCTGCTATTTTGCAAGTTCTCCCACTTAGAAATCATGGAGGGGTCTGAAATTGTCATCGTAGGTGCATGTCCACTGTGAGAGACATAATCTAAAAAAAATAAATCCAGAAATCACAATGTATGATTTTTTTTACTATTGTATGATACAGCTGCAAATAAGTATTTGAACACCTGAGAAAATCAGGTCAAACGTTTCCTGTAGTTTTTCACCAGGTTTGCACTGCAGGAGGGATTTTGGCCCACTCCTCCACACAGATCTTCTCTAGATCAGTCAGGTTTCTGGGCTGTCGCTGAGAAACGCGGAGTTTGAGCTCCCTCCAAAGATTCTCTATTGGGTTTAGGTCTGGAGACTGGCTAGGCCACGCCAGAACCTTGATATGCTTCTTACAGAGCCACTCCTTGGTTATCCTGGCTGTGTGCTTTGGGTCATTGTCATGTTGGAAGACCCGGCCTCGACCCATCTTCAATGCTCTAACTGAGGGAAGGAGGTTGTTCATACATGGCCCCGGTCATCCTCTCCTTAACACAGTGCAGTTGCCCTGTCCCATGTGCAGAAAAACACCCCCAAAGCATGATGCTACCACCCCCATGCTTCACAGTAGGGATGGTGTTCTTGGGATGGTACTCATCATTCTTCTTCCTCCAAACACGGTTAGTGGAATTATGACCAAAAAGTTCTATTTTGGTCTCATCTGACCACATGACTTTCTCCCATGACTCCTCTGGATCATCCAAATGGTCATTGGCAAACTGAAGACGGGCCTTGACATGTGCTGGTTTAAGCAGGGGAACCTTCCGTGCCATGCGTGATTTCAAACCATGACGTCTTAGTGTATTACCAACAGTAACCTTGGAAACGGTGGTCCCAGCTCTTTTCAGGTCATTGACCAGCTCCTCCCGTGTAGTTCTGGGCTGATTTCTCACCTTTCTTAGGATCATTGAGACCCCACGAGGTGAGATCTTGCATGGAGCCCCGGTCCGAGGGAGATTGACAGTCATGTTTAGCTTCTTCCATTTTCTAATGATTGCTCCAACAGTGGACCTTTTTTCACCAAGCTGCTTGGCAATTTCCCCGTAGCCCTTTCCAGCCTTGTGGAGGTGGACAATTTTGTCTCTAGTGTCTTTGGACAGCTCTTTGGTCTTGGCCATGTTAGTAGTTGGATTCTTACTGATTGTATGGGGTGGACAGGTGTCTTTATGCAGCTAACGACCTCAAACAGGTGCATCTAATTTAGGATAATAAATGGAGTGGAGGTGGACATTTTGAAGGCAGACTAACAGGTCTTTGAGAGTCAGAATTCTAGCTGATAGACAGGTGTTCAAATACTTATTTGCAGCTGTATCATACAAATAAATAGTTAAAAAATCATACATTGTGATTTCTGGATTTTATTTTTAGATTATGTCTCTCACAGTGGACATGCACCTACGATGACAATTTCAGACCCCTCCAAGATTTCTGAGTGGGAGAACTGGCAAAATAGCAGGGTGTTCAAATACTTATTTTCCTCACTGTATGTTATACCCCCAGTTCTTACAAGTATAAACAAACATCCACGAGTGCATGTCTATGCTCGTGGATGTACGTACAATTTGTTGGAACACATTTTGTCTTGTCTGCATTCAGTAGAAGTCTTAGGTTATGCAGAAATGTCTGAAGATCATTAAAGGCTTGTAATCTTGATATAGTTTGAGTTGAAGAGGAGCCAAATGCATATAAGACTATAAAAATGGACAGCGAGACTAGGTGTTGGCGTGATAGTAGTGTTTAAATAGAGTAAATAGAAAAGTACCCAGTACAGAGCCTTGTTTTAAGCCCTCTCAAGGTACATTGTTTTGAGGCCAGTACAGATTGTCTGTTTTCTAAACAGAAAAATAAAATGCAGTGATGTATTTATAATTTGTATGTATTTACTCAGTTTTATTTAGTCTTGTTGTAAAGCACTTTGTAACAGTCTAAGTGCAACATAAATTAAGTTTATTATCATTATTATTATTTTAGTCTCCCACATGTTTGCCAATGTTTCTTGAAAGATCCACATTAGCTCCATATTTTACTGAATACTGACAGCGTTTTGCTTATTTAACACATGGTCTACAGGTTTCATGTTGTGGGATGAAAAAACTCTAGAAGAGAACACAGTTAGGAGCTCTCAGCACAGCAGTGAATTTGAATTAACCACATCTGATTCCATTGAATCCAAGTGCTCTCTGCTGGATGTTAGTGCTTCACTGAAGGCCAGTTTCCTGTGTGGACTGATTGAAGTTGGAGGATCTGCCAAGTATCTGAATGATAAGAAGAAATTCAAGAATCAGAGCAGAGTGACGTGTCAGTACAAAGCTACCACACACTTCAAGGAGTTGAAAATGATTGACCTTTTAACCATGGACACCCAACAGATAGATGTTATTAGGAAGAGCTCTGCAACTCATGTAGTCACAGGAATCCTTTATGGAGCAAATGCTTTCTTTGTGTTTGACAGTGAGAAGTTAAACACCAGCAGCGTTGAGGACATCCAGGGTAGCATGGAAGCTGTGATAAAGAAGATCCCCTCATTTTATATTGATGGGAAAACTGACATCAAGCTGAATGATGAAGAAAAAGTTCTGACTGAGAAATTCTCCTGCAAATTCTACGGAGACTTCATTCTCGAAAGCAACCCTGCAACATTTGTAGATGCAGTGAAGACCTACATACAACTTCCAAAGCTGCTGGGAGAAAGTGGGGAGAACTGTGTTCCACTGAAGGTCTGGCTGATGCCACTGAAGAATTTGGATCCCAAAGCTCCTCGACTGATGAGACAGATGAGCGTTGGACTAGTGAGCAAGGCTCAAGGTGCTCTGGAAGATTTCAGTGAAATAGGAATGAGATGCAACGATTCTCTAGACGACACAGTGGTAGAGAATTTTTTATACATTAAAGAAGAGTTAAGCACCTTCCAAAAACTGTGTAATGATTATGCATCTAACCTCCAAGAGAACATAGCAAAGAAAATTCCTGCCATTCGTGAAGGTGAAGTAGATGAAAGCTCAGCAGAACAACTCTTTGAAGAAAGAGACAAGTCACCGTTCAGTCGTGAAAAGCTAATGAAGTGGATGGAAGACAAAGAGAGAGAAATCAATGTCATCAGGTCCTGTGTAGAAAAGATGGAGGGAACAAAGTTTGTCCGAAACACGTGGAGGATGCTCTGTGCTTTGTTTTCACCTCCATAGAAAGGGGGGATGAATACCTTGATCTGATGGCCGACTACTTAAACGCACCTGTATTAGGAAGTACCAATGAAGATCAGTGGTTCTTTTCAGAGGAAGTTGTAACAGAAATGGGGAAAAAAGCTGAAATGTTTCCTCATAACAGTCATAGCAAATAAGAAATACCCAGGTGCAAGCATCTACCATTACAAGAAGGGACATCTGGTCACTGACAATTTTTCAAAGCCTGACCTTCCTCCTTTGGAGAAAATCACAGACAGAGGAGATTTCATCTGGTGTAAGTACTTATCTGTGCTTTAATGAGTCAAATACAAATACAGTACAAATTCCTCTCCTCCAGAAACTTGTTTTAACATCAGAATGACAAAAAACACATTTTCTTTTGGTCTGTTCATCAGATGCCTGTGATCTCACCCTGGACCCAAACACTGCCAACAACCACCTCACTCTGTCTTTGGGAAACAAAATGGCAACATATGGAGAAAAGCAGACATATCCTGATCACCCAGACAGGTTTGATAAATGTCCTCAGGTGTTGTGCACAGAGGGTTTCACTGGATGCCATTACTGGGATGTAGGGTGGAGTGTTAGTTCCAAAGAATCTGTTTACATAGGTGTTGCATACAAGGGAATCGAAAGAAAAGCAAACGATTCAAAGAGCAGACTTGGATGTAATACCAAGTCATGGTGTTTTGGCAAATATTATTCTGGTGCGATACACAAACTTGAGTCATGGCAAAAGGGTAATCGGTCGGTACATTCACGTCGGTCTACTCGCTGCAACAGAGTTGGAGTGTTTCTGGACTGGCCTGCCGGCACTCTGTCCTACTACAAAGTCTCTGACACACTGAAACACCTTCACACCTTTAAGACCACATTCACTGAGCCGGTCTACCCAGGCTTCTGGGTTGAAACAGAATCTAGTCATGTGGACCTGCGTCCAGCAAAATAAGGGCAATGACAAACACTTGTAAGCACATGTCCCAAGAATCTAACATTTAAAGTTAAACATCAACTTTACACCATATTTTAGCTTTAACCTGCTTCACAAATTCAAAACTGCATTCAGTCCCAGAGGAACCAGGATAAGTGACGATGTAAATGTAATTATTTTTATGTATCAGTTCATGTTGATTCTGTGCTCAGCTTTCTGCTCAAACTGGTTTGTGCTTCACAGTTAGTTTAAACTTGCATTACTTGGTACATCACAGATATGTTTTCACTTATGGCTTTTCTGTTCTGATTTCTGATGCTTATAATTGTTGTAATATTGACACTAATATGCTAAAACAGAAACTCATAGTACATTATCTGCATAACTTGTTTTGTTGAATTTCTCATGTTGATTATGTTGCTGAAGTGCTACTTGTGTAATTTAGCATTTGTTACTTTTCACTGTATTTTAAAAAGGAGTAATTTTGTTTTTCTCAAGGCTGTACCTTAAACCCGACCTAGAGCTCAATAAATGAATTTTGAATGACTCAGTAATTAATGATTACTTGATTTTTGTCTTTCTACGTCTTACAGGTTTAAAAAGAAGAAATTTTAAGTACAATAGGCAATCTTTGACTTAATATGACTTCAATGAGCACTCAGAAAAGTTCACAAATCATTCTACTGGTTTTGGGTGTATTGCCAAAAATTTTGGTAACGTTTGATCTAGCAAAAAAGAAATTGTTGTGCATACTCTACATATTACAGCAATATACTGAATATCACTGTAGACTCATCATTTGACCAATTTGAAACCCTTTTAAACAATTAAAATCTGCACAATGTCTGTGTTGATTTTGGTAGCATTAGAATGAGGACTTGCAGAAATATAGATGATAATTGATTTAGCATATTCTTAAAAATAGAGTGACGACTTTTGAATTGACGATAAGTTGCTGTGAGTGGAGTTTGGAATATGAAATGTCTAGAAATTTATATTTGTTGTAATAACAAATCTCAGCAAAGCTCGGACACAGCATCCAAACATGCTCCTGGTTTACTTTCAATAACTTAAGTCAATTTTGATTTATGAGCATTTATGTAAAATTGAACTTTCAAAGTAAAAAATTATAATTTCAACATGGATTGACATGTTGAAATTCCTTTGATAACTTACATTGTGTGCATTACAGTGTGTGCGTGATCGTGTACTTTGGGACGATTGGTCTAACGATGATTGACGAGTTCTCAAAAATTGGATTTTGAGAAAGATTTGCTGAAGGACCCTAATAATAAATTACACAAATTGTCATATTAGTGTGTTTGAAATATGCAATGCACCCAGTAATATATGTAAATTACTAAAGAAAATCATCTGTGCAAAATATATACCTGCACATGTTATGATGTAATGTAAAGTTTTCATAGGAACCATTACTTCAATAAAAAGTAGTTCCAATGAAAACTTTTAACCTGTTTTTATTCCCCAGCTGTCTAATTCTGATGCTTTGTCAACATACAAGGTATGCTTTAGCATCTGTATGAACCGTCACCTCGTTGACGTTGTGAAACGGTGTGGTTTTGTTAGGTTTAGGTATCAAAGCTATTTGGTAAGGTTTAGGAAAAGTTAATGGTTTGTGTTACGTAATCTAAGTGACGTGTAAGCCTTGTAAGAACAGACTGAAACTTTTCACAGTGAGGTCTATGGATGAATGTGTTTTTTTCAACTTGGTTTTGAAAAGGTATTTCATTTCCGACCTTAGTGATTAGTGTGGTCGAAATATTAATAAAATTTGGATTATGTTTTTATTGATTTAATCCTGTATTCGAAAAGTCTTACTGAGATCACGATTTCCTTTTCAAGACATACTTGTGCAAACACATTGAAACAACACACAATATACATATTCAATATACACTGGTTCCACATTTAATAAATTAAATAAATAAATTAAATAAATAAAAAGTTGTTTTCCTGCTGTCTTGCTTGCAGACCTGACAAAGCATGAATTCCTAATCTTTTACTGATCGGCATCATGTTGTAGTTATTTCGGCATCATTTTGATCCGTTTATTGCAACTAAACAGCAAAATGTTTACTTTGGGTTCATACCAGTGTAGCAATCGCTGGTTGTGTTTATTTGCATTATCGTGTTGTGTGAGAACGCTCACACTTTATCGCAGGATTCCAGAGATAAAACCCCTGCGAGGAGATTCATAGTAAACCTGCTCATTGGATTCTTGTACGATGTATTTGTTCTTCTCCATACTGCTTTTTAAATGAGCCCCTCATTACACAATTTTAATGGAAGAGATTGAGGACCAAATCCAGAGAATTTAAATTTCTTCAGATAATGTCTGTAATGACTGAAGGGAGGAGGCAGGAGAGCCTTAACATGGCTTAACAACTCTACACTCCCTCTGCTGGAGCCCTCTGGTAACTACTACTACTGTTTTAAGTGTACTTACTGTATTAAGAAGGGCTCTGCAACATATGTAGTCAGCACCAGAAATCAGGACATACATGGCAGCATGGAAGCTTTGAGAAAGAAGATCCCGTCTTTTAATGTTGAGGGAAAAGTTGACATCAAGTTGGCTGATAAATTCTGCAAATTCTACGGAGAATTAATTCTCGAGAGCAACTCAACATTTGTAGACGCAGTGAAGGCATGCATACAACTTCCAGAGCTGCTGGGAGAAAGTGGAGAGAACAGTGTTGCAGTGAAGGTCTGGCTGATGCCACTGAAGAGTTTGTGTTCAGAAGCTGCAGAGCTGGTGAGAGAGATCAGTGTTGGACTTGTAAGAAAGGCTGAAGATGCTCTGGAGGACCTGAATCATCTGGAAAAAGGATGCAACATTTTGCTGGAGGACAAAGTAAGTCAGGGTTTTCCACAAAGTCTTGACATGTTGAGCAGTTTCTAGACGCTCTATGTCTGTTTCACATCTGCACTTAAACAAACATGGCGAAGGAACTGGTGAGCACAAGATTGTGCCACATGTGGACATGCTGCTCAACCAGCTGCAGAAGAGGACCATCGACCCTGTCTTCATTAAAGCACTTGTCCAGAGGTTCACAGACAGCACGCTAACCATCATATATCAACTATATTTACTACTGATGTTTTATGTTTTCACTGTTTCCTGTTATACTTTGTAGTTATTCTGTCCCTGGTGTTGTGGTCTTGTTTTACTTCCTGTCTCTGTTCCACTGATTGTCTGATGTGTATCACCTGTGCCTCGTTATCTTCCCCCACCTGTGTATTGTAGTGGTTGTCTGTCCGTCAGATGTTGTGTTCATTGTTCACCACAGTCTCATCAGTGATCATACCTGTGTTACATTTCTTGTGTTTCTGGATAATTTCTCTTGTTTCCTTCTGCGTGTTTGGATATTTACTGTCACTTTGGACTCATTGTGGATTACCGTGCTTTTGCTTTTGGACTGCCAACCTCACCTCACCTGTAAGTGTCACCATTTGTAAATAAACACCTTATGTTACCTGTTCAGTTTACGTGTCTGAATCCTCTGTTTCTCATGTCAGCATCAGAGCTGAACGTAATAATCGCCTGATAAAGCTGCTGTTAGAAAGATGAGATTATCATTTCCAACAGTCGGTAAAAGCCTAAAATGTGTCTTGTCATCAAAGTGAACGATTATCATAAAGCACATCACAGTTCAGCTGTCCGTGAGTTCAGCTTCTAGAAGTGGTCTAGTAAACGTTATTGTCAATCAGACTACACACAGGAGACGTGGAGCGAAATTACGTTGCATCCAGTTCTAATAGAAAAATGCAACAAAAAAACACTGTAAACAGTAAAAGTAAAGATAAAGTAAATAAAAAGATAATTATATAAACATACAGTGTAACTTTCTTTTCTGGAGCAGGGCCTCCATTTCCTCTCTGTGTGGGGATCTGACCAGCAGCACCAGCTGCAGTGGAGGATGCTGGGAGCAGGAGATCAACAGAGGTCAGCTGTGAAGTAGTTGTCAGTGTTTCCCGCTGAACTTTTTTCAGGCCTGGTGGTTTGTAGCCAAGAAAAGAAGAACCACTTCCCAAACAGACACAGCGCACAGGATGCCACAGCTGACCTCTGTCACAGTTCTGATGTTTGCATTTCCTGTTTTGGTTTGAAGTTGTCGATGCTGGTGTCCTTGTCTAGCTTTGCTTCCTGTCTGTATCGTTTGTTTCCACCTGTGTCTGATCACACTCTCTGTTTGCGTATAGAAGTCTGCATGTTCTTTGTTCCTCGTCGGTTGTTTGCGTATGTTGTTCCCAGATTACTCTGTAACGTCTTGGATCTATCGTTGGATTTTCGTGCTCCTTGGATTTGTGTCTGTACCTTTTTGTTGGACTTGTTTATTCCTTGGACTGTCTGTCTCATCAGTTGCTGTAAGTTGCCATCACCTTATAAATTAACACCACCAACTGTATCTGCTGAGCCCGGTGTGTTGCGTTTGCGTCCTAACTCCTGGGCCCTGCACCACGAAGCGAGTTCAACACACCCAGGATATGTTTTCGTTATCTGGCTCCACTAACCTTAACAATCGGGATCGGGATAAGCGGTACCACGAAGCTGGTTATCAACTCAGTAAAACAACCCAGGGTTTCCAGATCCAGCCGTGAGCGCGTTCACATAAAAGAGGCGATGTTAGCATCAGATGACCAATCGCAGAGAAGTCTACGGTCAGCGGAATCATATTTTACAAACGAGAATTAAACTGTAACACTACAGAAATGCGACACGGTCTAGCACGCCTGCATCTGACACATGCAGGGAGACAGAAAACCGCGACAGTGTGAATGCTTAAATGAAGAGGCGTAGTCTATAAAATGGGTTGATATCAATAGCCTATGTTTATATTAAAATTTCATATTTTAATATCCCTACCAAACTGCTCAAAGGCAGGTTAGCCGTTCAGCAATAGTTACCATGGAGATATACCCTGGTAAGAAGGGAACCACCGTCGTGGTTAACCCTGAAGTTACTTCGATAAGATCAAATCCTGCTTCCTGGTCTTTCCAGTGTCTGCAGTTTATATTTGCATCCATATTTTTGTTCACTCAGTAGATTCCAGGTTCATGACCGAGCAGTCACAAGCAGCAATTTTTGTTTTTTCAGTGAAATGCCCTGTAGGCTTGTTTTGTTGGGAAACCAACAGGAAGTTAAAGATCAGGAGAAGTAAACATACTGTTAAAACCTCAGTCATATACTTAGCTTGGACATAAGCAGTCAGAATCACATCATCAAAATAGCTTTATTGTAAATTTAAGCTGTTCACAGAATTAATGTTCATCTGAGAAATTTGCTACATGTGATTCCATCCCATAATAATCTGGGCTGCTCTTCAATCCCCTCAACTAGCAGACAACAGTTTACTCAGCAAACAGTGAAATCTGGAGGCTTGTAAAACCAACTGCAGCCCTTCACTTCTCTACTTTGAAGATGTCCAAGACCTTCCGGAGAAACTCCACGATGCAGAATCACCTTCATGCTCTGGCTGTGCTCTCCTCTGGGAAGAAACTCGTCAGGGACATTCCTGAGTGCAATAAGAAGATCACTGAGAGGTTTGCCGCTCAGAGGAGAGAGGAGCAAAACTCCTCTACAAATAAGCTGCAGGTTTTCTCACCACATTGGTTTTGCTTGTACAAAGTTTTCCCCAGTCTCAGTTGCTTAAATTGATCAGGGAGGAGTCGACATTTAAATGAGGCAGGTGAATTAACAGTGAAAACTCCTCACAGCTGCTTTAATGAATAAGCAGGTAACTATTGCGTGACACCTGTAACTGTATCTGTGGTTCAGGTGGAGTGTTTGTTGGACTCCTCATGAGAAGAGCAGCTGTGTAAATGAATCTACTTTTTATTTGTAGAGCTTAATTCATTTTTAATACACATAACTTGGAAATTAACACAAATGTGACACTGAATAGCACTCTAAACTTAAGCAGAATGTACATACGTCTGAGTAGTTTTCATGTGGATATTATTTTATAAGAACCATCTGTGCACTCCATGTTTGCACCTTGTTTTTATACCTTGTGTCGTCCCTGCTCTGTATTTTATGTGTAGTCTGAATGTTTGCTTCACTCCCACTGAATGTTGCATCATTAATTCTTTTGTTGTTTTGCACTGAGAAATGATCTCTGGGGAGAAAGCATCTTATATTATAGAACTATTTATTTCATTTGATTTTATTCATTTTAAATGTATGTTGGGACTTGAATCCTGATTTCTGCCACAAGGGGGAATCACCTCCATAGTTATGCGGCTTGGCGTGCAGAGGAAATGTAATGTGTAGCTACAACAGTCTCATTGCTGAATTAGTGAAGATATGATTGACACAAGCAGACATTTTGGATCCATCACTTTTTATACACTAGTTGTTTTAGTCTCCCTTTGTGTTAAACAAGACAACATAAAGAGTTCCAGTCAATTTTCAGATCCCCCAGGAAATAGATTTCATTTCGCATGATCATACACCTTATAGATTTTATAATCTGCGTAAAAAGTGATATATAACTGGATGGAGTGTAGGATCTTTGTTCGGTTTAAGGAGCAGGCTGATATTGGCAGAATTCATCATTGTTGGGGGCAATATGCAACTTCCCCTAATTTTCATTATCATTATCTAAAATGTGGGCACAAGCGTTTCCCAAAATACTTTGTAGAATTCAGCAGGAAACTGGGAACTGCGCATGTGCAGCTCCCAACAAAGATCATTTAGAGAAAATTAAACCATGTAAACCTGTTCTGGTGCAACCCCTAAATAGGATTTTGAACCTGAAAATGAGCGCAATACCACCTCTTTAAGACACAGTTTCTAATCCCAGAGTCAGCAATAGGTGCAAAGAAAATATTCTTTAAATTTTCAACTTAAAATGGTCTTTTCTGTCCTGTTTCTTTTTCAAAACTGTGGCACAGCAATTGCTGCTGTATCGATACAGAAGCATCCGTATCTATAGGCGTATCAGCAAGGAATACTTAATGATATATATTTATATATTGACATTTTGAGCACAAGCACAGCCCTATTAAAAGCCTTGTTCCATTTGCCCTTTTTATACTTTGATCACCTGCCCCTCCAAAGGTGTCTCTGAACACATGGACATTCACTGTTTTTTAGAGTGCACACGTCTCATGTCTCTGTTTGTTTTGCTGGAAAACATCTTTAGGGGTTTTAAAGAGTTTTTTACTAAACAGGTTTTTATTTGTGGTTTTAAATACACTCAACATCAGAAGAACAAATGTCAGCTGCTAAACTTTGTCTTGGGTCAGGCTGAGATGGCCGTGTGAGCAGGAGAAAGAAGGTGGAGACAGATCAAGCCGTCAGTGTGAAGATGTTGTTTGTGAAAATGATAAAGTCCAGGTTGTTGTTAGATTTCAGTTTTTACAGAGCTAATCAGGACTTAGAAACTTGTCAGTGTGGGCTCATGGCAGGGTGCTGTGTTCTGTACAGGCTGATCAGCTGGTGTATGCTGATGTGCTGATGATATAAATGTATGATGTGTGAGCGAGTACTGACTAATAAAAGTGTGTTTTGAAAAATCAAACACAAAAAATTCTCCCTCTCGCTTGCTCTGCGTCTGTACGCAGCAGCACAACACACACAGGCAGGCAGGCAGGCAAACTACCTGTTCGTCGTTTGAGTTTACCGCTTATTAAACAAAAGGCAAATATAGGCCTAGACTTTCTAACATGCATGAGCTGAGCTAATGTAATAACTTAGCTATGTCACGATCTTGTCCTGAGTTTCTCTGTGTGCTGTATTTTGATGGTTTTGTATCTGCATTTTAGTCCTGTCTTCTGTTTTGTTGTTTTAGTCCTCTGTGAGTTTATTTATTGGTCAGTTCAGTATCTGTTATTTAGTCTATGTTTTGGTTCCATGTCTTAGTTTCTAGTTCTGTGTCTTAGTTCATGTCTTAGTGTTTACTCCTGGTCTGTGTATTTCTGTGTTTGTTTTGTGTATTTTGTGTTCTGTTCTTAGTTTT
This sequence comes from Micropterus salmoides, assembly GCF_014851395.1. Lineage (NCBI taxonomy): Eukaryota > Metazoa > Chordata > Actinopteri > Centrarchiformes > Centrarchidae > Micropterus > Micropterus salmoides. Next base: position 26,419,289 of record NW_024041262.1, on the reverse strand, counting down.
TAGTCTGTTCTGTGTTCCAGTTTGTTTCTTCTCTTGTGTCAGCTGCCAGTGCCTTGTGTTCAGTAACCTGTGTTATGTCTGTTCCCCCAGTAATCTCTCTGTTTTCCCCTGCTGTCTCTCTGCCTGCCAGTCTCGTTAGTCCTGATCCCTCCCACCTGTGTTGCTCCCGCCTGCTCGTTAGTTCCTGGTGTATAAATGTTTGGTGTTTCTGTTGAGTCCCCGTCCGGTCATTGTGGCTTGTAATGCTCTGTCTCATGTGGATGTATTCAGCCTGTTCGTTCGCCCTGCTTGTTTCTGTGGATTTGTGTTGGATTACTTGTTCTGTTGGATCACCTTGTTTTATTTGGATTTTGGAAAGCCACAGCTCAGCCACTCTGCCTGTGAGTGTTTGTTTAATAAACCTTTAAACCTAATAAACTCAGCTCAGTGTCCTGCATTTGGGTCCACCAACCTTTCAACCACACCCCACCGTGACAAGTTCAGCTACGGCAATATCTCATGGCCACACGGGCTAATGTACTGTCCTGAATGGAGACACTACAGGTGAATACAGTAACATGTGTCTAATAACGTCATCACAATCGCTACATTGTTTTCAACACGTTCTCACTCCCAAGTCGTCCCATATGGATGCATGATCAAGAGCCATCGTCGTCAGTTTGTGACGCACTGGTGATCCCTTTACCGTCATAGTTCAATGTAGTGAGGGAAGCCCCGTAGAGTCAGTTTTTGACGGTAAAGGCATGTATATGATGTTTTAAAGAAAAGACTGAGTAAGGAGGTGATTGGGGTGGTTGGAGGACCAGAACCCCGACTTTGAACCAGGAGACCGGGGTTCGTGCCCCGTGTGAAACAAGTTCACATTAAATATTTTTAGTTAGGCAAGTAAATTGATGTAAGTGACGTTAGTTAACTTACGTGTTAACTAACGTACGTACTTATTTTAACCCAAACCACGATCTTTTCCTAACCTTAACCAAGTACTTTCTGTGCCAAAACCTAACCAAACTGCAACGTTTCACAACTTTAATAATGTGTTTCGAAAGCGTTTTATTTTGAAAGTCTGACTGGACGTTGCATATTTATTGTTGCTAACTTTACCTGAAGTTATATATTTGTTGTTGCTAAGCGTTGCTAACTTGACCGCGGAGCCCTAAACGTCAATAAATGATGCAAAAGGGGTACCCAGGTCGTTAAAAGGCGCCGCCAAAGGGCCTTGACCAAGCGTCAATATGTGACGAGTCGGGAGTGAGAACGTGTTGTTGATATACAAATTAGGTATATAAATAATAAATAATTAAAATGCGCTAATTTGCACTTATTGTAGCATATGGTGGCTGAGTTGGGCATGACTTGCATATGAAAGGTAGGTTGGAGATTGGGCGGTAGTGGTTTGGACCATCTGGGTCCAGGCCAGGTTTTTTAGGTGTAGGGATCACCGCAGCAGTTTTAAAGCTAGTGGGGACCACCCCAGAAGACACCGAGCTGTTGATGATGTTGACCATTGTGGGACCCAGAGTTGGAAGACACGCCTTGACCAAGGCAGTCGGCACAGAAACAGAGAACATGACAGCAAGATGATCAGAAATAACCAGTAATAACCTGGGTTGGGGTTGTACCCGTTGAGCATACCAGGTCCAGTGTATGACCTTTAGCATGGGTGGGGTTGTTGACATGTTGTGTGAAATTAAAGCAGTCCAGTAGTGACACAAATTCTGCAGCGTAAACATCACTGGAATCAACATAGATGTTAAGGTCACCAAGTAGGATGTTAGCTGAAGAGGTGGGACAAATCAGAGCAAGGAGGTCAGAAAGCTCAGACAGGAAACTAGCAGATGCCTTAGGCGGGCGATAGACGAGGACCACTTGTAGCTGCAGAGGCCCAGACAGAGCAAAGTGAATGCACTCAAATGAAAAGGCGTGTACTGGAAATTGTTTTATCTGAATGTCTGCATGATGTATGACAGCCAGTGGATAAGACTATGCCTTTGGTGTGAGAGACCCGGGTTCAATCCCCCACTGTGACACATCCACCATTGTGTCCCTGAGCAAGACACTTAACCCCTCGTTGCTCCAGAGGCGTGCGACCTTTGACATGTATAGCAATTGTAAGTCGCTTTGGATAAAAGCGTCCAAAATTCATTTAAATTAATTTATTCTAAATTAATAAATGTAGAACTATAGCCTTGGAGGGTAGCTTGGTTAAGCGCAAGAAAGTCCATTTGGTTCTGCCAAGTTTCAGTCAGAGACAGAAAATTCAGTTTCCTGTCAGTTATGATGTTGAGTATGAGTGGCACTTTATTATTTAGTGAGCAAGCGTTCAGCAGCATAAATGAGGCAGACTTATGGACAGATTTATTGGCATGGGGGATGACATCCAGTTCCAAGGACCGTAGGTTAAATAAATGTAGGCGTGGCTTACTCTGATGATGCCGTCGCTGAGTAATGATATACCGAACAGCAGGAGTAGCCGGGGATGTCTCCATGTATACACACTTATGTCAGGCAGCCCTGCGCACATAGCAGGGGTGACGTAATGAGATGGAGAGATTTAATCACCTCAAGGGTAATGTTACTCAGTACGATGTGCAAGGTGAGATTCTTGAGTTCCAAAGCAGAGTACGTTATGAAGGCCATGACACCGGAGGAGACCACTAGCTTGTCCAACGTTAGCTTACAAGCCACAGACCATCCACCAGAGAATCACGGCTAAGCTTCAACAGAGACTACTGTGGAGGATCAAGCCGTTGTCAGTGGTAATTACAGCCATTGGCAGTTTGGGGATCGTCAGAATTAAGCCAAGGTTTGGAAGTAGCCTGTCGACCACTCTGCAAGGTAGCGTAGCAACTGGAAAAAGCCACTGGTTTAGCAGATCCCGTAGCGTAACTAGAGCCCACAGAGAAAAGTGAGTGTGAGAAAGTGAATCCAACTAGTCGTGTAACATAGAAAACCAGCTTAATGAAGCAGCATGAGTAGAATCGCAGAGAAGCTGAAGTTGTGCGTATTGTTTATGAGCATGAGAAGCAGCGACAGACACGCCAGCGTCCTCTCACACGCACCGTCCAAGTGTAGTTTAGTGACTTGTTCAAACAGACTCCTGACTTGTCTTTTTGGAGGTTTGCAACTCCCCACTAAAAGAAAAGGCACTCGTGGAGATCTTTCAATTGATCGAATGTTAACAAAATAATTTTCTGTTGTTTATTTTCAACACGTATCAAAAAATGACCTTAAATTTGTTTCCCACAACTTGTTTGGTCACTAAACTATTTTACTTCTCCTCTCTCATTCAAAAATTTTTTGTAAATTCCCAAGCTGTAGTGTTTCCCCGTATAATACCGCCAGTGAGGATGACCTAATTAGGATGAGGAGGATCTGATACAATTTCCCAATACTTTTATGTAACAGTTATTTGAAACAAGAAAAAAATAAAATAGATAACCTTGCTTGTCCATAACAACAATACAACAAAGTGAGCAGAGTTTATCCCAGTATTATAAACTCTCAACACTTGTACTACTTAAGAGTGTAAATTAAGTACTAAAGGCTGTGTGGTCACTTACTTGACATTTCTCAACAGGTTGGAGAAATGTCCTTAGATATCATGGAAGCTGCAGCTCTGGTTCTACAGTTCACCCTAAGAATGCTATATGATGCTTGAAGTCATTCAGAAAACAAATAAATGAGATGTGAACAATCAGTAATGTAGCGGCAATCTTTTCTCAATGCACTTTACCAACACTATTAAGCAGTCGTCTTGGCTTTTAAGCTTGACACACAAGAATCTTCGGAGGGAGTAAATTCTGTTCATGAAATAACTTGTATGGTCAAAAACTGTGTAGCTCCGTGGGCTGCTTAACCTAGCCAGCTTAGGGGGGCGGTGATGTCATCAACTGTATACTTAAAGGAGCAGTATCAATATGGCTCTTACAAGTGACATCAGGAAACCAAGGCGCTATTTATTGTCTTGCATTTTTTCCCGTTTTATTTTTTTCATGGGTTGCCACCCAGGCGACATCCTGACACTACTTTCAAGTCACACACACACAAAGAGATTTGCAGACAGAAAGGATGTATGTCTTTAATGAAAATCAAACGCTCACCTACAATCTTAAAAAAAGCAACTCTAGCAGCAAACAACAACACAACCTTGGGTTTCAATAATTAGAAATCTTATGATGCACCAGAAAGTAGGCACTGTTTTTCCACTAAACACAACAATGGAATGTGCATACAGAGTTAACTTCCAGTCCATCAAAAACACAAAAGAAAGTAGTCCTCCTGAGAAAATGCAGAGCGGCCCATTCTGAGGAGAGCAGTGGACATGGCACAGCAAAAGACTGCAATCAGGACCACAATTCTTCCCCGCCTGGCTAACCCAGAACAGACCTGCCAGCTAACAACTAGCAGGCCAAGACAACACTTCTTCCTTCACAACTTCACTAAGCTTAATAGTGAACTTGGCTAAGCTCAGTACTGTTTGGATTTTTGTATCAATGTGAATTTACTGATGATTTTTTCACTGAGATTTCTCTATGGTTAACATGAGGTTATTATTGTAACCATAGTTCTCAGCCACCTCTAAATTGATTAGTAATGTTGTTTAATAATTGTTAGTAATGTTGTGCTCCACACTGACACGTGGACAGATAACCTATGCTTCACTTTTCAGAAGAGATTATCTGTCAGACTAGTATTACTGCATTCCTTAGCACAGAACACTCTCTCTTACTGTCTCCTATCGCTGTCAACTACTTTTGTAGTCAGAGATCACCAAGTAAAATACAACACACAACAGCAGACCATCATTACCTAATTTCATTGACCTACTTGCGCTATTGCAAATGTATATTGACCAAGGTGAGCCAATGCTGCGTAAACTATGTTAGAACTATTCTGTGTTATTGTCGCATTGAATGAAGACGTGCAATGCAATTTAGTGCACCAAAGCGTCGGCTTGTTCCTTTATCCAACTTGTACAATGAAAATTGAAAAAAACAAGGAAGTCTAAAACTGGAAATAGAGACCGCTTGCCTTCAAAATAAAATGTCATTTTGAGGATAGACTTAATAAATAAACAAATAGCCTAGCCTAAATAATGAACATAATTCATAATTTTCATATTTGTGCCACTTAACCATATTAATAGTTATTATTATTATTATTATTATTATTATTATTAGGCAATACCACATTTTAATTAAATTGTCAATTGGTTCCAATACTGAAATTATTATAGAGTGCGGTGTTTCATGCCTATGTAATGATTCATTTGAATAGCCTATTCATCAGTATATTTTTTTGAAGGAGGGCGATAAGGGACCTAGATAATGGATAGGGGGGCGCTGGCCCAAAAAAGGTTGAGAACCACTGAACTAAAGTAAAGTTTAGGAAATGGTATGTTTTATTTTAGGGGTGTCTAAAATCGTATTTAAAGATTCTTGAATATAACCCATGAATAATGGGTTATGGGTTAATGAATAATATAATGGGAAATATATTGTAATAGTTACAATTACAGGTAAGAAAGACCCCCCTGTACTGTTGTCCCACCGTAATTTGAACCACGACTTTGATGTCAGCAGATCACAGTAATGTTAATGTGCAGCTGCAGTGAATCTCTCCTCTCTTGTTTTGCTAACCAAGCTGTGCAGCGCATCTCTCGGTTGGTCTGTGTCTTGGTTGTTTGCCAGACTTTGTCTCTGAACAATGTTAGAGTGAAACCCAACTGTATATTACATTTGATAAACAGTGTTTATAAACTGCAGCTCGAAAAATATAACCGCGTCGCACATGAACACGCATTCATACGAGCATGCACGGAATTTAACTTGCGCATTTTAGCTGCAACATCTGTGCCAACCTACAGTGTATACAGTCTATGGTGCCAGCCAGTACAGACAATACATTGATGTGATGGCGCACCTCATAGGCGCTCATCATTGTATCTGTATCTACTTCTCAGTCAAGGTGTAGTTACAAATCTGGACTAATGCAAGATGGAATGCAGTGACATTAACTATTGACCATTAAAATGCTGATTAGCTGGGCAGACAGGGCAATACGGATGCACATCTAATTAGCATCATGTATTTAGTCAAGGCATAGTATAAATAGCATTTTCCCTTTGAAAATGTGTTAAAGGAAACATGGGGAGCCAGTTTGAATGGGCCGGATGCAGCTGATAACATTAATATCTAGCAAGTATTGCTTTTAATAATTTACAGGTGCTACGCTGACATTTGTCAGTCGAGGAGATGCTGGATCATCAGCCAGTATAAGCACAATTCATTCACATCCAGCCTCAGCCAGTACAAGCCCAGCCAGAGATGTAGCTCTGGACTTTCCTAGAAGAGGTTTCCATTGAGGCTTATTAGAGGGACAGACTGTTTTACAGGAGGGATGATTGTAGTGAGAGCACTGGGGAGTCAGGTGTGACTATGCAGCAATGGCGAATTGTTTACATGGCTCACAATTCAGGTAGAAGGGCCCCATAGCAGAATTTTACTTAGGGCCCCAGGGAGGTCAGGACCGGCTGTGCTTGTTGGAGTGAAAGGCACTGAGCAATGTGGCAAAGGCTGGCCACTGGTGTGTGAGCTCCAATTAAAAACAAAACAGCACTCAGTCAATCTCTCTGATGGCTAGCTCTGCAATCATGGCAGCTACTGCTGCAGTCTGCAGCCCACTTCTTGAAAGGTGGGAGAAAACACAAGCAGGCCAGGAACAGTAAAGACAAATGAGGGGTCATCACAATACGCACAGTAAAATATTTTTGTAAGAAAGCTTTGTGATTCTTAATAAGATTGTGCTGATATCCAGTAGTAAATCATTATGCATTATTGTTGTAGAATTTCAGCCCATTATTTTGTCCGTCGAGACGAAATACAATAAATACAGGTGGAAATCTGGCAGAAGTGAAGGAAGGAAGCACGCTACCTGTTGCCTGTCTCATTTAAGGATACAACAATCTGCCTGCAGGCCTCACACCTATTAAAATGGAAGTGGTGGCGTGTGGTGGCATGTCATGGGAGGAGTCAGACCAGGAGGGGATCTGAAGAGGATATACTCGCTGCGTCACACAACATGAGATTTGCAGCTGCAGTTGGAAGTCAGATCTGATCTACACAACTTCACCTGGTGAGGACAAAGTGGGCGGACAGAGACAGAGGAAGACAAAAATGTTTAGACTTTTACTGAACTCTGCGTTACTGAGAGTTGACTGTGTTTTTCATATTGCTTAAGAAAGTACTTAAGTAAAATACTGTGTTGAGAATATTTCTTAAGGGGATTTGTTGATGAAACAAGGAAAGGTTAGAGTAATTTAGCTGACACCACAAGTGTTTTCGAACCTCCCAGCTCTAGGTGTTTCTCACATGTACCTGTCCTTGTCAGGGAGACAATAGACTGATCAGGTAGAGACAGTAGCTCAGGCGTCAGGCGAGCAGATATCAGTATTCTCTGGGAATCTTACAAGGTTGAGTGCTACAAGAATGGTTTTACAAGAACTCACTGGCTCCACAGATTACAACTCATGGATAGTGATAGATTCCAATATGACAAAGTCTAAACTTCAGATAAGTTAGTTGCTCTAGGTTAAGGCCAGCTAAAGATGGGCGTAATAGGGAAACCTACAGGAACTAGAGGGAAGACAAAAACATAAAAGGGACCAAAAGATGTTATCCTTCAAATTTGCTGTTGGCATTTGACACATGTTGGATGCTGATACTATTTCTCTTTGGTCAAGTCTCATTAAACGTTGCTGTGTAAAACTTTATCAGTCTCTGAAAACCTTCTTCCTCGCACCTGACAGCTAGCTCACAATAATTCTTCAACATGCTGAAGGCTGTGTGGTCACTTACATGACATTTGTCAGTAGGTTGGAGAAATGGCTGATACCACGGAGGTTGCCGCTCTGGGTCGACCTTTCACTCTAGGAATGCTCTACGATGCTCGCAAAGTTCAACTGATTCCAGGTAAGACTTGACATTAATAGTCTTGATAAATTTAACAATTATAAAAAAAGTATATCTTCCTGTTAGAGCTCTTATTAGTGGAACTTTGAAATTATTTCATAAAGCAGTTACACTATTTTAACCTATTTAACATTCAGATTTTAGCAATGTAGATATATTGGTGGTTGATATATTATCCTTATTATATAAGAAAATAAATTGTTATTATTGTTTTAGAATTTCAGACCATAATTCTGTGTGTGGAACCATTTTAGGCAAGGCAAGTTTAGGCAACAAGGCCATTGAAAGTGCTTTACAGAAAACATAAAATCAACATAATATAAAAAAATATATGGGAAATACAACAAAGACAAAAATAACTTAAATAGTTAAGTAGAAAATAAAACAGGACAGTAAAAGTTAAAGTGAGTGTAAGATATTAATCAAACATCGGCAGTGTGATTTAATTAAAGGCAGTGGTAAAAGCACAGAAGTACAGATACTCTTCACCGACACGGCCCTTCTGTGCGTCCAGGGATACCCCTTTGTTCACTGAAGGCAGGCTGTGTCATATGAGCCCACGAAAGCGGACATTACGCTTTGTGTGGACGGGGTACCCACACGCTCCTTGTTGTCCTATTGCTGCTCCCCGGTGAAACTGCCGCGGCCACAAGAAGGACCGCCACACTAAAAAAAGTAACATTGCTGTTCATTTAACGTGTATTTTTTCCCTCCAATAGCGAAAAATTATTTTTTTTTTCATTTAAACTAAACATTTTATTTTATGTTTTACCTATTTTTTTATTTGTATACAACATAAACTTTCAGCAGGACATCAAACTGAATTTATTCATTTGATCAGAGCATTTTTATTAGATTAAGCATGATTTGCGCATTGTTGGGTTTGACACAGAACAACCGAAAAGAACCAGCAACATTGATACAGGTGAGGAAAAAATAAACTTTATCTACCGTTAACGTGTTTGTCCAAGTAAGTTAAGATTAAACCTGCCTGGCCTTGACTCTGGCCATAATAGCTAGCGCTAACGTTAGCATTCTTCATTCAAACTAGCTTAAACGTTAGCTTTCCTCGGGTAGTGGGTGGGTAATGTTATCACAGTTCGCTAGCTAACTAAGAAATGCAAGCTATCATTTCCAAATGTATTTTGTGGGGGCATTGACATTAACTAATGTCACCAGGTGTAACGTTAACGTTACAGCTAATTTTATGTTGATATGTTTTATCTGATTTGAAGTGCATTTGCTCTGCTGAGTGTTTCAATAACTTAGCATTAGCGCGAAGAGCCTAGAAAATGTTTGTTGTTAGCCAACCATGACATGCTAGCTTGTTGGGAAGGGGGGAAAATAACGCTCCAAAGTTAGGCAATTTTTTTTTGAGGAAGACATGCTTTATTTTGTGATGATGATGTTAGTCCCCATTATAGTTATTTCATTGTAGTGAGACCAACTTTGACATGTGGTAACTTACTTAATCCTCAGGTTTAAGATGCAAACGGCATTTCTGTTGTCAGTTGCATAAGGGCATTTGAGTTTTTTTGTTTTTTAGTCACCCTCCTAATTAACTTGTTTTCAGTATTTATCAGCCATAATATTAAAGTACAGGATAAATAATAAGGATGAGCTAATTCTAGCTGGTAATGTTGTTAGTTTGCTGCATTGCATTTGCATGTTCTAGAAATGTACCAAAATGTTACCCAATGAAGAAAATAGGCCTGTCTATTTATGTTAAATGTTTGGTATTCTTGTGCATGATGTTAGTAGCTAACACACTTTGATGGCTAATTTCTAAATCATTTGTTTCACTTTCAACTTCAGAGAAGCAGCTTTCAATCAGTGTCCCTGCTGTGCAACCTATTTGGAAGCTCCTGCCAATGATTATTACTCGTCCTAAATAAATAATGATACAAAAATTGTATTATTATTTTATGTATACTAAATGCTCAGTAATAGTACTTTGAAAGCCTGATGTAATAGAATGCATGATTTAATGTAAATATGAATGTGGGATAAAAATAACAAAAAGTGGTTACAATGGGTACATTTTGTCCTTATGGGTCTGTATTTTGGCAACACAGTTTATGATAAACTTACTAAGAGCTGGGGTTGAACTTCCAAGAAAAACCCTCACACCCATTCCAAAAATGAGTGATGATCAGGCCTGAAGTTGGTTCAAAAATTTATAATTTTAAGTTAGTGTGTTTGTTTCTTGGCCTGGACATTTTTTTTTGCTAGAAAGTGCAAAGGTGTTCTTAAAGTCGAACACAATTCAAATTAAATCCATGCAGGTTATTCCTGTCGGTTAGGAGAAGAAAAAAAAAATCTAAATCAGCATCATTAGCCATTGGCTATTAAGTGTAAAGCTGCTTCTCTCTCATTCCGTCTTCCTATGTCTCTGTCACTCAGGGCACCATGGCAGATTTGCAACTGTTCAATTGCTGGTCATCTTGGAAGAAGACAACAAGAATGGCGCTACGCAACGGGATTCCTGACTCACTGGAAGAGCACATCGAAGAGGGGAAGAATGCATGTGGATTAGGAGGACACATAAGGCTGCAATAAGACACTGCTTTTGGGAACATATCTGTGAACTCCACAACTGTAATTAAGTATCTTATAATTATCAAAGATTTCCAATTAGATCTTGATAACACAACTATTGCCATGTACGCAGTTGATCTCACAAGGAGTAGCATCCCTTTAGGTGGACAGGACCGTGAAGACTCCTTTTCAGGATCGTCACATACAGATAACACGCTTCTTAGCAGCTGTTCCTCAAAGTCATTAAGAACACAGTAGTGGCCAAAAGTGTTCCCAATGCCACCTTTCTCCTATGACACAGAATGTCAACTACAGAAGGGAAATGAGGCGTACGTTAGAAGCCAATCTAGGCTGACACCCTGCTCAAAAATGCTGTCAGACATACTCACTTAGTTGTTGGCCTGCAGTGTAGTTTCACAGGCATTGGACTTTGTCTAAGACCAGTTCAATCCATGTGAGCAAATGTCTTATAGTTTACAGCTTAACTTTTTACAGACCTAACTGGTAATGCATTAATGAGAATCTTCTTTGTTTTTGTAGTAGATAATTTGTTTAAACTGTACTGGTGATTCAGTTTTGTGTTTCTAGATTTAAGAATTTCACCATCTAAAAATTTCTAGACTTCTTTCTGTATGCTCTGCTGTTTTTATTTTTTCCGATCAATGCCGAGTTCATGCGAATCACAACAGTTTCTCTGGAGACAAGCACTCCACCAAACTGCTAGAGGTCATCAGGAGCAAGGGAGGAGTTGTGAAAGACCACCAGGACCTTGCATGTTTTAGATGAAGTATTTTGTAAATGTTTCATTTTAGTTAATAGTAACTGTTCTTTCTCAGACTGGACATCACCATCAGAAGAGAATGCATCCTCTAATCTTTGATCTACTTGGGCGAACCTGTTGAGCACCTTATCAAAGAAGGTGAGGGCATCTCTCTCACTGGCTCACACAGTTAACACCCACAGACCAACACAGTCAAGGTTTTCCTTGCCGTATGTAATAAATAGGGGTGTGACAAGAAACTCAGGTCATGAGACGAGATTTTAACACTATTTATAAGAAATCTTTGAGTCTGAGTTATATAAGCATTAAACACTTAATTTCCAACATCCTAGTGATTTCTTTCAGCACCACTTTATGGTTGAAATGTCTTTATGTAAGTGAACAGAAACACAATTGATGTGGCAAGTGACAATTCAAAACCTAAAACTATAACAGAATTTTAGTCAGTGCAGCTCTCAGGCTTTCTGTGTTGTTTTCAGATATGTTTCTCCTGTAGATCAACTTTTCTCATGTAATATCGCTGCTGAGTCATGATTCAGACTTTCTCCTTTTTAAATCTTTTTTTTGGGGAAGCAACCTCTTTAAATGTGCATGTGGCACTTTTTTACCTTAATGAGAAATTCATTCATTTCATAATTTAAAAAAGTTTAATTGCTCCTGTGTTTCAGTTGCTTTTCTGCTCATGTTTAATATGTTCTGCACATTCAGAGTCTCTCCCACATATCTGGGTTCTCTGCCATGTCCCAAAAAAAGGCGTAATATAATGAGAATAACACCATCATTAATGAGGATTTATTAATATTTTTAAATCTATCTGCATATACTCAACTTTGCATTTTGTTAGTGCTCTGCTGGTAGTATCCCCTTGAGACAGTATGACAGACACAGAAACCCATTTGGGATAGGATGACTGACAAGCAGGTGGAAAACAAAACTAAGGGAAACACTTCTGATCAAGCAGAAATCTCACCACAAATCCACACATACGTTAACTTCAGCACCAGCTTACAGTCCCAAACAAAAAAGTCAGTGAGATGGCTTTTAACCTGTAATAAATCTGGTCACGTTTTGCTCTTAAGTCACACCCCTTGTAATAAACATTTGTTTGATTTGCACCTATTTAAGTTTTGAAAGTTTACAGTGTGTTAGAGCATTATGATCTGACATTAAATCTGGAGATTTCTGACACAAAAAACAATTTTCTTTACTTGATTTTCTTTGCAGGAGATGCAGAAAAATGAGGCTGAAAAACTGGAGCTGGCAACCATGGCGATCTTTATCACTGGGAAAGATGATCCTCTCCATCCACCCAAAGACATTATGACTGACACTGAAGGGGGTCCTGAACGAGTTGCCTTTGGTTGGAACAGCTGTTGCCATGTTCTTTGGGCTCATTTACACACTCAAACTAAAAAATCTGAAAAGGCTGAAATCCAACTTTGAAGTTATGCAAAAGGTCCTATTTTATGGTGTTTCTACAGTAAAGACTTTAGATCATTTTATAAGAGGTTGCACTTACTGTACATGGCTACATTTTCACTTCAGTATTTACAAATGTGGTGGCCCAAGTTTGGTGACTGCCAGCATCACATACGGAAGTAGGCTGAGTGTTCTGGACAACTGGAGACAATGATTGCAGCGTTTGCACAGATTTGTACGGCAGATAAGTTAGATTTTCAGACCAAGGGAGAGGGAAAGGAGATTTCTATCTTGAGAACTGACGAGGTTCACACAAGTCATCTTAAAATCCTTGAGGAAAATAATTTGGATAACTGCTGATGTTAAAAATGTGTTCTTTCAAATATTTTTTGCCTTTTCAATGTTCTTAACTTGTGATTCCATCAAGTGAGTGATACTTACCAACTTTGTGGGCTCAGAGCTTTTGTTTGAGCTATTACATCTAAATTAACTGTATTCATTTAAATGAATACAGTTAATAAGATGTACAGCTCTCAATCAGAAACTCTGTCAGTGTCTTAGACATTGAATAGTGGAACTCCAGGATTTGTCTCTTGTGTTCAGCTGAAAGTGATTTCAGAAACATTTAAAAGGTGTACAGGTGGAATGTGTTCTGTCAGGAAAGAACTTCCTAATTCTTTGTTACTACAAATGTGAAGTCATCAAATGACAATTTAAATGAAAAAATTTGTGGGCTTACAGTATTTTTGTGTTAGCCATTACGTTCAAATTAGTTTATTTAAAGATGAACAAAACACATGGTTCATATGCTGCACTAGTAGTAGATATTTTCATCCTGTAGCACACACTGATCCACCACAATCTGTAATGTCAGAGTAACTTTTTTGCCATAGACAGATGTTATCACATCCAAAGACCTCACAGATTAGTCTGGGGCAGTGTGTGCAGCAGGGTTAAAATATCAACCACTAGGCCAGCACATTTACCATGTGTTTAGCTGATAGGAATGCTCACACATCAGAAAACGTACACAGGTAAATTGGCCACAGGTGCTGGCTGCATGATGTCTTAGGAGTTATTACTAGTTGCTACTATTCACAGCTCCATGATTTTTCTTTTGACGTAATCAGTAGTCCTTTTCTGGTGTTCAGCTGAAGGAGACTGTTCATCTTCATACATTTGAAACAGATGGTATGAATTTATGGAACAATAAATATAAATATGTTCTAAAGGAAAGTGTTGTAAGTAGTCACTTATCAAAATGTATTTAAGCTTTACTTTTTAAATTTTGATTTACTATACATTTTAAATAATGACAACTGGTATTTTTTATTTGAGACAACCTAAAATAATTAATTTGCTCTAACCTAAAAATAATTAGATTGCTCCAACCTTCAAAAAGTGGTTGCATGGAGTTAAAAATTTCAGGTTAAACTGAATAAATCATTTTACATTGAGTTAATGTCAGATATTTCATGTGATTGATTACTTCAATAGTTTTTACAAATTAATCCAAGGTTTAAATTTTTTCAGTGCAGCACCACGGTTGGCCCGAGGCTGCTGGCTAGGCTCGCACTCCCAAGACCTGCTCATGGTCTAACTACCCATTCCGGGAAGCTCCAGTGACATTTTGGGGAGAATTGTGTGTTCATTGTCTCCGGCTCAGATCGCCACCCTCCAGTTGGAGCTCCAGAAGCTCCTAAAGAAGCAGGCTATCTCCAGAGTACCTCTGGGGGAGAAAAACCAGGAATCTACTTCCTCTAGTTCCTGGTCAGGAAGAAGACGGGGCGATGAAACCTATCCTGGATCTGTCACTATTCAACAAAGTGATTAAGGACAGACTTTTTCGCATGTTGACGGTGAAGCAGGTGCTGGAGTGTATGCACCAGTGGGGCTGGCTGACCTGCATTGACCTGAAGGATCCCGTCATCCCAGTAGACAGGAAGCTGTCTGCTGGAATGACGGGTTTCCTGTGCTTCTCTTTCCAGGGCGTCCAATATCAGTACAACCGCCTCCCGTTTGGTTACTCTCTGGCCCCACGCACCTTCTCCAAGTGCATCGAGACTGCCTTGGAGCGGGTGGGCATCAGAGTCCTGTTTTACCTGGACGACCTGCTGCTGCTGGCACAGTCCTGGGATGAGGTGTTGGTGCAGACAGCCATGCTTGTTGCACACCTGTCTCGCCTGGGTTTTCACGGTGAACTGGGGAAAAAAAGCGCTCCCTTTCCCTTCCAGAAACTCACCTACCTGGGCGGGATGCTGGATTCCTCCCACCTGAGAGTGCGGCTCTGCCAGAGCCAGGACGCTCTGGCAGAGCTGCTGGGACCTGCCTCTCTCAGGTGGTGGGCGGTCTGTGGCCACATGCCTCTCCAAATAAATGTGTTGGAGCTTCTCATGGTGTGGAAAGTGGTCTGACACTTCGCCCCTCTGCTGCGCAACCAGCACATGCTGGTCCGCACCAACAACAAGGCTGCAGCAGCCTACATAACCGCCAGGGTGGGGTGTGCTCGGCGCAGCTGCTGAGCCTGGCACGGCAACTGCTGTTGTGGGCGCACACTCACCTGCTCTCCACCAGAGCGGAGTACATCCCTGGCGTGTTGGACTGAACCTCAACAATACCTGGTTGGTTGAGTGAGGAAGATGGCGCCTGTGTGTTCGGCTGGCCGTCGGTCTCTCTCGTACTTATTTTTATGGATTTATCTATGGATGTCTATCTGGGCTTCAAATTGCTGCACACGTCTGGTCTATGACCGACAGTCACTCCTGAACATTCGCACCTCTTTTATGGACTTTTACAAGCAGGATGTAGCGCACGTTTTTAATCAAACACACAGAAACACCACTACGCATACATTGGAATGTATTCGCCAGTGGCCGCTTATCACTTCACGAAGGAAACGCAGAAGGAAACGCGGGAGTCGGGGTGGACGCATCATCAGGTTGAAAACCACTGAAAGACTCAGGATCGATGCAAATCCAAACCATATGTCGGACGGCAATTACGTTGCCCGGCGACCGCGAGCCCTGGCTCATCGGTGGCTTCAATCTATCATTCCCCCGCGATCTTCGTCTGTCCATTTGGTTCGCTTACCTCGGGTTGGCCGCTGTCATCGGCAAAACGGTGTGAATCCCGGAAATCTACGTTCTCTGAAGAAAGGCGGAGTTTTCCCCGATGTGATTCATCCGCCCAAAATGGCACTGATCAACGCTAGATCCTTGGTCAACAAAACCTTCCTGCTCAACGATTTCTTCTCCTCTCATAGTTTGGATTTCATGTTCATCACGGAATCCTGGACTACGGTTGGTGATCTAACCCCTTTTTCTGAACTAGTGCCAACTGACTGTTCGTTTTTTAACTCCCCCCGTCCGAACAGACGAGGGGGCGGGATCGTGACTATTTTTAAAAACTCTTTCTCTGTGCGTTGCCGGCCGGTTCCTGTCAGTGCTTTTTCAAGTTTTGAAGCTCAACTACTTCATTTAGACTGGAATGGCCCTATTTTATTAGGGGTGATTTACCGTCCTCCACATTCACTCAAAGACTTCATTCAGCAATTTACAGAATTCATTGGTAATATCACCACAACCTATGACCGTTTTCTATTGGTGGGTGATTTTAATATTCACGTTTGTTGCCAATCTAACACCCTGTCAAAAGATTTTCTCAGCCTCATTGAATCTTTTAACCTAGTCCAGTGGATAAATGATTCCACTCATGTTAAGGGTCACACTTTGGACCTTGTGCTTTCATATGAGATGGTGATTAGTGATGTTGTGATATCTGATTTTATGCTTTCGGACCATAAGCCAATATTATTTTCTACATCTCTTCCTTGCATTGCTCAAACCACCAGTGCAGATGTAAGACTGTCTAGATCATACTCTCCTCATTTTGGCTCAAATTTTAACGAGCACTTTATGAATTCCTCCACACACTTGCTTCTGAACTCTCCACTACTGGAATTAGATGCCGACCAACATCTCGGTCTGTTATACTCCACTTGGTTTAATGCCCTTAATGAAACTGCTCCGCTTAAGCCCTTTAAACCTAAACCTAAATCTGAACCATGGCTCAACGTGGATATTCGGCGACTAAGACAAGCTAGTAGAAAGGCTGAGCGCAAATGGAAGAAGGACAAGCTACATATTTCACTTCAGTTATTTAAAGACAGTCTGTCGACCTACCAGAATGCTGTAAAGGCGGCAAAAGCTGCACACTTCTCTGACATGATAATGGCAAACCACTCTAGACCAAAGGTTTTATTTTCTGTTATCAACTCGGTTTTAAATCCTCCGGTAAATGTAATGAATGGTGTTTCGGATGAGCTATGTGAACGTTTCTTGAGATTTTTTATTGACAAAATATCTAACCTGAGATGCAATGCCAGCCGCTTTGAAACTAGTCAGTTGATGAATTCTGTTACCTGGGATGCTTTTGAGCCAATCAGTCTGAATCTCCTTAAAGAAATTATCACTAAGATGAAACCCTCGTACTGCTCTCTAGACATCATCTCTCCTAAGTGTCTTAAATTAGTTATTGATTCAGTTGGGCCAGGATTGGTTTCCTTTATTAATAAGTGCCTCCTTACCGGCTCTATCCCTGCTGCCCTTAAGGAGGCCACTGTCACTCCGTTACTCAAGAAGCCCTCACTGGATCCTACCGTGTTAAATAACTTCCGCCCTATCTCTGTTTTGCCTTTTGTCTCTAAGGTGTTAGAAAAAGTTGTGCTTGACCAACTCCAGATCTTTCTAAAACGCAATGATATTTCTGAAAAATTTCAATCTGGTTTTAAGTCTGCTCACAGTACTGAATCTGCTCTGCTGAGAGTTTTAAATGACATCTATCGTTCCACTGACACTGGTGATTCTGTGGCTCTTATTCTTCTGGATCTGTCGGCAGCTTTTGATACGATCGACCACTCCATCCTGATATCCAGACTAGAATGTGATGTGGGGCTAAAAGGCATCGTCCTCCAGTGGTTCCAGTCTTATCTCTCGGGTCGTACTTTCAGAGTAAAGCTAGGAAATTGCTCATCGTCTGTTGCGCCTCTAACCTGTGGCCTTCCTCAAGGATCTATCTTAGCGCCTTCTCTCTTTTCCCTCTACATGTTACCGCTGGGCAACATTCTAAGAAGACATGGGGTATCTTTTCACTGTTATGCAGACGACACCCAAATGTACGTTCCAATCAAGAGAAATGATCCCTCTGCCCTTTCATCATTCTTAGGCTGTCTAGATGAAGTAAAATTTTGGCTGGACCAAAATTTTTTGTTTTTAAATGAAACCAAAACAGAGATCATTGTTTTCGGGCCCACTGTTAATCCCCAGGCTGCCACCCTCGACCTAGGCAGACTAGCGGCGTTTAGATCCTCAAGTGTTCGGAACCTGGGCGTTCTACTGGATGAGTCTTTAAATTTTGATAAACAAATCTCCTCGGTAATAAGCTCTAGCTTTTATCACCTACGTCTCTTGTCAAAAGTCAAACCTTTTCTTAATCCTAAAACTCTTGAGATGGCTGTTCATGCTTTTATCACCACACGTGTAGATTACTGCAATTCACTTTACTGTGGTATCTCGAAATCCCAAACTGCTCGTCTGCAATTGGTGCAAAATGCCGCCGCAAGATTCCTCACAAATAGTCGTAAAAGTGATCATATCACCCCAATTCTGCGGTCTCTTCATTGGTTGCCCGTTAATTTCAGAACTGAGTTTAAAATCCTGTTATTTGTGTACAAAGCTTTATGCAACCAAGCACCTAGCTACCTAACTGAACTGCTACAACCGTATACTCCATCGAGAAGTCTCAGATCAGGCGAACAAAATCTGTTACAAGTCCCTCACTGCAGACTTAAACGCAGAGGGGATCGAGCTTTTTCTGTGGTTGGGCCTCGGCTGTGGAACAATCTGCCCTTAGACGTTAGGATAGCCCCTTCTGTGATCTCTTTTAAGTCACTTTTAAAAACGCACTTGTTTTCTTTGGCCTATAATTAAGGTTGTTTATGTATGAGTATCTTTGTATATACATATACCTATATGTATATGTGTGTGTGTGTATGTTTATATGTCCTTTCTGTTGTTTATTTTTGATAACTCTATGATTGCTTGTGCTTCTTCCGTTCTAAGCTGTTCTTATCTTTGCTGTACTGTTCTATGATGTGCTGCTATGCATGGTGTTAGTGTCTTTTAATTTTGTTGTTCTGTAAAGCACTTTGGTCAGTCATTGGCTGCTATAAAATGTGCTATATAAATAAAAATGAACTTGAACTTGAAGAGGAGCCCACACAAGTGGCGCCTTCACCCTGGTCTGATAGTACAGATCTGGTTCAGGTTAGGCGTGGCACAAGTGGATCTGTTTGCTAAGCGAGAGAACACTCAGTGTGCCCTGTGGTTTTCTCCTCAGATGTTGAATGTTTTTCCATCGGTTCGGCTGATCCCACGGCTCTTGGACTGCCTGCGGTTTTAAACCTTGGCGGTCATCCTGGTGGCTCCGGAGCGCACGAGTGCGTCCTGGTTTCCCTGCCTCCAGTGACTGTTGTTGGGAACTCCCCTGGAGGGGGGATGCCCTCTCTCAGGCGGAAGGCGAGGTCAGGAGTCATCTGCTTCTTGGCCAAGAAGCCGAGAAGCAGCAGCGCCTAGAGGGTTTAGGTCTCTCCCCAGGCGGTGGTGTGCACCATCCAGGGATCGACAGCTGCTTCTACTCAGTCCTCTTTCGTGCTGTGTTTGCCGCTGCCGGGGGTGCTTTCGTTCCTCCAGCTGCTCACGAACAGAGGTCTGGCGTTCAGTATGGTTAAACCCTACGTGGCCGCCAGTTCATCCTACCAAGAAGGCTTTGGTGACTGGACAGTGTTCGCTCACCCGCTGGTGAAGCGTTTTCTGAAGGTGGTGCAGAGGCACAGGCCGGTGTCGCGGCCTGCCACTTCACAGTGGGATTTGGTGCTAGTTCTGCCCGGTGCGTGCTGCTACGTAGTGCGCACGGCCGCCTGCCGCCGTTCACAGCGCCTGTTTGTCCACAACAGGGAAGAGTCCAAGGGGCTTCCCCTGTCGGTGCAGCCCCTGTCTCACTGGCTGTGCGAGGCTATCTCACAGGCCTATGTGTCAGCCAGTGTACCTCCCCCGGACGTCATCAGGGCGTACTTCACGAGAGGCGTCTCCTCCTCTGTGGCGTTGCAAAGTGGAATGTCGGTGGACGACATCTGCACGGCGGCCTCCTGGTCTTCCCCGTGCTATTGTGTCCATTTTACCTGCAGGATGTCTCCTGCTTCTCGTTGACTCACTCAGTACTGAGCGTTCTGTCTGAGTGATTGTCATTCTCCCATCCGGACAGTGGGAGAGCAGCCGCTGCTCACGCTGGCCCTGCTCTTTGCGCAGCTGATGCAGTCGCTGTCGTGACCTCGTCTGCACTTGCACAGCTGCGGGGACCCCCATCAAGTCCCCGGCCTTTTACACATGGGTCGGTTCTCTGCCTTCCCATGTTGCGCCATTGGTAATGGGCCAGTAAGGTATTGACACATCCTGTTTTAAGCAGTGGGCCTCACTGGGACATGGTTCTCAGTGCTGAAGAAAAGGCACTATGGGAGCCAAAGGCTGGGTCTCACCGTTGTGTATATATACAAGGTGCGGACGTAGGAGATGCACACGCTGTGGTTGAGCATGTACAAAACTTCAGTGTCGTGCAGGCGCGTGTAGGTGGTAAACCATACACTGTATATAAAAATGGATGTAGTATCCGTGACGTCACTTGTTGGTTTTTGAAGAGCAGTTTTGAAGTTCAAATTGAGCGGAGCTCATCGTCGCCATCTTGGCACCGCACGCCACTCCTGGATAACCATAAATGGGCAAAGAGGCGGGTTGTGGGTGGAGCTGAGGGGATGTGTTGCTGACACCACTCCTGCCTAGCTCAACATGACCGAGTTAGCTCATGCTAAGGAGCTAATGCTATATGCTACTATAGCATATAGGTAGCTTCTAAACCCCCGGTGCTGTACGGTGGCAGTTGGAACCTGTGGCTGTTTTGTTTGCTCATAGTCAAGGTAAGACACCGGAAAATATTAAAATAACTCAAATATCTGTTATTGACATTACATATTATACTTAACATTTTAAATGCTTTTTAATATATAAATGTGGTAACATTATTTTGCAACACTAATTTTAGATTTTGTTCAGACCAACGCTATGAATCAGTTATTAATTACGTTAACGTTTACTTACAGCTCAAACAAACAATTTGAAGCAAATCAATTAACCCTTTCACATTAACATTAGTTACGAGTCGTTTATTTGGACGTCACCTGATTATGTTACCTGTAATAAACGTAATAAGCTAGCGGTAGAGTCTTTTAGAAGAGCTTCTCTAAAAAATAGAATACTGAGGAAAAATTCATTGTGAGCACCAGAACCAGACTGAGAGATTAAAAGCTTCAGAAATCTTTGCAGGTGTTTTGAGTTAATTAGAGAGCTCTTCTCCATTTAACATTTCTGTATAATTTATAATACAGAAATGTATTTAGGCTATTCTAAAATGTTTATACATTTTGAGATAGTGGAGTTTTTATTGAGCTGTAAACAGTAATCATCAAGATGAAAACAAAAAGGGTTTGAAATGCTTCACTTGTGTAATGAATCTAGAATGTATCAAATATTCACTTTTTAAATAGAATTACGTTAGAAAATTAACTTAACACAATATTCTATTTATTATTATTTATTACTATTAAGTCTCATCTGTATTGTTGACTTTATATTTTTCATCACCTGATGCATTTATTACATTTTCCTCCCAGAGTCACACTGTGGATCAGATGTCCCACCTGCTGCCAGAGAGCTGCAGAGACCGTGAAGCCTTGTTATTGTTGTGGAAGTCTATATCTGTTGGCGTGGCCTGAAGTGGAAAAGCATTCTCTCCTTCTGTTTACTTTGAGTTTTAAATATTGTCCATATTTGTGTTATAGGTCCATTTAAAAAAAAAAGATATGGTTTATGGTTCACATTGTAATAAATTCTATATATATTAGCACTCCCTGTCTTTATTACTTACTGAAAAGCTAATCGTATACCACAGATAAAACATGAAACATTAAAGCTGAACTTTTGCTAAAGAACATCAGTCTAGTATAACTTAAAAAGTGAAAATACTCCCAACATGTTTCATATGAAATGTTGAAAAGTAATTATGCAGTGTATTTCTGTGTGTGCAGGAGTATTTTACTTTCTACCTTATATTTCAAGATAAATAAAGAGCCATACACCCTGTAACCATAGACTGTATAACAGAGCCTGAGGTTCCTTGTTTGCTGCTCTGCTATAAGTCTAGTTTGAACACAGAATAATGTGGGCACATCCAAACCATCCTGTGGGTAAGTGCTGAAACAAAGAATGACCTGCACAGAGTAATTATGAATCCCACAAGGTGGTATTTATTGTGACCTTGCAAACTCTGAGTTCTCAGAGCTGATCGAATGCACTTTTGCATTCTATACAATGTAAGCCACACAAGACCTTCTCAAAGGTCACAATAAGTGACACCACCTGCAGGGCTTCAAAACTATTGTCTGCAGATAATTCTTTGTTTTTCACAACTGAGTAACTAAATTATTAGTTAGTAATTAGTTAGTAATTAAAGTATAATTAGTCAGATAAATGTTATAACAAAGTATTCCTTATACTAATCCATAATAACATATTAAACTTTTGTCTTGCATTCATGAAAAAACATCAATATTAAAAGGTTACAAATGTAAAAGTAGTTTTGTATGACTTGAAATGTGTTGAGTTATTATAATGATAGAATCTGTTGATAAGAACCCAGTGTCATAATTTCACATCAGTAGTGTTCAGGTGTTGTGAGTAAAAAGAAAATGCTGCTCAAAGCAGGAGCTGAAGAGCTGTTACCTCCTGTAGAGCTGGACATAGCAAATCACATATAGAGGGTTCTGATTCTGCAATCCTCTGGCACCTGTAAAGACAACAATGGGTAGACAGTTAAGCAGCTTCTTCCAAAGTGCCATAAAGCTACTGAACTCTGAGATCACCTCAGCATGAAAACCTCTCTGGCATGTGACAGTAATTAGGGGTGGCAATGTGAAATACACTGTTTACTAATATGCAGCTGGACACTGCAATAATAATCCATGCTGCTAGACACCTGTTGACTACTCAAGTCAGATCTTATTGAACGTTTATTATAAGGATCTTATTTTAGATTTCTTATTGAACTGTACAACCTTTTTTGGCAAATTCTAATCCACCAAACAAACTCAGAGGCGGCTCTCACACCTCTCACTTAACTAAACCATCGCCCTAGTTACAGCCCAGCTACCTGTCTGCAGGCATAACGCTCATTATATGCTGAGAAAAAAGGTGGATGCAAACCTCTGCAGGTAACCTACAACATCTGTTCTGCTGAATAATGCATTCACTTCTTAAGCTCCCTATCAGAAACGTTGCTGATCAAACGCAGTTACCACCTCAGATTGTTTGCTGAATCTCAAGGAATGCTACATCTCTAGTGTATTAACTTATTGATGACTCTAAACGTTCTTCAATATGTACTTCGAATCAATCATCCCCATTGATGAACCCCACAAAGAATACATTATATTGTTTTTAAACAGTACACTCGGAGGTGCACGGCTCTCCTCGGCGGTCAAGCAAGAACACTGCAGCCGCTCCCCCCTCGACTCTCTGCCTTTAAACCCTTCGTGTCCCTCCGGTTCAGGTCCAGCCACTTATAATAGAATCTGACTAGTAACTAACTGAACAGTGACTCTGTTACAATACGTAGCCAAATCTAACATTGCCCGTTTGTAAAGTTTACCGTTAACATAACATTAGCTAACTGAGCTGAGCCAGAGACGTTTGGCTAAGCCTTTAATTTACAACTTCACACAAGCCTTTTCTTCAAAGCATTATCACCCTAATGTCTAACAGTAAGGTTAATCTAATACATTTTGGCTTCTCTTTTCTGACTTGTCTTTGACTCATTAAAAGCTGCGGTTAGAACACACTAACTCCCGTTAACTTATCATTGTTAGCAGCTTAGGGCTGCTCGTATCTGGCTAATTGGCGTAACGAGCTAAGCTAACAACCTATATGCCGACAGCGATACCTGTTAAATATTTTGAACACATAAATAAAATACAGGGATTTCACTCACCAACTGGAGCACGGACTTCCTGGAGGTTCTCTCTCCAATAAACTACAGGTGCTGGTCATATAATTAGAATATCATCAAAAAGTTGATTTATTTCAGTAATTCCATTAAAAAAGTGAAACTTGGATATTATATTCATTCATTACACACAGACTGATATATTTCAAATCTTTATTTCATTTAATTGTGATGGTTAAAACTGGCAACTAATGAAAATCCCAAATTCAGTATTTAGTATTGCATTATATTGTTTTTAAACAGTACACTTGGAGGTGCACGGCTCTCCACGGCGGTCAAGCAGAACACTGCAGCCGCTCCCCCATCAACTCTCTGCCTTTAAAGAGAGTCTGAGCCTCAGAGCTCTGTGTACCTGAATGAGGCTAACAGACGGCAGTCACTCGGCTAGCAGTGGCAGGGGCCATAGACGCCTGTCACTCAAAGTGGCCACGCCCCTAATAATGCACAACTTTAAGGCTTAATATAATTTAAACAGGTGAGTTGTAAAAACATTCACCCCCCTCACAGTTGTCATGAAGGGCAAAATTAGTGATATACACTATAACCATCTTTTGTAAAAGACTGTGAATACGTTTTTATTCTGTTGTAAAGTTGGACATTTTAACATGGGGTTCAATGGGGATTGACTCCCTTTGGAGCCAGCCTCTAGTGGCCACTCGATGAATTGCGGGAAAGCTTCAGCCCGGAGACCGGAAGTTTGCCACTTGGGATAAACCCAATAGCGATGGCCTTATAGGGCTGCGCCTATACTCATAGAATCTGGAGTTACAATACGTAACTGTCGTTTCAGCAGACCTGCAGTTTTCAGGGAGTTTGTCCCAGATATATGTAGCATAAAAACTGAACGCTGCTTCTTCATGTTTAGTTTTGACTCTGGGGACAGAAAGCAGACCAGATCCAAGAGGACCTGAGAGGAATAACTTTAGAGATTTGGGAGCGGTTCAACCCAAAAACACACACACACACATACAAAGAGCAAACTGCAGACCAACTTCAGAGCAGAGGCCGCGACGGCAATGTTGATTGTTGCTGGTAGGATAAGAAGCTGCAACATGCAGAAATCTAAATGTTTATAATTAACTTTGTACTTAACTTGTATGTGTAAACCTACTGGGCAAAGGAGCTGATTCTTATTCTGATTGTAATTTTGTCCAATTTCTGTAGGTTTGACAATGTGGGATAATAAAACTCTACAGCTGAATACTCTGAGCACAGCAGTACATTTGAAATGTCTGCATCCGACTCCATTGAATCCAAGTCCTCTCTGCTGGATGTTGATTCTTCTGTGAAGGCCAGTTTCATGGGTGGACTGATTGAAGTTGGAGGATCTGCCAAGTATCTCAATGATAAAAAGAAATTCAAGAATCAGAGCAGAGTGACGTTTCAGTACAAAGCTACCACACACTTCAAACAGTTCAATTTAACCAAGAGTACCCAACAGACAGATGTTATTCAGAAGGGTTCTGCAACACATGTAGTCACAGGCATCCTTTATGGAGCAAACGCTTTCTTTGTGTTTGACAGTGAGAAGTTACACGACAACAATGTCCAGGTCATCCAGGGCTGCATGGAGGCTGTGATAAAAAAGATTCCAAAATTTAATGTTGAGGGGAAAGTTGACATCAAGCTGACTGGTGAAGAAAAAGCTCTGACTGAGAAATTCTCCTGCAAATTCTACGGAGACTTCATTCTTAAAAGCAACCCGACAACATTTGTAGATGCAGTGAAGACCTATGTACAACTTCCAAAGCTGCTGGGAGAAAAGGGAGGGAACAGTGTTCCACTGAAGGTCTGGCTGATGCCACTGAAGAATTTGGATTCAAAAGCTGCTGAGCTGGTGAGAGAGATCAGTGTTGGACTTGTAAGGAAGGCTGAAGATGCTCTGGAGGACCTGAATCATCTGGAAAAAGGATGCAACGATTTGCTGGAGGACAAAGTGGTTCAAGATTTTCCTCAAATCAATAAAAAGTTGAACGGTTTCCAAAAACTGTGTCATTATTATGCATCTGACCTCAGACAGACCATGGAGAAGAAAATTCCCTCCATCCGTGATGGTAAAGAAGACGAGAGCGCATTAGAAAAAGTCTTTAAAGACAGAGACAAGTCACCGTTCAGCCATGAGAAACTAACCAAGTGGATGGACCATACAGAGAGAGAAATCAACATCATGAGGTCCTGTATCGACATGATGGAGGGAACAAATACCGTCCGAAATCAGTCAGAGCTGGACAGAGAGGTACTTGGTGTAGAGGATGCTCTGTGCTTTGTTTTCACCTCCCTGGAGAGTGCTGACCCCTGCGTCAAAGAGATGAGCAAATACCTAAACTCATCTAAATTAGAATGTACCAAAGAAGAACCGTGGTACTACTCAGATGAAGTTTTCTCCAAAATGAAAGAAAAAGCCAAAACTTTCCAGGATCTTGCCAAAGACCTGAAGAACAACAGCCGATTCTGTTTCCTCATAGCAGCCATTGAAAATGCCAAACACACAGGAGCGGCCATCTACCATTACAAGGGGGGAAGTTGGGTCTCTGATGACTTTTCAAAGCCCGTCCTCCCTCCTGTGGAGAAAATCACAGAAAGAAGAGATTTGATCTATTTTGTTTTCCCTGTTAGACAAATGACTCTTCCTTCAGAAACCTGAGTCCATTTTGAGCTTCTCTTTGGAAAATTCTGTGGATTTTGTTATCTCTTAAACTGAAATCGCTTTATAAAGAAATCTCAAGTAAAACATTCTGATACACAAATCTGTTTTCAGCTTTTGGAATTTTCAAACACAACAACTGTTAACAATGTGTTGTATTTTATAAGCTTAATGTATTTTAAATTTAACTTCATCTGTTAAATAAATACATTTTTGTAAATGTGAGTGTGCAGCTTGTATAACAAATGTGTAAATTTGCTCTCCCCTCAAAATAACACATCACACAGTCGTTAATGTCTAAGCCGCTGGCAACAAAAGTCCCCGGTGTCATGTGACTCGTTAGTCTTACAATGTCTCAGGTGTAAAAGGGAGCAGGTGTGTTAAATTTGGTGTTATCGCTCTCACACTCCCTCATACTGGTCACTGGAAGTTCAACATGGCACCTCATGGTAAAGAACTCTATGAGGATCTGAAAAAAAAGAATGCTTGCTCTACATAAAGATGGCCTAGGCTATAAGAAGATTGCAAAGTCCCTGAAACTGAGCTGAAGCATGGTGGCCATGACCATACAGCAGTTCAACAGGACAGGTTCCACTCAGAACAGGCCTCACCATTGTCAACCAAAGAAGTTGAGTGCACTTGCTCAGCATCATATCAAGAGGTTGTCTTTGGGAAACAGACGTATGAGTGCTGCCAGCATTGCTGCAGAGGTTGGAGGGGTGGGGGGTCAGCCTGTCAGGGCTCAGACCAGACCACACTGCATCAAACTGGTCTGCATGGCTGTCGTCCCAGAAAGAAGCCTCTTCTAAAGATGATGCACAAGAAAGCCCAACAACAGTTTGCTGAAGCAGACTAAGGACATGGATTACTGGAACCAGGTCCTGTGGTCTGATGAGACCAACATAAACTTATTCGGTTCAGATGGTGTCAAGCGTGTGTGGCGGCAACCAGGTGAGGAGCACAAAGACAAGTGTGTCTTGCCTACAGTCCAGCATGGTGGTGGGAGTGTCCTGGTCTGGGGCTGCATGAGTGCTGCCTGCACTGGGGAGCTACAGTTCACTGAGGGAACCATGAACGCCAACATGTACTGTGACATACTGAAGCATGATCCCCTCCCTTCAGAGACCGGGCCGTAGGGCAGAGTTCCAACATGATGACAACGGCAAACACACCTCCAAGACGACCGCTGCCTCGCTAAAGAAGCTGAGGGTAAAGGTGATGGACTGGCCGAGCATGTCTCCAGACCTAAACCCTACTGAGCATCT
The DNA here is from genome assembly GCF_014851395.1 of Micropterus salmoides. Taxonomy (NCBI): domain Eukaryota; kingdom Metazoa; phylum Chordata; class Actinopteri; order Centrarchiformes; family Centrarchidae; genus Micropterus; species Micropterus salmoides. The sequence goes on along the minus strand of NW_024041262.1, from coordinate 26,391,506 downwards.
GTGGGGCTCCTCAAACGGAAGGTGGAGGAGCGCAAGGTCTCTAACATCCAGCAGCTCCGTGATGAAGGAGTGGAAGAGGACTCCAGAGGCAACCTGTGAAGCTCTGCTGAACTCCGTGCCCAAGAGGGTTAAGGCAGTGCTGGAAAATAATGGTGACCACACAAAATATTGACTTGTACTCACTTTTGTTGCCAGAGGTATAGACATCAATGGCTGTGTGATGTGCGATATTGAGGGGACAGCAAATTTACACTGTTATAGAAGCTGCACACTCACTACTTTACATTGTAGCAAAGTGTCATTTCTTCAGTGCTGAAACATGAAAAGATTGAATCAAATATTTACAACAATGTGAGGGATGTACTCACTTTAGTGAGATACTGTATAATAAGAAGTGTAAAATACTCAAGTATCTCAACATTGTACTGAAGTAAAGTTCTTGAGTAAATAATTTGTTTCCACCACTGTTGATATTAACAATATATGAGCATGTGAGTGAATGTTACAGAATGAGTCTATCCTTTAAAATATGTTCATAATAATCCACAAATGTAACTTGTGAACCTGGACTGATGCTTGTAACCATGACGACGTCTCGTTCTCTCCATCAGACGCCTGTGATCTCACTCTGGACCCAGACACAGCGAACAAACACCTCACTCTGTCTGAAGGGAACAAGAAGGCAACAAATGGAGCAAAGCAGTCGTATCCTGACCTCCCGCAGAGATTTGATATTTTGCGTCAGGTGCTGTGCAGAGAGGGGCTGACTGGGCGCCGCTACTGGGAGGTGGAGTGGAGAACTTCTGGTGTAGTTTACACAGTTTCTGTTGGTGTTACCTACAAAGGCCTGTTAAGGAAAGGAATAGATAACCGGTGCAGGCTTGGATACAATACCATGTCCCGGTGTATACGCCACAGCAGTGGTGTAGTTGGTTTTGCCACCATTGCAATGAAATATGATCCAGGCCACTGTTTTCATTTTCATGGTACGGGCTGCACCCGAGTGGGAGTGTATCTGGACTGGTCTGCTGGCACTCTGTCCTTCTATAACGTCTTAGCTGACAAACTGAGTCACCTCCACACCTTCCGCAACAAATTCACTGAGCCAGTTTACCCAGGCTTCATGATTTTGGGTAACTCCAACTACGTGTTCCTGTGTCAGTAATCTGCACTACATTCTGAACTTCAAGTTCAGTTCAGTTTGATCACAAAATGATTATTACAGCCCGAACAAGAAACGTGCCATTACCCTATTGGAACAAAAGGATTATTTTTTTGCCAATTTACACACTCCGTACTTTAACAAACCTTTCCTAGAGAATTATTATTAGAATTATTAGAATCATAAAGGACACTGAACTGAATTGATCTGATCAACTTCAAATTTTTGCTGCTTAGTCTAAACCCAATGACGGTTAAAAGCTGTAAATGGTGAGTTTTCGTCCATGGTCATGCCCGTGGTGTGGCGTTCAAAATGGAAGATTCGCCATTAAACCAGAAGTAATAACCAGTCCCACTATCTTCCTGTTGCTGCAACTGGCTGCACTCAACTGGGAGTGTATCTGGACTGGCGTGATGTCAAATCAAATGGAACAAAAAATAGCCGTACCAAATATCGTTTATTATTCAATCACAAATCACTTGATGTAAATTGTACATTTCGTTCCTCATCTATGCTAATATGCAACAGGGAAACACAAAGAAACATATCCATCCAAGCATTTTTATGTGAATTATCTAATTAGAAAAGCTGCATTGAAGTGACAGAATTCAACAAAACTCATGATATCACTAAAACGATTTTACACTTGGCTTGGGTTTTTCTAACTTTTGTTCATAAAGTGTGCTGCTGTATAGGCTCTACTTCATTTTTCTTTGCCGCTACTTCCTGTAGGTTTAGCCAGGCTGGATTGAGTAAGCAGGAAGAGGCGGAGTTAGGTGACCTGTCTGAGATCTGAACACAAAGCCTGACCTTCACATGACAATAGAAAATATCTTCCTTAATTTTTATTTTTTATTTTACTTCTGTTTTGTCTCTCTGTGTGGTTTTACTTTCCTGTATGCTAATTAACATAAAATATGATATGCCACTGCAATTTCATATATTTGAACATAGTTACTCAACTCATAAATAATTTGACAAATCATTACTGGTGTAGAATTGTGATTTATTGACTCGTTTTTCTAATCCTAAAGTTTCCTGTCTCACTTTATCTGTCAGGTTGACGGTGCAGCATTCTTAAAATCTGTTTAGACTTCATACAGTCTGTTTCAAAGTAGAATTTAGAAGTTTAATATTTGTTTTAATTCCAGCCTTATGATTCCAAAAGCGCGTTTCATTTGTCACTATTAAGTTTTAAAAGTTACACCATGAACTGTGACATTTCATCATTCAAGACCTTTTTTATTGTTCAGTGGCTTTTCAGACAGTGTTGGAATGTAAATGAAGTACATTTACTCAAATAAACGCTCCGTATTCGACCACTCAAAGTGCTTTTACACTACCCACCAGGCAATTCAGGGTTCAGTATCTTGCTGCCTGGAGCAGCCGGGGATTGAACCTCTTCCCTTCCAAATAATAGGCAATCCGCTCTAACTCCTGAGCCACAGTAACCCCACCCAAGTACTTCAGTGCACATATGAGGTATTTCTACTTCACTTGAGTAATCTTTAGAATGCAATTGTGCATAAAACAAAGACTCTGTATTTTGTTTCCCATCTCCCTAAAATATACGCTTGCTTACCAACAAACGTGCGACCCATCATAAAGCCTTTATTAGGGATTTTCTGCTTTCAGACCAAACCTGTTTAGTGTGTAATGACTGAAGGGAGGAAGCAGGAGTCCCTGAATGTGGCTCAACAGCTCTACACTCCCCCTGCTGGAGCCCTCTGGTAACTACTACCACTCTCATTGCTGCTGGTCACAGACAGATGTTATAAATAAGGGTTCTACAACACATGTAGTCAGCACCAGCGTTTTGAACATCCAGGGCAGCATGGAAGCTGTGATAAAGAAGATCCTGCATTTTAATGTTGACGGAAAAGTTGAACAAGCTGAACGGTGAAGAAAAAACCCTGACCGAGAAATTCTCCTGCAAATTGTGGACACAGTAAAGACATACATACAACTGCCAAAGCTGCTGGGGAGAACAGTGTTGCAGTGAACGTCTGGCTGATGCCACTGAAGAATTTGTATTCAGAAGCTGCTGAGTGGGATCAGTGTTGGACGTAAGAAAGGCTGGAGATGCTCTGGAGGACCTGAATCATCTGGAAAAAGACAAAAAACTAAAGGAAGAAAGGAGAACGAGGGAGAGAGCCGTTCTTTCCACAGCTGTCAGTAGCCGCTGCCATTATTGTGTCACAGTCTGATGCAAAGAACATTGTTGTCTAGTGTAAACCAGCAAAATGCTTTCAACTGCGAACATTTCTACATCTCATTTATTGAAGCATCTGCTGAAGAAGCACAGCAACGTGAAACTTACAGAAAGAAACTCCAGCAGCTGCTGTCACTGTCTCCTGAACGTTGGACCATGAGATCAGAGAAAGAGCTCAAAGAAAACCCAGCTGCTGGGATCTCATGATTCTTCTCAAATATGTCACAGTTTTCTCATATTGGCCTCAGGATCAAAAAACTCGTCTCTGTCTTACTCTGACCAAAGGATGAGATCTCTGCAGGATCTTAAATAAGTCTAATTTCAGTCTCCAGAATGTGGATCAGAAAAAAAGCTCCAAGATATTTCTCAGTTTTGTCTTATTGACCCCACTTAGGGGTTATTTTACTCAAGTACTTTACTTACGCCAAATGTTGAGTTGTTGTATTTGTTGTATTTATTGTTAATTATCTGTTACAAGTTACTGAGAAAAATAAAATAAATGTTGACATTGAAAATAATGCACATGTTTTCCAATTTGTTAAAGGTTGTCAGCCAGCATAACTGGAACAGCCAATACTTTGACCTGATGTTTAGAGATTAATTCATTAAGGACCGAATGCACGCAAGAACTGAGATACAGCATTTATCTGTCATACAGAATAAGTACTTTTACTTTTGATACTTAAGTACGTTCACTATGGAATGAATACTTTTATACCTTTTACTTGAGTAGAATTTTGAGGACTTTAACTGTGGAGATGGGATTTCTCCTCTTTTATGTAAAGGAAACTTGTACTCTATTTAAAGACAATCAGTCCTTCACTGTCGTCGCCTTTGAACAGCAGGAGCAGGGTTCAAATCCAGTTCAGGGCCTCCAGCACGGTTCTCCAAGCACAGACAGTAATGTGATACAATCAAGCTCACAAACATCTCTCCAGAGCTCCCAACTGCTCTTTAGGAGCAATAAACAAGACATTAATGAACTCAGAAAGAGACAATGATGAGATCTCATCTGTTGCTTTCATTTATCCTACTGTAATCTCAATTCAGTATCCACTTGTCTTACCCAAGTCTCAAAACCTCAATCTCTCTTCATCTCATCCTTTTCTCTTAAGGGCTTTTAGGAGCAACAATTCAGATTGGGGTGATCTCAAAAAGATAAACTATTGACATCTTAGTGTTTAGACTATTCTGAGCAAAAGATTTGGGTTGACTCGTAACGTTTTGTAACTACTGACTACTGCTCTTATAAATAGGCTACATGTTCAAAAATACAGCTGTTTAAAAGTCGGGATTCACTTGCTTTATTTTTTTATCTCAGCCGGTGGCGTTACGTTAGTCCTAGGCTGTATGCTTTGTAAAAGACACACTCCTTGCTGCTGTTGAATATGATAGTAGCTGAGAAGTCAGGTTAGACTGCTTTGTTTGGGGGTGAAGGGGGGTGGTAGTGAAAGCAGTGTTTCCCATAATTAGCCTATAATTTGGATAATTATCAACGCGGACCGCCACATGTTGATTTTCACAGACAGCCGCCTCAGGCTCACGGCCTCACGGTTTTTCAACTTATCCTGTGAACCTTCAGGTTCAAAGCATCAGATGCCGGAGTTACTGATCTAGAGTTTATCTGATCTCGCTCTCTGAAACAGAAAACCCAGAATTTCCCTTATCAGGCTTTTCACAAATCCCGCTTTCTGAAAGGGGGCCCTGTTCAGTTTATGTGTCTGCATTCAGGCTCGAATCCTCTGTTTCTCATGTCAGCATCAGAGCTGAACGTAAGAATCGCCTGATAAAGCTGCTGTTAGAAAGATGAGATGCTCATTTCCAACAGTCTGTTAAAGCCTAAATCTGTAAAAGCTTTGTCAGCCTTGTCATCAAAGTGAAGGATTATTATTGAGCACATTAAGTTCAGCTGTCCACCAGTTCAGAAGAGGCCTAGTAAGATTCAAGATTAACTTTATTGTCAGACTACACACAGGAGACAATTACATTGCATCCAGTTCTTAGAAAAATGCAGGAGATCAACAGAGGTCAGCTGTGAAGTAGTTGTCAGTGTTTCCCGCTGAACTTTTTTCAGGCCTGGTGGTTTGTAGCCAAGAAAAGAAGAACCACTTCCCAAACAGACACAGTGCACAGGATGCCACAGCTGACCTCTGTCACAGTTCTGATGTTTGCATTTCCTGTTTTGGTTTGAAGTTGTCGATGCTGGTGTCCTTGTCTAGCTTTGCTTCCTGTCTGTATCGTTTGTTTCCACCTGTGTCTGATCACACTCTCTGTTTGTTCTGCAGTTTATATTTGCATCCATATTTTTGTTCACTCAGTAGATTCCAGGTTCATGACCGAGCAGTCACAAGCAGCAATTTTTTTTTTCAGTGAAATGCCCTGTAGGCTTGTTTTGTTGGGAAACCAACAGGAAGTTAAAGATCAGGAGAAGTAAACATACTGTTAAAACCTCAGTCATATACTTAGCTTGGACATAAGCAGTCAGAATCACATCATCAAAATAGCTTTATTGTAAATTTAAGCTGTTCACAGAATTAATGTTCATCTGAGAAATTTGCTACATGTGATTCCATCCCATAATAATCTGGGCTGCTCTTCAATCCCCTCAACTAGCAGACAAAAGTTTACTCAGCAAACAGTGAAATCTGGAGGCTTGTAAAACCATCTGCAGCCCTTCACTTCTCTACTTTGAAGATGTCCAAGACCTTCCCGAGAAACTCCACGATGCAGAATCACCTTCATGCTCTGGCTGTGCTCTCCTCTGGGAAGAAACTCGTCAGGGACATTCCTGAGTGCAATAAGAAGATCATTGAGAGTAGTCGCTGAGCTACTTGATTTTGCCTCGTTGCTGGTTTGGCTGGTGTTGCATGGCGGCCGGGGGGCGCGCTGGGCATGGGGGATGTCGGCTGGCGCCGGCGGCCTTAGTTTTTTCCGGCGGTTGGGGGGACGGTGGACTTTTATTGGCGGGTGCACGGTGACCTGTGCGGCGCGTTTGCTGCCGGGCTGGGACTTGCTGCTGGTGTCTCTCTCCGCTGGCTTTCGCTGTCGTGTTGTTCCGTTTGCTCTCTCTCGTTTGCCCGACCTCGCACGCGGGATTCGCGGGGGGCTGCTGGGCATGGGTGTCGCCGTGCTCGCGCAGTGTGCGCGTTGGGCTCGTCACTTGTGCATTGGTGTTGATGATTGCGTGGCATTTTGGTTGTTTGCTGCGCGGCGGTGGGGTGCTGGATGGGGGGGGGCACTGGTCTATGTTGTGTGCGCGCTGCGGTCGGTCCGGGCGCTGCTCTTCTGTGGGTTTCCGTCGGCATTACGTTGTCAACTGGCATTTGGGTCGGTGTCTTCTGCGTTTGCATCGCGGTGCATCTGGGAGTCTTTGTTTTTTTTTTGATTGATTTATTATTTTTATTTCTTCCACCCCTATTGGCTACTGGGGTTCTTGCCTGCCTGTTACAGTCGTGGCGTCCCACTCTCACTAACAACTACATTCTTTAACAGGCTTATGCGCACACACATGGACACACACAGACACAAACAAATTTAGTTTGTCCCTGGTAGAATTATTCCTGATGCTTTTCTTTCAATTACTTATTTAAATTAATTATTATTCCAGCTCTTGTGGCTGTGCTGTGTTGCTTATTTAGTGTGTGTGACTGTTTCTTGTTTTCATTGTTCTCTTAGTTGTCTTACTATGTCAGCTGTTTATTGCTGCTGTTCAGCTGGTTGTCTTTTACTATTATTATTATTTTTATTTTTATTGTTTGTTTTTGTTTGTGTTTGTTTGTTGTGTTTTTCTCCTCCTCCCCCCTCTGTTCTATTGCAGGTTTCGTTGCTTTCTGTAATTGCTCCACAGCTTTTCCCTGTTGTCCCCACCTTCCATCCCCCTTCTCTTACAGGTCTTGTCCTTTCTCTGTGCTGTCTGTTTGTGCCCCCCCATCCCCGTGTCTGCCCCCCTGTCCGGCCCGGTGACAAATCAATACATAATTAAATAAATAATAAAACAGACAAAGGAGTATTTTAATACTCTCTTGTTAAAGTAAAATCTGTCTGGCACAATATGGTATCCAGGTCATTATACTCTATACCAGGCTGCTGGGCAGGACAGGTTTAAAAAAAAATAAAAAAATAGAAGATCACTGAGAGGTTTGCCGCTCAGAGGAGAGAGAAGCAAAACAAATGTGCATCTGCTTTGCATGTTTCAGTTAGTGTCTAATAATGCAGCACAATGTTTACTTATTGAATCCTCATTTCTACATTAATTTCCTTCATGTCTTTGTTTTGCATGTCTTGTATTATGACCTTCAGTGTTGTGTATTTTAAACAGTATCTGATAATGTTTGATGTCCTCAATGAAGTTTTAAAAGTTGTAAAAAGACTTGTGTCCAATGGCATATCATCAGAGTTTACACTGAGGACTGTTGTGCTCACAAACCAAGTGAGACACAGGAAATCTCGCAGACAGCTCAGTGTAATATTAGGATAACTAAAGACATTTGTACTGTGGCTAGCTACATTCACAAGCAGCTGTTCATTGGTTTTTATGGTAGGTAGTCAGTGGAGTTTTGTTCTAGTTATATTATACTCCACCTCTCTGACTGTGCACCCAAGTATTCATAATATCCCTTCCTCAGTCTATTCTCCATCTTCTCTCACTGCAAAGACTTTCAGCCACACTAATAAGTACATTCTGTTTTCAAAAGTCATTAGAAAAATCAGGAAGGCATGCCTCCAAACTCCGCTAGAGATTCAGCGCTCCTATGACCATGTGATAGCTTGGGGGAAAGACTGCTCTGCAGTCTGGTGGTGCAGCAGATGAAACTTCTATATCTCTTCCCCGAAGGCAGAAGGGGAGCAGGACTGTTGACGAAGTTGCCTATCAGAACAAAACAATTGCGGTAGCTAACGAATGACATCTGCACCGGTGTGTTCAATGTGGCTTTACCTGGTGTCAGGTTCAGACACCTATAATATCAGACAAGGAAGAAAGACAAGAGAGTTAATGGCTTTTTACTCGCGAGGAGAACGGACAGAGATGTACTCAGTTACAAACTCCAACCGCTCTGAGTTATCTCTTCCGTTTCCTCTCTTTTTATTATATTCAGGGCGTTTCCCTGCATGTTGCTGCTCTAAAGGGGAAAGGGGGTGCAGCAGCAACATGAAACGTGATCAACGTGACATACATTATTGTACAGTACTGTTCCAGGAACTATGTACGCTCAGTCGCTCCTCAGGGCCAGGACTCGGTTCCTGTTATTTTGTTGTTGTTGTTGTCTGCTCCGTATGTCATTTCCTTCAGTCACACCATCCGCTGTAGACTTCCTGTCAGTACATTTCTGCAGACAGACTTACACACTTGCATTAGTACACGTCTTGATATATATATATATATATATCTTGTTTCAGATTGCATTAGCAAGAGTAAATATGAGATAACTTACATACATACAACATTTCCCTCCTGTTTATCACATATTTGCTCACATTCTCATTTCACTTGAGCTCAGTCACTTCGTTTCTGCAAGGTCATTTTTATGAGCCCAAATATGTTTACACTCAGAGTTATGTTGTATTTTATACAAAGGAGACCCGCTCATAATCTATCCTCATTATCTGTATCACTATCACTCGAGTGATCCATGTCACCTAAGGCTGGATACAACTGAGACATTCTGTGTTCAACAGGTGATATAGCGGTGGTAATGAGTCGATGCAAAAACGTCCGCAAACGGGATAAAACAACATCCACATAAGGTCAGAACCACAACGAGGACTGTTAGCGATGTTAGGGCTGAGGTCACCATGACGTGTCTTTCTGATCATTTGTCATAAACCACGTATAGGTGGTGTACTCACTGCCTTTTATGCCCTTACTAGTGAGACTAGAAAAGGGGATCACAACTGACACGCTGGTATTGGTTGGAATGCACACTTGTAGTCGATGTGTGTAATGATTGTTCTTTTGGCAAAACCCTGTCTCTGATACAGGTAGAGGCCAAACCCCCAGGTACATCAGCAGCATTACCACCCACGCCTTATGGGCCATTCCTCCCGCTTTGCTCACCTACTAAGGTTGGCAGCCCGTGGTTTTCTTCACTGACTTTCGGGCCTATCCAGGTTCTAAACGCCTGAATCCACCCTATTATCAGACTTTGGCTTGCCTTCCTTGGAGCATGTAACAGCAGAAATGACCTTTTTACAGTGAGTGAGGTGAATCCAGGTAGACCTCTCAGCTATTTTAATTGCTGTGGGGGTGGTCAACAGTACCTGAAAAGGTCCTTCCCACTTTGGCAAGTGCCAGTGCTTCTTCTTTATACTTCTTACTAATACCCAATCACCTGGCTCCACTAATTCAAGTGCCTGGTGGGAGACAGAAGATACGTCATTAACATTCTTTTGTTGTTGTTTTTCTATGATTTTTCTCATATAATCAGCCAAACATGAATCATCATCTGTCTCCCATTGGTTTTTAAACTGTGGTAGTCTATATGGTCGCCCGAAGAGAGTCTCGTTGTGCTCGTGATGTTTATATACATTTTCACAAGATCCAAGCATTTAGTCCACGGTCTTCCTGTTTCTTCCATGCACTTTTTCAATCTATTTTTTTATAGTTCCATTCATGCGCAATGGTGTTTTAACTTCATGTGGAACATTGTTCCTATTTTTTCGATTAATTGATTGACAAAGTGTGTTCCATTATCACCATAGATTGTTTCTGGGATACCATATCTTGGAATGATATCTTTGCATAATGCTTTCGCAACTGTTAGTGCGTCAGGATGTTGGGTGGGAAACAGTTCTATCCATTTTTTATTATCACTAGACAGTACTTTTTACCTTCGCTCTTGCTCAGCTCTATGAAGTCCATATGTATTATTTGGAACGGATACTGGGGTTCAGGAAACCGACCTCTCTTTGGGCGTAAATTACCTTGTGGATTATGTTTAGCGCAGGTCAGGCATGCTCTACAGAAATCTTTTGAAAAGGTGTTGAAACCAAAGGTAGTGTAGTAGTGTTGTACTTGAGTTACCATCCCTCCTGTTGAGACATGAGTTACTCCATGGCTCAATATCGCCGCCCAGTTATATAAGTTCTTAGGAAGTATAGGTTTATCAGCTGGTCAGACATAGAGGTCATCTTTCAGCTGTGCGCCATGACGTAACCAAACGTCTTTTTCAGTCTGGGGACTTTGTTGTTGCATGTCTTTAAGAATCGAATGGTCTAATACGTTGTGTGTTATTACTGCAAGAACATTGTGTTTCCCCGTAGCTGCTGCTTTAGCCATTCTGTCTGCAAAAGCGTTTCCTACAGACACCTCATCCGTTCCAGATGTATGTGCTGCACATTTGCAGATGGCTGCTGTCTCTGGGAGCTGTACGGCATCAAGCAGTTCAGTCAGAATTTTGGCATGTGTTACTGGCTTCCCTGTAGATGTTATCATGCCTCGATTTTTCCAGTACTGGGCAAACACATGCACAGTAGCATATGCATACTGGCTGTCTGTGTATATAGTGGCCGTCTTTCCTTTCATTAGTTTACATGCCTCAGTTAGTGCTATTAGCTCTGCTGCTTGTGCAGAGCAACTGGGTAGTACTTGTTCCGCTTTTAGTACTGCGGTCTTTGTCACCACAGCATATCCTGTTAATGTTTCTCCGAACACATTTTTTCGCGAAGAACCATCTACAAAGATAACTTCCCCTTCCTGGAGAGATTGATCTTTAAGGTCAAGTCTACTTTTAGCTGTTTCTTCAGCTACTGTCTGACAGTCATGCTTTTCTCCGTCGTCCGCTGTTGGCAGCAGCGTTGCCAGGTTCAGGGTGGTGCATCTTTCTATAGTCACATGTGGTTGTGACAGTAAAACTGACATACAGGAAAGATGTCGAGCGGGTGACAAAAACATCATGTTTGTCTGGAGAAGTAGAGCTGAAACCGTATGCGGGACTTTTAAGGTCAGGGGGTGAAAGAGTACTATTATAGCGCTTACTTCTACAGCCACTGAGGCTGCTATTACTGTGCGTACACAATGTGGTAATGCGCATGCCACACTATCCAGTTTAGAGGAAAAATATGTAATTGGTCTCATTTTATCCCCATGTTGTTGAGTTAGTACTGATGTCATAAACTGTCCCTTACAGTCCACCATCTGGACAAAGGGTTTGCTATAGTTTGGTAGTGCTAGTGCTGCACTGGACACCAAGACTTGTTTTATTTTACGAAAAGCTTCTTCAACTTCTTCTGTCCACTTTAGTAATGCGTTCATTTTAAGGTCTTCTTCATACATCAGCTTGCTTAAAGGTGATGTTATCTCTGCATAATTTGGCACCCAAGTCCTACAGTAATTTGTTAGGACTAAAAAGGACATCATTTGTTTCTTGGTCTGTGGTTTGGGTGCTTGGAGGACAGCTGCTTTTCTGTCCTAGATAAATGTCCTTGCCCCTGCACTCAGACTACGACTTAGATACTTCACTTCTGAAGTTGTTGCTGGACTCATCTGCTGCGTTGGCTGCAGAGGTCCATGAGCTGGCGTGAGGATTAGGGGGCTCCGTGACCTGACTGGCTGGCTCGTCCATCCTCCATGCAACGTCTGTGAATATCCTAAACAATGATAACTAAGTTGAAAAGCACATAAAGGCTGAGCTAGCTTTATTTTGTTGAATGTTAGATTAAATGTTCCATGTTTAAATAAAGTTAACCATTAGTTTTGTGTTCTCTCCAGGGTCGCTTACTTACGCTAACTTTAACATGATGCCGTTTTTCCAGACAGATTCTTGCTGCTGTTTGTCCACATGAGATGACGATTCTACACTACTGTCCTTTGTCATAAAGGTATATTGCAGTGTGTTGTTCTAAAGAATGTAGTAGTATTTAAACATTAAGTTGACACATTTCCTGTTATTTGCCTCCTTGTATGTTCTCATGTAACCAAGTTGTATAATTGTTAGCATAAAATCAAAAAATACATATAAAAAGGTAAAATTGAACACATTTTCATGCATGTTGTTCTGTTCTCACAATTTAAGAGGGACAAATCGTGTTGTTTCATTTATTTAGTTTACTTTATTAGGCATCAATCGATCCGTCTTGAGCAGACCTTTCATTTGATACCCTGCATGTCTATGTATCTCCAACGGATCGGCCAGAAATGGACAAAAAGACAGTGTATTAAAGCGGAACTTCTCATGCTCTGCAGAAAAAGCAAAGAGACGGCAGGCAGCTCATGGGTATTGTGCAATAATCAAGATGGCACCCGCTGGGACTTGGAGCGACAAAGTAGTCAGATTTTTGGATTTAAAAGGGCGAAAATTAAAAAATGCTCCTGGAGCCCCGTAGCACCCAGTACCGGGGGCGTCTGTTTTCAACAGGTTAAAGACAGAAAATGGAAAATCAGCTGTCATTCGTCAAGTAGCCAAGACAAGTATTTCGCATATTGAGCTAAGTGTGGCAGACAGGGTGGAGGCTTCATAGGTGGCCATGACCTCCACAACAACCGACCACTGAAAGAAATGTAACAAATATGAAAGTGCCTTTATGTGTCAAAAGTCATATTCAAGACAAAAATCTTGCACAGCGCTGTCTATTGCATTAACACTCAAGTCAAAACTAGCGTGTGGGGAGTTACAATGTTTAACGTAACATTAAGCTGTTAGGCAATAAAAGTTAACAGTTATGTCTGATGGTTTGCAAGCTAAATAGCTACCGTCATATGTAATTTAGCACTAGCTTATTAAGTTCTGACAAGTAATGTTATAATCAAGTGACAACCAAATAAACAACTCGTAACTATAGTTAGCCCATGTGAAAATCTAAATTCAGGTTCATTGATTTGCTTCGGACTGTTCATTTGAGATGTATTATGCATCTTTAACCTTGTGTACTATAATCTCAATAACAGATAAATTGTTATTTCAAGTTTTGTTGAGTAGTTTCAGGTTAACTTACCTCCAGTCTTCTGTCAAGCTGGTAATTATACGGCCACGGGCTACCAGCTACCAACCACCAACGTTGACTTGCCTCTGGGAAGTTTAGCCGATTAGCTACCTCCATGCAACACAGAGTACCATATTAGCTTGGTAGCCATAGGTGCATGGTTTCAGAAATCAAGAACCTCAGCTCCGTTAAAACAGCTGTTCAGAATTCAATGGGTGATGTCACAGACACTGTGTCGATTTTTTATACGTTCAATCATCAGAATACACACAGTAATGTGCGTGGCATATCGACACAAAGGAATCAGTCATCGGCTGTACAGACTTGACTTAGTGGGCGAGCCAAAACACATTGATTGACAGGTTGGGCTCGCAAAGGAAAAGCAATGACAATAGGTTTTGTAAGGAAAAGGCAAAAGCAAATGTATGTATTTATTCTTCAATTGATTTATTCTTTCTTTCTCATATTTCTGCATTTATTTATTTATTCTTTTATTCATTCATTCATTCTTTCTTATATTTCTGCATTTATTTATTTATTCTTTTATTCATTTATTGATTCTTCTGGCACTTTAGGAGTTCCATACAATTATGTGTATTTACAACATTTTTAAGAGATAACGTAAGACATTCACAGGAAGGACCTTCCCTCATTTCCCTCCCCCACATTTTTAATTACAAGCAACGTTTAAAGAGTGACTAAGTGGTAGTCTCCGCGACAGCTTTACACACACGACTCCAAAGACGAACCAGAAAGGTGGGCTATGTTTTGTCTTTTTTAATGAACAACTACAGAAAGAGTCACCGGGACAGCTACATATTCGCTTCCTGTTTTCAATAGCTGCCGTAGGAAGTTAGAGGATGTGTGGCGTGCCACTGAAATCGCCTCTGAGTTAAATTGTTTGTCTGTATATAATGTTACCGGAGTCTTGTCTAAGGAGAAACAGAAAGATCAAGTGGTTGGTGTTGCTCCTAACGAAGATGAAGGTGGGGGGAGTTGGTGAAGTAGGAGTAAAATAGGAAAGAAAAGGACAACTTATCACAGGAGTCAGAGGAAGGCAGGAAGGAGCGGGAGCTACAAAGTTAATGAGAGTGGATCGTCATCAGCCAGAGGAGTTTAAGGTTATCTTTAAATCAAGGGTGTCACTTTGTGATTAGACAGATTAGAGCTGTGACTAAACACTTAGCCCACAAGACCTGACAATGCAGCATACTGGGGTCACAAGAACAAGACTAGAAGATATTTTAATGCTACTTAAAATAATTATTCATTGATGAAATATACCAGAGGTCACTAATAGGCGGACCGCGGTCCGGATCCGGACCCAGCCGCTGTCCTCTCCGGACTGCCAACCTTCAGCCGATCTATTATTGAGACTTGCTGCTTATTATTATTATTATTGAGACTTAAGAATGTAGAGATTGTTACATGTACATTCCTTCCACGGGTTGTTCAGAACTAGAATCTCTCATAGATCTCCAATGCCAGCTGGCAGGACAAGCTAGAGCTCACGTTTCTCACTGAACAAGAGAAAGTAGGAAAGTGGTAGCTCTATAAGAGGGAATGAAAGATAAGAGGAGGCATTACAGCTGTTCATTTGCTAAGATGTGTCGAGTGTTTATTATAAAATTGCTTAAGACTGCACTTCATCACTTCAAGCTACACTTTTTATCAAATTTTTTCTAAAAATTAGTTTACATAATTTAGAATTTATTATTATTATTTATTATCCCTCCAGTTTGATGTGAAAACTGAAATATTGTTGTAGTGAACAACGGTGTGGATTTGTGAATTTTATATTGAATAAATTTGGAGCTACTCCAAATTCCTCTCTCCTCCAAAGAAGAAGGGGGGGTCAAAGTTGCTTTCTTTAAGTGCTATGCCTGGGCAGTTGATTGTAAAACTGGCACTGATCTACGAAGCTGATAACGCGGGGCCTGACTGTTAAACTGACAAAGGGACACAAACCAGCGATTAGCATTTCCCTGAACAGCCGATCAAAACTGCCCCCTCCCCACACATGTTTCTGTGGCAACTGACCTTGTTCTTTGTTTTACTATGCAATCAAAAGGAAAACCCCTGTCCCACCCAAGTGTGACATGATCCAGAGAGCTGAACTTTCAATAACAAAGACTGGAGTCTCCAAAGACTCAAAGCATTTAATTAAGTTTAATTAAATCTTTAGTTACTTGATTATGTTTGCCTCTATTTGAGTAGTTACGTTAACATGTTGTTGCTATCTGTTGTTGATATTAGTAGTGCTGAAAAGAAAGTTACTTGTGCAGTGTTTTTATTTTCAGCAAGACACTCCTTCATCTGATGTAATCAATGCTTGTTCATAATACTTTCCTACAAAATTCCTTTAGAAATGATGACAAAGGAATGTTTTACTATACTCTTAACTGCCAGCTTGAATTTAAGGATGAATCAACAATGTTCCCAGTTCCTAAGGAGAGACGATCTTGGATTTAATCCAAGCTTTCCTCATGTAACCCCAAGTGGACGAAATAAGTATTACATACCCTCATTGGAAATGCCGTTAAATGTATAAATATCCTGACCAATAATGTGACAATTGTTTCCTGTTACCAAATGCCTAGAACAGTACAACCGTTCAACCATTGAGGTTCGATTGTGGAAAATATTTGATTATAATACGTGCAAATAGATTTCTTTTCTTTTAGACATTGTGGTGTCCGAACGATAATGCAGCGATGATGTGTTGAGAAGAAATCCGCTTGACACTGTTCTTGGTTATAAAAGTTTATTACATCAAAGAATTCAGCATCAATTACAAGCTCTGCAGCAGCTTGGAGAGAGACCCAGCCTGATAACCACTCTGTCTCTCTGTACATCGAACACAGCTTATATAGGACATGTTTAGGTCTCTGCTAAAAACCATATAAGGGCACGGTGCTGTAAAATAAGTGTAACCATCTGTTAGACACCACAGAAGGGTACAGTCCCTTCATACACACTAATCTCTTTATACACACTAATCTCTTTATACACACTAATCTCTTTATACCTAATCTCTACTTCCCCTAACACTGCACCCATCAATCATTACTTCCCCATAAGGGTTCACTGTCCCTCTCACCAGCTGCAGAGCATTATGTTAAACTGTAATGGCCGGATGCACGTAATGGCCAGATGCACATATGTTATACACCACAACATTAAGTTTAGAAAGGCAGTCCCTCCGGAAACCTGAAACGCCCTCTGGGGAACCACGCCCCAGACAACAAAAGAGCGACACACGACGCCGTTCACTCTCTTCGCTCTCTTCTCTCTTCCACTCTTCTCTGCTCGGCTCTCGGAACGTGAAGTGCCGCGACATCAATCTGCCCCTCAGTTGTTTTATTTTCTTTATTTCTTTTGTTTGTTAAAGTTATGAGTCCGTTAATTTACACTGGACTAATTCAGGAACGACCAAGTTCCATTTTTAAGCCTTTTTCGTCGAGCCAACTTCACCGAGGTCAGACCAAGCCACGTGGTCTCGCCAGCGACCACGAAGGAAACCTGAAAACAGCCGAATTGCCAGACGGAGGAGGTGTTTTCTATCAGACACGGAGAACCCTGGAGAATCCCTAGCAAAAAAGCCAGGATCGGCAGCTAGCGTGGGACCCGTGCAACAGGCCAAAGCAGGCCGTAGATAAGCAGATATTTCCCTTTTAATGCCTAAACTCATAGCGTTAGTTTACTTTCATTAGTTCTTCTATGCCGTATGAGTCAAATGCTTCCCACAATTGAACCTCCATTTCTCATTGTTCAGCAATTGTTTATTTTCCCTGGATTCAACCACCTTTTTATCACATTAGTTAGAGAATAAATTCACTGTAATATAATCAAGAGCAGTGTGTGTTGCCTATTTCTACATCCCTGCCAAGAGAATTGACCCTTTAGATATGAGACTGACTGATTGATTTAAGATAATTGAGCGATTATTAACTAACTGATCACTAGTAATAATTGTATAATTATTCAAAACTACCTAGAGGTCCGGAGACTCTAGGATTATAACAACTCCAGTGGTGCCCTTAACGAGGAATATTGTTTTGATTTTATGAATATTAAAATTCATAATTGGGTATTAATTCTCATAAATTTATTAAAATGCATAACTAAATGTAGGTTTCCTACATTGTCAAAATATTGTCAGTTGTTGACTAAAAACATATGTTGATACAACTACATGTTATGGCCCTGAATGATAACGCAAGTTTGTCGTTTTGATGTTCCAGACCTTTGCTTCTGGAAATTTTCTCTAACTGGACCTCTTTGAATTCTAATTGAATACCTCTGAAATATACGATTACAGGGTTGGGGGATCCTCCCCCATAAGATTTTGAACATTAAACACTTAATTTCCTGCATTCTGGGGACATTTTCTGCACCAATTTATGGTGGAAATGTCTTTATATAAAGGAGAACACAAAATTCAGATGGCTGGTGACAATTCAGAATATAATATTAATATAATATTTCTTTTCTGAAACTGGAGGCAAGTACGGAAGAGACGATCGAGGAGCTGCAGTCGTTTATTGATTCATATTTCTATTCTACAATGTCAGACACGAGGGAGAGTAAACGCTGTCGACAGGAGCTAAACTCAAGTGAGCTTGAACTGGAGGAGTCCAAGTTATCCAAGGACGTACAAGCAATCCGCGATTCAATACAGACAATGCAACAACAACTGCAGAAACTCGACTTGTTGACAAAATTATCTGGCGATATTGAGGATTTAAAACAATCACTGGATTTTAGCTATGCGCAAATGGATGTACTCAAAGAAGAGAATGCGTCGCTTCGAGCTGAAGTGAATACACTGAAAAAGCATACACAGCAACTACAAAAAGACAATCACAAAACATCTTCAGATATCTTGGACTTACAGTGCCGAAATATGAGGGAGAATATCATCATCCACGGGATTCCAGAAGAAAAGGGGGAGACATATCAGGTAACAGAGCTTCTTACAAAAACTTTTCTGAAGCAGCAGCTCAAAATGAAGGATGGAGAGGTTGAATCCATTGCCTTTTCAAGACTGCACCGCTTTGGACAAAATAAAAAGCGACCTCGTCCAGTGGTGGCAAAGTTTATGGACTTTAAAAAGAAACTTTTCGTAATGGGAAGGGGAAAGGAGCTTAAAGGGTCCAACTTTTCCATCAGTGACCAATTTCCTATGGAAATAGTAAAGCGGAGGAAGCTCCTATATCCCATAATGGCGGAGGCAAGAAAGAACAATAAAAAAACTAGGCTGTCGATTGACAAGCTCTATATCGATGGTCGTTTATATAAAGACAAACAAATAACATACTGGTTATATGGGGAGACAAGCGGTGCAACTGGTGGTCCCAAGGAAAACAACGGTGCTCCGTGATGACGTCATCGAGACGACGTCGTCATGGGAACATAAAAGTGACAGAACTCAAGCTGATCTTTATATTCTTTTAGTAGGTATTTTCAATATAATGTGAGCAAGTTATTGTCAATTGATTTTTGGGGTAAAATGCTGGTGATAGGAATTTAATTTAGGTTATTAGTGGGTTTGTTTTCGGTTGGGAATTTTAGAAGCTTAAGAAGAGAGGAAGTTTAAGGATGGAAATGGGTGGTTGGGGGTGGGGGTGGGGTTGGGGGGAGAAGGGTAGAGTGTGGATGGGTAAGATCAAATTTGAGGATTATGTTCTGTTTGTTCTACAGGCTTATGTATGTTTTGTTGTGTGTGAATGTGTGTGTGTGAGTTGAGAAAATGTTAGGAATAAATATGTTAATGAAGAGTATTTTTAACTATCAAGAGAAATTTGATGGAAAGCTGTAATTTAGGAATCTCAACATATAATTGTAATGGTCTGGCAAATGTCTCCAAACGAAATGAGATCTTTACGTGGCTGAATGACAAGAAAGATACGCAAATTATTTGCATGCAAGAAACACATTCAAAATTAGAGAGCGAATTAAAATGGAAGTCAGAATGGGGAGGAGATATTTATTTTAATCATGGACTCAGTAATAGTAGAGGAGTAATGATTCTATTTAAAAAAAATGTAGATTACACAATTCATTCTATAAATAAAGATAAAGAAGGAAGATGGATAATAATAGATGTAACTATCTTAAACTTGCAAATAACTTTAGTCAATATATATGCCCCTAATGAGGACAATGCAATTTTTTTTAATGGAATAAGAGATTGTCTTAATGGAATAAAAAATAATCAAATTGTAATAACAGGTGATTTTAATACTGTTTAAGACATAAAAAAAGATCGTTTGGGTTTAAATAAATGTAATAATCATCCTCATGCACACAAGGAAATACAGAAGCTTATCATCATTATATCATTAGATCTTGTGGACATTTGGAGACTTAAAAACCCAGATACAATAAGGTATACATGGCGCAGAGGAAGGCAAGCCAGTAGAATTGATTACTTTCTCATTTTTTTTACTGGTGCCTAAAACCTTAAAATGCTATATTTCTGATCGTTTAAGATCAGACCATGCACTGGTTTTCTTGCAGATAAATAATTCACAATACTCTAAAGGGCGTGGCTACTGGAAATTCAACTTGTCACTCTTGCATGATGAAGCGTTTATTAATACAACCAAAAACTTATTAAAGAATTTTTTGAAAATAATGAAAATTCTTCAGATCCACACAATATTTGGGAAGCCTTTAAATGCTCCTTCAGAGGCCATACAATTAAAACGAGCTCATACAAACGAAAAATCAATTGGGAAATTATAGATGAAATAAATTAATTACATATAGTTATAGACAAAATATACAGTGGAAAATGAGCTTCGGATTTAAAGAAAACAAAATGAATTGGAGAGCCTCTATCGTGAACGTGTGAATGGAATTATTGTTAACTCACATGCGAATTGGATGAATAATGGGGAAAAATGTACAGCTCTATTTTTAAAACTGAATCAAAGAAATTTTGAAAAAAAAATATTATAAGTTTATATAAAAATAATGTTTTGGTAACAAACCCACAAGAAATATTACAGGAAGAAATAGAATACTTTGAATCACTATACTCTAAAGAGGAAGAATTACAGCATCCAAGCAATGTGATTGAACATGTGATTGAACAGTTCTTCCCTTCAGATAACGTTCCTAAGTTCTCCGCTACCCATCAGTTAAGCTGTGAGGGGGAAATAACAGAGCAGGAGTTATTAGAGGCTATTAACTCATTTGCATTGGGAAAATCGCCTGGCATTGATGGTATTCCAATTGAAATTTATAAGACTTTTTTTTAGAAGTAAAGAAACCTTTGTTGACCTCATTTAATTATTCATTTCAGAAAGGAATATTATCTAATTCCCAAAGAGAAGGAGTTATATCATTACTCTTGAAACAAAACCCAGATGGTAAATTTAAAGATCCAAATGCATTGCATTAAGAATGAAAAAAGGAATTGATAGTATTATAGGGAATGAGCAAGTAGGGTTTATAAAAGGAAGATTTATTGGTGACAATTTGAGACAGATACTTGACACTGTAGATTTCTATAAAAATACTCAACAACCAGGATTACTATTTATAGCGGATTTTGAAAAGGCTTTTGATAAAGTTAGATGGGAGTTTATTAAGAAATGTCTTTGTTATTTTAATTTTGGAGAGAATTTTATCAAATGGTTTGAGACGCTCTATAAACATACCAGCAGTAGAGTTATAAATAATGGGTATTTATCTACTGGATTTCCCCTAACACAAGGGGTTCGTCAGGGGTGTCCATTGTCACCATATTTGTTCCTGATATGTATTGAAATATTAGCAATAAAATTAGAAAGAATACAGATATCATAGGTTTGAAGCCAAATGGTATAGAGACAAAACTTACAATGTATGCTGATGATGCAACCTTTTTTATTCAACCAAAACAATCTACTTTGGAATCCTTGATTACAGATCTAAATATGTTTTCAAAAATATCAGGTTTGAAACCAAATTTTGAGAAGTGCCATATATTGAGAATAGGGACTTTAAATGGTACAGATTTCAATTTAAATTGTTCTGCTCCTATTAGATGGACAAATGGCTCTGTAGATATTTTAGGTATTCACATACCAGACAATTTCCAAAATATTGTCAAATACAATTACGATAAAAAAATGCAAAAAGTAGATAGAATTTTACAGCCATGGAGGAGCAGCTCACTTACATTACAAGGAAGGGTCACACTGATTAACTCATTGGTAATCCCCCAATTTGTTTATTTAATAATGACCCTTCCAACTCCTGACAATTCCTTTTTTAAATGCGTTGAACAAAGAATTTTTAAATTTTTATGGAATAGTAAACCAGATAAAATTAAGAGACAATATTTATACAATTCATATGAAAATGGTGGATTGAATCTAAAAAATCTCCAAGCAATGAATAGTTCTATAAAAGCTTCTTGGGTTAATAAAATATATAATCACAGAAAATGGCTTACCAGTAAAAGATTGTACACATCCTTTTATTTTTTTGGCTCAGATTTATTTCCTTTTTTTCAATTAAAACCATTACATATCAAAGGAATATTTCGGAATCAATTAAAAGAACTTTCACCTTTTTTTAAAGACGTACTTAAAGCATGGTTGAATTTTCAGTACCATCCTCCTGATACTTATGATATGCAGAATCAGTTACTGTGGATGAATTCTGAAATTACTATAGGAGACCAACCACTTTTGTGGAATATATGTATTCAAAATGGTTTAATTTTTGTGAATGACTTCTTAGATACGTCTGGTCACTTTATTTCATTTTATGATTTTTCAATACAATTTAATGAATGTTTGGATTTGTATCAATTCAATCAGATTGTCTCAGCAATTCCAATTGGCTGGAAACAAAAAATACAAAATAAACACAAGCAATTTGTTTGTCTCCCAAAAGTATGATGTAAAAAATGGTTATGTAATGTAAAAATAAATAAAATAATTTATAATTGGAAGTTGTATTCTGCAGGTTTTGCACTTTTTCCTCACAGGGTCTGCCAATACTGGGAAGATGAAATTAATTCACCAATTCCATGGAAAGAATATTTTAGATCAAATAACACTACAGTAGATTCATATTCAAGAATATTCCAATTGAAAAATTTTTACAAGATAACTGCAACTAAAAAATGTTATATTTATACCACATTGAAAATAGTCCACATTGCAGATTCTGTGAGGAAGAAGAGGAAGACCTATGGCATTTATTTTACTTTTGTCCATTTGTATATAAATTCTGGTCAAGTGTCCAAGTTTGGTTAAAGACGGCTAGGATAGAACTTACCATAACACCACAAACTATTGTACTTGGTCATTTTACCGATAGTGTTCTTTTGTTAAATACCATTTTATTAATAGGGAAAATGTTTATTTTTAAAACAAAAACATCATCAAGCTTGTGTTTAGATCACTTTAAGAATGTCATAAGGTCTCATCTTCTTTTGGAAAAGATAATAGCAGAAAGCAAAAATAAATTGGATGAATATAATAATAAATGGAATAATATTCTATGTGTATTATAATTAATTATATGAAATCTTGTAGTTTTTTTTTCCTATCTTTTTCATATTTATTCTTCTGTCGTAATATATTTTGTAAAAGTGTTAAAACCTTTTTTTTTTTTTTTTTCTCATGTATGTTCTGGGGTATGAATGTGAGCATAAATGTATAAGCATGTAGAGTTTCTGTAGATTTTGGTCTGTAAATTATATTTCTTATTAAATAAAGATAAAAATAAATAAATAAATAAAAACTCTCATAGCACTTACATTTCTTGTTGCAAGCTATTTTTCAGAACATTTTTAACAAATGCTGTTAGACTGGTGGTTAAATATGGCAGATGACATGAGGAGGGAGAAGCAAGTTGTTCCTCAAATATCAAGTGTGACAGAGGTAGTTGTAGTGAGTAGAGTTAATTTCTTTGCTTTCATTGTAGAAATATAAAACAGACCAATACAAGGTCCTTGGGATTGGAGGAGTTGAGCCAGCTACTCTCTATACCTATGTTTTCCAAACAGATGGAAGGGTGAATAACAGTGAAAACCGAACGGATATTGATGATGATATTTAGTCTGTTGATGTTTGGATCCTGCAGTGGAATGCCAGAAGTTTGGTTGCTAAAGGACAGAAATTAAAGAGGTTTGTGTTCAAAGAAAACCCACAGTTAATATGCATACAGGAGGCTTGACTTAAACCGTCTTTAGATTTTGTGATACCATGATATGTTTAGGTAAGCCTAAAAATTGTCTTCTGGAGGGGGGTGTGCAATATTTGTTAAAAAAGGCGTTAAATATAGGCAAGTAAATGTAACCTCAGGGTTTAAATGTGTAGCAATTGAGGTATGCAGCACAGCAGGAAGGTTCACGTTGGTCTCTTTCTATAATCCTTGTCTTCAGCTGGAAATAGATGAGTTAGATGGAATACTGGATCAGGTGAGACCTCTAGTGGTGTGGACAGGAGCTTTTAATGCTCATAATCTCTGTGGAGAAGCAGAATTAGAGATGGTAATGGTGTTTTAATAGAAGATTTTATAGATAAATATAATTTGGTGGTGTTAAATGATGGAAGACCGACTAGGTTTCAGGTGAACGGTGGGAGCTTGTGATGTATTGATTTATCAACCTTTGTGTCAGGTGAACTTGCTAGGTGTGGGAATTGGGATCATATGGAACTTAACACCTTAGAGAGTGATCACTTCTCCATTGTAAGTAAATGTGTTTTACAGGTGGAGAAGGAGAGAGAGGTGAGGGGGTTTAATTTTCTCAAAGCAGATTGGGATAAATTCAGAGAACAGTTGAAAGCAAGTTTAGGAAATGCATATGGATACAGGAGCACATTCCCCAGTAAACAGTGTCTCGTAACGTCTATTAGACACACCTAGAAGCCAGTTATCCCCATACTCGCCATCTCTCAACTTGGGAAAAAGAGCACTGTTCCTAAAGTTGTGCACTGATCCCTTATATTTGGCTACAGTGTTCATAATGAAACCTTTGGAGTCACAACTAACCAGCACATTTATGGAATACATGTGCTTTCTATTCCTGTACACATGCTCAGTTTTTGGGGTGGTACAAGTTGCTCATGCTTGGCGAGCTCGGTGACCGTCAGGCTGTGATCGGGAGTAAATCAGCCCCCCGACACATTTCTGACACATCGCCGACGTCTGCCAGATATCTAGCACGCCAAATACCTGCATGTGCTAATCCATCCTTTCACCCATATTCTTTGTCTTTATAATTGCTATCTTTATAATAACAAAAAACAGCTGTTTTGTGTGTAGGTTTGCACGCTTCCCGTTTCACATTTCACGTGGGTTTTCTTGACAAAACGTGATTTGGAGACCAGCGTCCTTGTTAGCTCGTGTAGTTTGTGACCCTCTGTCACTGATCAGTCACGTAGTGTGAACGCCACAACGACTTCAGACTCCCGTCACATGATGACAAATTGTGTAGTGTGAACAGCACGGTCATCAGCCGACGCTGAAAGTCGTGTAGACTCTTTGGAAAGCAGCCACTGTGTTAAAACCTTTCTATTTTCATTTAGTGCGTCCAGAGTACGTGGCAGCCAGCAGCTCCAATATGGCATGGCTGGAGAGAAAAAATGTGCGTGTTATGTGTTCCTTCTTCCAATACACCTGTGTCTACATCTCGTGACGATAACAGCAGCCATCTCTGCGGAGCACTTGACGGTTTGCATCTTCCTTTCAAACATATTAAATATAGATGCTGTCGCAATTACTTGAAATTGCTTTTAGGCTTGAGAGATCAAATTGCATGCAGTAAATAAATGTATTTGCATGTTCCCATCCCATTATTTTTCACACTAAAATTGAAACACCCCATATTGGATATTCATTAAGGCAAACGTGTTTTTACTCTCAGAAACTTTCAATGAATCAGGCCGTCACAGTATACCCACAGTGTCCCCACAGTTAACCTACATCTTGCCCACTGTGGGCCCCATTAACAGCTGAAATGTGTGGCCCTGGTGGGCTGTCACTACACTGGTGTGTAGTGGCCAAGGGTGTCGCTTTGTGTTGAAAAGTGGTGGGGGGAAAGGGCTCAGATTAGGGGTGTGATGATATACATAGATCACAAGACATGACGTTGAACAAGAACAAGACAAGAAGTTTATGAACTCTATTTTGTAAGAAATAGGAAATGCTGAAATAAAGGAGTGAGGGCACTGGGGGTCCTCGCCCAGAATTTATGGTGGAAATGTCTTTATTTAAATAAAGGGATTCAAGAAATTCTGCTGGCAGGTGATAATTCATAAATATAAAAATATAAAGAATATAATGAATCAGAAATCAGTATCAAGACTTTATTGTTCCCCAGTATCAGCATTATAATAATGCATATTAAAATGCATAGTATAATGCAGTAATCAGCTTCTTGTTTTTCTTTAGCGTAAGTTACTTTTTTCGACAATGCACATTTTTTTTCTTCTATATTTAAATTGCAATGCATGTTCTCTTATTGTACATATAAACCTTTCTCACAGCATTTGTATTTGTTAGTTTTTTTAAAACAAATGCTTTCAAAAAGTTGTGTCAAAAGGTGTGGTGTGAACATGCCCTCAGCGCATGGGCGTAAATTTCATCTCACAGTAGGGTGGAACAATAAATTTTCTCAAGAGAAATTTTTGAAGGAGACACAATTAAAACAGCCAAAATTTTACAGGTATATAGAGGATGTCTCTCACATACATAGATACATACATGTATATATTGGATATTTAACGGCAGCAGGCCAACTGATCATAAAGCGCAAAACCCAACAGTAGATCTACAGTATCAGCCTAATATCGGTTCACACACAGGATTATCGCTGTAGTAAGAGATGCACAGATTACATTTTTCCTGGCTGATTCCAGTTACTGATTTTTTAAAAGGTCTGACCTGCCGATTCTGATTTTGACTCCTGTGACAGGGACAGCAGGCAGTGGACCAAACCACTATGAGGCAAGAGAGGGGGGACTCAAAATGTTTCTAAACTTACAACGCACTTTAATTGCGTTTGTATTGTTACTTGTTATTGTTACCATTTACACAATTAGTATATATCATGATATTATATGATGGTTTTTAAGGGGGGGACACCCCTCAGATAGGGGGGGACTTGACCTGAAGTCTGACAGTTTCCTGTCTCCGAGGACAAACTGTACAGAAACAGAGGGACCTAAAAATCTTTAGAATTTTACTCTGTTACTGGGAGTTGGCTCCCAGTGTTAAAAACTCTAAATTCATACTGCTTAAGAAAGCCTTAATTAAGTATTCAAGGCTGTGTGGTCACTTTGTTTGACAGGTTGGAGAAATGGCTTCAGATAACATGGAGGTTGCTGCTCTGGGTCGACCTTTCACCCTAGGAATGCTCTATGATGCTCGGAAAGATCAGCTGATTCCAGGTAAGACTTGACATTCACAGTCTTGACATATTAAACAAATACTATCTAAAATAAAAGTATATCTGCCAGTTACAGCCCTGATTACAAGAACGTTGAAACGATTTCACAAAGCTGTAACACTATGTTAACCTTTTAGCGATGTTGATATATTGATGGTCGATATATTATCCTGCAATAAATAAGAAAATGTAATTGTCATTATTGTTTTAGAATTTCAGACCATAATTCTGTCTGTGGAGCCATTTTACAGTGACTGAGGTTGTCGTATGAATCCCGAATGTGACGGTTTTAAATTAGTAAAATATTCTTTTGGTCCTAAAGAAATGAGGCAGTGAGGTTAGCAGAAAAACAGATGTATTTTGTGTATTTTTGATTGTGTGTGCAACCATACCTCTCATGTCCTCTCTGACTGGAACTTCAGAGCCATGGCGGAGAGAAAGAATTAGTGTGATTACATTTCACTTCAATGGCGACAATGCTGATAGTGAAAATATGACTGTGTTCTGAAATATTTCAGTACTGTTAAATGTTTTCAAATCCTCCCTTTTTATCTGAAGTCTACAGGCACATACAGAAAGTTTGTTGCTTGTTACACAATCTTATAATTATTTTATTAATTAGGTTCATTTCAGAGAATAAATCAGGCAACAAATATATTCTGCAGCAACATGCAGAAATCTAAATGTTTATCCTTTGTGTGACTTTATGTTAAGAAAATTAATTTCCAGCTTTATCAGATGACTGATGTTTTCCACTTTCTGTAGGTTTGACTTTGTGGGATGATAAAACTCTAAAAGAGAACACAGTTGAAATCTCTCAGCACAGCAGTGCATTTCAAATTTCTGCATCTGACTCCATTGGATCCAAGTCCTTTCTGCTGGATGTTGATGCTTCTCTGAAGGCCAGTTTCCTGAGTGGACTGATTGAAGTTGGAGGATCTGCCAAGTATCTCAATGATACGAAGAAATTTAAGAATCAGAGCAGAGTGACGTGTCAGTACAAAGCTACCACACACTTCAAGCAATGGACAATGACTCAGCTTTTAACCATGAGTTCCCAACAGACTGATGTTATTAAGAAGAGCTCTGCAACTCATGTAGTCACAGGCATCCTTTATGGAGCAAACGCTTTCTTTGTGTTTGACAGTGAGAAGTTAGACGCCAGCAGCGTTCAGAACATCAAGGGCAAAATGGAAGCTGTGATAAAGAAGATTCCCTCATTTAATATTGAGGGGAAAGTTGACATCAAGCTGAATGAAAAAGACAAAGCTCTGACTGAGAAATTCTCCTGCAAATTCTACGGAGACTTCATTCTCGAAAGCAACCCTACAACATTTGTAGATGCAGTGAAGACCTACATACAACTTCCAAAGCTGCTGGGAGAAAGTGGGGAGAACTGTGTTCCACTGAAGGTCTGGCTGATGCCACTGAAGAATTTGGATTCCAGAGCTCCTGTGCTGATGAGAGAGATCAGCGTTGGACTAGTGAGAAAGGCTGAAGATCCTCTGGAGGACCTGAATCATCTGGAAAAATTATGCAACGATTTGCTGGATGACAAAGTGGTTCAAGATTTTCCTCAAATCAATGAAAAGTTGAGAAGTTTCCAAAAACTGTGTCATTATTATGCATCTGACCTCAGACAGACCATGGAGAAGAAAATTCCCTCCATCCGTGATGGTAAAGAAGACGAGAGCGAATTAGGAAAAGTCTTTGAAGACAGAGACAAGTCACCGTTCAGCCATGACAAACTAACCACGTGGATGGACCATAAAGAGAGAGAAATCAACGTCATCAGGTCCTGTGTAGAAAAGATGGAGGGAACACAGATCGTCCACAGTCAGTCAGAGCTGGACAGAGAGGTTCTTGCTGCAGATGTGGAGGATGCTCTGTGCTTTGTTTTCACCTCCCTGCAGAGTGCTGACCCCTGCCTTGATGTGATGACCAAATACTTGGATTCACTAAAGTTAGGAAGTACCAATGAAGAGCTGTGGTACTACTCATATGAAGTTTTAATCAGAATGAGAGAAAAAGCCAAAGCTTTCCAGGATCTTGCCAAAGCACTGCAGAACAACAACCGATTTTGTTTCCTCACACAGGAGCAACCATCTACCATTACAAGGAGGGCAAACTGGTCACTGATGACTTTTCAAAGCCTGACCCCCCTCCTGTGGAGAAAATCACAGACAGAAGAGATCTGCTGTGGTGTAAGTACTTTATTTTCACAGTTACAAATTATAACAAATGACTGTCCTTCAGGAACCTGATTGGCCGTAAGAAATCTCAAGTAAAACGTTCTGATACAGCTCTTGGAATTTTCTCTGAAACACCAGAGAGTCACAGCTACACACTGATAGCAATAATATACTCAAGTATCTCAACATTGTACTGAAGTAAAGTTCTTGAGTAAATAGTTTCTTTCCACCACTGTCTACTGTCTAAATATGAGTCTAACCTTTAAAATATGTTCATAATAATCCACAAATGTAACTGTTGAACCTAGAAAGATGCTTATAACCACGATGACGTCTCATTCTCTCCATCAGACTCCTGTGATCTCACTCTGGACCCAGACACAGCGAACAACTACCTCACTCTGTCTGAGGGGAACAAGAAGGCAACTTATGGAGCAAAGGAGTCATATCCTGACCTCCCGCAGAGATTTGATTATTTCCATCAGGTTCTGTGCAGAGAGGGGCTGACTGGGCGCTGCTACTGGGAGCTGGAGTGGTATGCTGCTTACTCTGATGGAGATGTTGCTGTTGCAGTTACCTACAAAGACCTGCCGAGGAAAGGAGAAGATCACAGGTGCGCGTTTGGACACAATAGCTTGTCCTGGAGTTTAGGCCAGAGCTGGTCTCCACCAAATGCTGTTCTCACTGCATGGCATGATGCTCGGTCCTGCAATCCTCCTTTTCCTACTTCTGGCTGCACCAGACTGGGAGTGTATCTGGACTGGCCTGCTGGCACTCTGTCCTACTATAATGTCTCAGCTGACACACTGAGTCACCTTCACACCTTCCGCAACAAATTCACTGAGCCAGTTTACCCAGGCTTCTATATTAAGAATGAATCCAGCAACATGTTTCTGTGTCTGTAATCTGCACCTCATGATTCACTTCAAGTTCAGTTTGATTACAAAATGATTATTTCACATGTTGTTATTGTGAAGAACAATCAAGTTCAGTTCAGTTTGATCACAAATTAATTATTTCACGTGATTATTTCACCATCATGATAGTAACATAACAATTTAATATAATGCGTTCTCTTTTTGACAACGCAAAATATCTAAACACAAAATACAACTTATATCAAATTGAACTAAATACAGCTCTCCCAATGATCCACATTATCATCATTATCATTATTGTTATTATTGTTGTTTATTACTGAGACTCACAAATCTCTGCTTATTCGATTCACTTTGAACATTTTAAAGATTTGTAGTCACAGACTGTAGTTTGTACACATCTTTCCTCATCTATGCTAATATGCAACAGGGAAACACAAAGCCATGTTTCCGTGAAAGCTTCTATGTGATTTATATAATTAGTAAAGCTGCATGAACGTGACAGAATTGAACAAAACTTTCACAATATCCCTGAAATAGATTTTGCACTCTCTTGAGTTTTTTCCCCCCATCTGCCTTGACCGATTGGGGGGAAGGAGAGAGAGAGAGAGAGAGAGAGAGAGAGAGACTTTCCTATATATTTTATTTTTTATTTTACTTATTTTACTTTTTGTCTACGCTGTGGTTGTACCTTCCTGTATGCTAATTAACATAAAATATGATATACCACTACAATTTTATATATTTGCACACAGTTACTCAGCTCATTAAAAATAAACTGACACATCATTACTGGTGTAGAATTGTGATTCATTGACTCAATGCGATCAGTTGATTTTCTAATCCTAAAGTCTGCTGTCTCACTTTATCTGTCAGCTTGTGCTGAAATTCTGAATTCTTAAAATCTGTTTAGACTTCATACAGGCTGTTTAAAGGTTGAAATATTTGTTTTAATTCCAGTCTTTTGATTCCAAAGAAGCGTTTCATTTGTCAAAAGTGACACCATGAACATGAACTGTGACATTTAACCAATCAAGACCTTTCTTATAGTTCAGTGGATTTTCAGACAGTGGTGGAATGTAATGAAGTACATTTACTCGAGCACTGTACTTAAGTACACATTTGAGGCACTTGTACTTCACTTGAGTATTTTATTTTTAAGCCACTTTCTTCTTCCACCCCACTACCTCTCAGAGGACAGCTGTAGTTGCTTTACAAAGTAATAATTTTACACACAAAACATGTAAAAATATCGCCTAGTATAAAGTATATATGGTAAGTACAGCTGAAATGATTGATCAGTCAATTAGGCAACTGGCAGAAAATTAACTGAGGACTAATTAGGAAATTGTTTACATTTTGAAGATTTGCTGCTTTTCCTCTGCATGACAATGATGTTTGTTAGTAACGTTGAGCTTTGGACACAACAAGCGTTGTGAAAGTGTCACTTTGGGCTCTGGGTAATAATTAATTTCCCCAGCTCCTGAGCAAATGATTGTTTAAAGAAATAATCATTTGCTATCTTCAGTCTCCTCATGGAACCAGAGTTACCTCAAGAGGACAAAAGAAGTATTACATGCCATCGTTTTGAAATGCTGTTTAATCTTACTGTTTATTGTTCATAATATGATGCCATGTTCGTATAACTTGCTCTCATATATTTAAGTAAGAATGTGTAACAGCAAATATTATCCAGGAAATATTGAGTTAAGTCTCTTTCATTCTGAAATCCTGAAAATGTGTTTAACTGGTAACCATTCCAATCATTACAACGATTAAGTAATTGTTTCCTTTCCTTTTTATCAAATGCTTGAAGCTAAGAACGGTATCACTGTTATGACAATTAAGGTTTGATTGTGGGAAGACATTTGATTAAAATACGTGTAAATAGATTTCAAAATAGACATAACTTATCAGACCGAAAGCCCTCCCTCTCAAAGGAAGAAAGCACTTGCTTTTTCTTTTCTTTTCTTTGTTAGAAGTTATCAGACCGTTAAGTCACACAATTTTAATTCAAGAACGACCAAGTTCTTTTAAGTTTTATTCAGTCGAGCTAACTTACACTGATCCCGCCCGGAGCCCGGACCCAGCCATGTGCGTCCGTTACGCGAGCAGTAACAAAGGACAATCAAACCTTTAACCCAAGCCAAGGTTAAAAGCCTACCACTGCAAGTTTTCTTCAATAAGCAGACCAAGACGGCGCTCCGGAGCAATTCCCTGGCAGAGAAGCGACCGACCGACGGATTTAAGGCCACTGACCAGCAACCCGGCTGGGAGAAACGACAAGCAGTAAGACCAAACCAAGGCTTTCTTTGATCAGTGATGTCCAATAGTCTGTTAATCCGGTCTCTTTAATCCTTGAAACTCAACGCATTTATTTCACCTCAGTTATCTAATGAATTTCACCGTAATTACAGGAATTGTGTGTGTGTGTGTGTGTGTGTTATTTAACTCCAAGTCCCTGCCACGAGAATTTACCCCTTCGATATGAGACTAGTGAATAATTGTGTAATTATTAAATTATAACGTTACTCAGGGGTCCGGAGACCCTGAGCGAACTGAAACTCCGGTGGTGCCCTTTTTCGAGGCATGAATTAATATTCCCTGAATTTTAATAATTTGTATTACAAAAGTAGGTATGCTACAGCTTACATCCTCCAGGTAAGTGGGTGGGTCCTTTTTCCCTCACACGGCTTAGGACCATAGTCATTGGACGTTTGTTAGGTTTCTTCGTCACCCAGTTAGGAAGGGTGTACCATTTTTTTTCTGAGTTACTTTTGATCAGACAAAAGAGCGCCGTTCTCAGACGTGAACCCCCCCCTTCAATCTACAGGAACAAACAGTCTTTGCTCTAAACTAATCATACAGAATTTCAGGGGTTGTCTCCACAACGGTCGACATCCAATCTTAGGTGTGTATGAAACAGCTAAAACAAAAGAATTTTTAGACCCTACGTGGATTTCGGGGGCTCGATTTGGCTGTGAGGGAGACTCCGACCAGAGTTCACTCTGTGACAGAGTGGAAGTGGAGAAGGACTGGTTTCGGAAAGGCCCATAGAAACCTGCATTATCATGCACCTTGGTGAATTTTTGTTCAAGCTGTCTCGTCGTGTGCTGTCTAATGTTTGTAAACGTCCGTTATTTTGTTTTAGTGACTGATGTTTGTTTTATTGTTTGTTATTGATTACTTTGTATTTAAAACCTTCTAAGCTCTGGTTTGTCAATTCATATTTTGAAGTTCATATTGCATCTTTTGAGTGTACCTGCATGCATCGCTTTTATTGTGGTTTAGCTTTTATTGAGCCAGACTAATTAAAATACTCTGTATTCTTTTATGTCTGCTTTGCATGTTTCAGTTAGTGTCTAATAATGCAGCACAATATTTTCTTATTGAATCCTTATTTCTATAAACATTAGTGTCCCTCATGTCTTTGTCTTGCTCATCTTTCAGTGTAGTGTGTTTTAAACAGTATCTGATAATGTTTGATGTCCTGAATGACGTTTTTACACTTTAACATTCTCTCACTGCGTAACTGATAAATCTCTATCTTAATGTGACACCATCGGTTCTTCTTTGAGAAGTTTAGTGAATATGGACAGAAGCAGTGCTTTAAGTGGTGGGAAAACTGCACTTCCCACGGGCATGCACAATAATTTACGCACTGATTTTAGCGATGTTGATATACTGGTAGTCAATAGGATATTTTATCCTGTAATAAATAAGAAAGAGTTAAAGGGACATTTCAGACCATCTGTCTGTGGAGCCATTTTACAACAGCCCTGTCCGTGTCTGGGGTTGTGCTGTGAATCCCAAATGTGATCTAAGTTAGTAGACGAATGTATGAAGTCTGGCCGAAGTGAGGGACGGCAGCATAATGCCTGTTGGCTGTCTCATTATTTCCCTTTTCTTTACAGAAAAAAATATAATCTGATTGCAGACCTCTTTCCTGATGATTGTTGCACGCCTGCCGAGCTATAATAATAATATAAAATGCTTTAATATTTTTTGTGGGGTTCATCAATGGTGATAAATGATTTCAAGTATATATTTAATGAACGTCCGGTGTCATTATTATTTTATTATACTTAGTAGAAGCAGCATTCCTTGAGATTCAGTTGAAATATACCTGACAACTATGTTTGATCAGTGAGCACAGCAAAGTGTCTAGAAAGGACCTTAAGAGGTGAATGCAAAATTCGGCACAACAGAGGATGAAGGCTACCTGCCGAGATTTGCCTCCACCTCTTTTCTCAGCATAAATGAGCGTCACCAACGCGTGGTGCATGAAATTTTCGGCAGATGGGCAGAATTTGCAGCAACCAGAAATTCGTGCATTAAAAAGCTAAGCTCTTTCATACTTTGTATTGCAACTGTTGCACTATAATTTCTCTCAGATTAGGGGTGTAACAGTACACACAAATCAGTTAAGTAAATGTATAATGTCACAGTTTGGTTTGTTTTTGGTAGAGCAAGGAGAAAAAAGCAAAATCTAAAAACGTTTTAATTATATAGTGGTTTACTGAACACACTGGGGGCTCTCAAGTATTCTACGGCTGTAAAGACGTGTTTGTAGTTGTAAAATTTTCAGATAATAGTTGTTCAGAAACTATTTTGATGTTCAAGGCTTTCATTTTGAAATCTTTTCTGTTTCCTTCCTTCAGTTCATCTTGTCCGAACTATTATGTTTTTACTATTGCTGTTCCATACTGCTTCTGCCATGGTCCTATTTGATCATATGTTGCCTTGTTTCCTGTTGTGACGTTTGTGTGTTTGTGTTTTGTGATGCTTCTTGTATCGTTTCATATGTAATGTCTAATTATTGATTGTCCCTTATCTTCACCTTCAACACTCAAACCTCGATGGAGCTGCAAAATATCGCATAATTTTGTCATCGTTTCCCACGGTAGTCTCCTGAAAGTTCTATAAGTACATTTCTTAAGCGGGATACAAATACAAACTAGATTTTTTGTTACCCTTGTCCTAATAAGGATAAGATAAGTTTGTAAAACAACTGCATTCAGTTTTTTAAAGTTGAATTAGCCTGGTCGATATATTAGCCAGTTTATCTCAGATATCATCAACAGTACTGAGTGTGTGTCAGACAATAAGTAACACAGAAATGCCAAACTAGGTTTGATTTAATTTAGAAACAGTGTCTGCAGTACATAGTTTGTCCACCAGAGAGCGCTGTCATGTTGATTTTACACTGTAAAATGTAAGAATGGATTATTGACACAATTCTTAAAGGAAATAAAGGTAAAGGATCTGTATCAAGATTGTTATGTGTTTATGTTGAAAAAATTTGGTATCGGCCAATAAATCAGACTTTTTAAATGCTCAAATATTCAGTATCGGTCAGGTTATATTATTTTTAAATAACCACACACACCTCAAAACGGTCTGAGAAGAGCCTTAAGACATTGGTGATGCTCTGTTGTGAAGCTTGTGAGTTTTTACTTAACGGCGTATCTGTGGCATGCTCAGATCTGTACCAAATTTCACATGTTTGATAAGAGTAATGCCCTGAACACATCTACAGGTCAATTTTCACTCAAACTCCTACTGCCAATTGCCTGCAGGTGTATAAAGCACGGAAGTCAAGTTGGACACGTTCTACCTCCTGCAGACTGCGTGAGCTTTCTGTGAGCTTATAACAATGACTGATCTCTGAGATCAGTCAAAAGGTGGTTCCAACTTTGTGCTGCTCCCGCGAGGTTTTAATGTCATGTCACATGTTGGTGTTTTGCAGCGCCGGTGAAAATTGGACACAATTTCTGACCAGTATGCCTTGCGTGTCCTGTTTTTTTCTCCTTTTCATCAGTTATTCTGCTTTTTCCTTGGTTTTCTCTATACTCTGCCTCCCTGTGTCTCCTCCCCTGTGTTCTCTCTCTCTCTGCTCCTGAGCCCAGCCAACAACCTGCACCTCGTCAGCCACCTCGTCAGCCTGCCACACCTGCCAGTGATCAACCTCATCCCTGCCTGTATTTCAACCCCGGTTCTCCGCTCCATCCTTGCTTGATCGTCGTTGCTCCGTACCTGGTGTCACCTCTGCATTCAGGCTCTCATGTTTTTTGATTTCTCTCAGTCTCCCTGTGCTTTGTTGCCTCTCTCACTAACCTCTCTTTGTCTGCTTTCCTCCCAGGTTCACTCACTCTCGTCCTCTGTTTAGTCGGCTGGGCTCATCCTCCAGTCATCTCCTCCTCGGACTTCCCCCACGACGTCCTCCATGTTCTCCCTCGGCCCCAGTGTTCCCCGGCCCTCTGGTCCCAGTCTCCTCGGTTCCCCGTGCCTGTGTTTCCCTGGCATCCACCTCTCTCTCGACTCCAGTCCCTCAACCCCTTTTTCCCTCAATAAAATCTGTCAAGCTGAACGTTACATTTGGGTCCACTCTGTCCCCACACCACCCATAACAACTCTGACCTTTCTGTTGAGCGCTAATGCGATTCCCCCAAGGTGTTCAACTATTACGCAAAAGGGTGCCATATGTGTTGGTACCAGAAGTCAAAGAACGTGACTAAGGGTAGCTGTGTGATGCTCTGGGGATGAGAATGGGCTAATTACCCTGCACTAAATAAGAACATTTAATTGTCATTATTGGTTTAGAATTTCAGACCATAATTCTGTCTGTGGAGCCATTGTACAACAGCCACGTGTCTAGGGTTGTGTTGTGAATCCCGACTGTGATGGTTCTATATTAGTAAAATGTTATTTTGGTACCAAATAAATGAGGCAGTGACATTAGCAAAAAGCATAGTATTGGTTTATTTCTGATTGTGTGTGCAGTCTTGTCTCGTTCTCTCTCCTCTCCTGTGCTCTCTGGCACCAGCTTCAGAGCAGAGACCACAGCAGAGGGAATTAATTTTTGTCATTACATCGCTGAGACAACAATGCTGATTAAAAGACTTCTGTATTATAAAAAATTAACTATCGTCAAACATTTTCAAATCATCCCCTTTTAATTCAAAGTCTACATGCACATAAGTTTTAGTTGCATTGATAAACAGATGCCCTTTATGTTGTACAATGTTACCGTGTTCACTCAATCCTCAATTATTAATTGGGTTCATGTCCGAGAATTAATTAAGGAACAAATATGTTTGCTGTTTAGGTAAGCTGTAACATGCAGAAATCTAGATGTTAGTTAACTTTGTGTGACAAAATTGTTGTTGTTAATGTTTTGTTAATGTTTTACAATTTCTGTAGATACTGTAGAGAACACTGTTAAAAACTCTCAGTGCAGCAGCGCTTTTAAAATTTCAACCTCTGAGTCAATTAAGGTCTGGGTTTATAAAGCTTAATGTTTGCATGAAGAATGCAGTCAAAGTTAAGTGAAAACTAGGGCTGACCTCGAATAGCCGAAGATTCGATGGGCGGAGCCTAATTCAACTTTCAATCTCCCAGTGGAAGCTTCGCAGCCAAACGAGGATCATGCCATTTTGGCTATATGGGGGTACAACGTCTGATTTCACAGGGAACTACCAGTTTTTTCCCAAGAACTTAATATACAGCCTATTACAATATACATGCCAACATATAATGCTGTAAATAAAAATGTGAAAAGAAAAAAGCTTTTAATAAATGTTTTGTGTAAATAAATCCAAAATTGTAACCCTAAGCCTCAAGGTAGGAGGCATCAGTGCACATGTGTTGGCAGAAGTGCGGGACAGGAGCATACTACCCATAAGTGTCATTACACACATGTCCCTTAGCACTTCTTGACTGCAGGCCGCATGCCAGTTACAATGATAGTTGTCGTGTCTGGAGGAGTGTCATGGGAGGAGACCGTAGAAGAGAGAATCTCACAGGATATAAATAATCTTGCAGCATCACAGACCATCAGACTTACAGTTCCAGCTGCAAGACAAGAAGACTCACACACAACTTGTCTGTTCACGCGCTGGGGTAAGCATATTGTCTCATTTCCAGTATTTGTGTATCAGTAGTAGGGTTTTGTTTTTGGTCCTCTAAGCTAAACCCAGTTAAATGTGTTAGATTCTTTATTATGATGGCTACTTATCAGCTGTTCTTTAATCTGACAGTAGTCCTGCTCAAGCGACTGAACTTCTGTTTTTTAAGCGTTAATGC
The DNA here is from genome assembly GCF_014851395.1 of Micropterus salmoides. NCBI lineage: Eukaryota > Metazoa > Chordata > Actinopteri > Centrarchiformes > Centrarchidae > Micropterus > Micropterus salmoides. Next base: position 26,353,657 of record NW_024041262.1, on the reverse strand, counting down.
TGTCTGAATACCCTCTGTCAGATTTGTAAAACATTTTATTCTATTCCTTTTTTATGTTACATCTAGACTCCGTCAGATTTGTTCCTGCTTCTTGTCAAAACTGTCCATGTCTTCAAGGTAAACACTCTTTTTTAGCAAACATTGCACTTTGCAGTGGCATTTCCAGACATTTTTAACTAGGGTGGCACAAGTGGGGAACTGACTTGTGCAGGGGTGGCATGAAGTAGCCTACATTTATGCACACACGTACAAGTCGAAATGGCATTCTGTAAACGTTTCTGTCTCCACTGCTCATATCTACTTTACATACAAAATTTAGGGCTGACTCCGAATAGTCAAAGATTCAATGCCTCGATGGGCGGAGCCTGATTCGATTGTCAAACTCACAGTCGAAGCTTCGCAGCGAAACAAGGATCATGGCATTTTGGCGATATGGGGGTGCTCAACGTCTGATTTTACATAGAACTACCAGTTTTCTCCCAATAAGTTAATATACAGCCTATTACAATATACATTTCAACGTTTAATGCTGTAAATAAACATGTAAAAAGAATAAAACTTTCCATAAATGTTTTTTTTGAAGCCTAAGCTTCACCAGTGTTGTGTCGAGTTGTCCGCACGTCGCGGGACTTATGGATAATTTATTACCTTTGATGAACCATACAAAGAATATTATATCGTTGGACCGGCTACTAGAAATGGACCTGTGAGGAACCGTAACGTGCATGCAGCGAGAAAAGGGTCAACAGTAAGCCTCAGTTCAGCTGGTGAATGAATAGACACTGCAGCTCTGCAGCTTCTCACGATTAAAGCGGAGCTACCGTGTGTATAATGGTAACGATATAACGACAAACTCGTCTGTGCCATTGAGCTCCTCAGGTAAATTAATGTTTAGATTTTATAAGTTTAAGTTTGAAAAAAAATCTTCAGCAGAAGCCACAATCACTGGAGTTGTTAAGAAAAGCAGTAAAATAGTGCTGACTTCCCCAAAGCTTGCAGTGCTGCAGTTGTTGTCCAAGCCAATATCTTTAGTTCGTTAGTTCTTGTATTGTTCTCACTTTTGAGATGCTATCTGGAGTGTGAAATTCTGTTGTTGTAGCAGCAGGTGTCCCCTACGGCTCTTCTGGCTCACAACTGCTGCTTGCTGCTATCCCGTCTTTCTTTTGAAAGAAACTGTATTTTTTAAAATTTGCTTTTTCTTGCTCAGCTTCTTTCAAATTTTACATCTGAAAGCCGTTTTTGTGTTAGTAACCCTATATTGCCTTAATTTCTCAGCTGCTGTCATTTTCACTAGCTAGCATACTCTTCTGTGTAGGTGGAACAGACAATGACAATGACAATTACCCTGAAGTCTGTGCAGACACATGTTGCACTTTTTTTAACATAAAATCGTAGATTAATTAATCATTTTAACTCCATTTAGATGTACTATTCTGTAGAGTTATATGTCAAAGTGTTTGTGTGTAAAGTATTTTATTTTATTTTATGAATCACCTCAAGTGTGATACAGAGACGCCATGAAGTAAGGAGCTTAACTCACTGAAGGGTTTGTAAGACACTTAAAACTCAACGTTCAGAATACTGTTTCTTTGACTGTACTTGCGCAAATAGCTGATCATATCAGTTTAGGAAAATCGGGTGGTACCAGGGCGGCCAATTAGAATTTAGAAGTGGCCTGTGCCATTTTATGCCACCCCTCAAGTTACGCCCCTGGCACTTTGTGGGTGTCTTTTGTACATGCAGTTTTTGATTAATCTAAAAACTAATTTAATGATTATTCTTAAGATCGTTTTTTTAATACTCCAATAATATCACAATTAATTTATCCAAAATAAATATCAAAATGTGTTTGATTGAAACTGTAATTGTCAGTTTCAGTCATTATCCTGAAAAAGAGACAAATAAATTCATGTCACTGACGTGTTATGATATTAATAATAATAACAGATCCTATCTGCAAAATGCCTGAAAAAAATGGATCGGAACATAACGTAAAACTTTGATTAATAGACCGGGCTTTTATTTGCTAAAATCACTAGTTGACCCTAACTTTATTTGGGACAGGCGTCCATATGGGCCTTTAAATCCTCTCGCACAAAACTGAAATAGGCTACTATGAAACAGTTTATTTATTTCAAACAGTATGAATATTGGCCTTCTTGTATAAAAATTATGAAATACATTCATTTGGTCTAGCTCCAATAGACTGCTTGTGAACTTTTATTTTATAGGCAGCAACGTAACGAAAACAAACATACCCAACAACACGGTGCAGGATGAGAGAAGTGAGGCAGAACAGAACAGCAGCCAGAGAGCGATGGACTTCACATGACAGGATTCACTAGTTGGATTAATTTCTAACGAAAAGCTGTTTTAATTCTTTTGATCGGTGGACCCTTACAGACTAAAGGAAGATAAATAGGAACGGACACATTCAGACTTAACGAGTGCTTCAAAGGTAACGGGAGTCGGCAATTTTTTTTCCTTTTCATCTCTTGTACCACGCCGGTTACACTGGTAGATCGATATGAATCAGACTTTGGGGCTCGTTGTTTCCATTAAATAAACTGAACGATTGAATTGTGGAGGATCTAAGGATGTGCAGCATGTCCACACTGACATATTGATCATACGTTTAAACATTAATATTTGTATTAACGATCTGAGCAGCTCAGAAGCAGCTAAAGCGGCGACCCCGCGGGGTTTAAGAGGTTTCATACATCCAAAGAACTTCTATAAAAACCAGACCAGGCTTCAAATGGAGACCTGCATTTATTTGTCAATGTGTTCCCACACCAGGCCAGGAAACAGGGTAGGCGGCTATTAATTGAAGTTTTACGGTATGCAACATATTCATGTAACGCTTACAATAATGATATTTCCACACCTCCTTGGTTTTGTGTACTTTAGTTTATCAATAATATACTTGTTTTAAGTAAGTATATTGCGTAGACTCCCTCTCACTCCCTTTGTCACATTCCCTGAGCCAGTTTGACAATAGCATTATAACTATAGTATTTAAGTGTCTCATCACACCCCTACTAGTTAGTCTGTGTTGGAGTATATCAGTTACTCACTTGAAACATATTTAATTAGTTAAATGGTTTAATTGAGGATTTAGAGTTAGGGGGTGACAAAAATAATTGTTGTCTAATTAACTGAAAAAATGATTAACCGATTTTTCAACTGAAATAAATAAATAAATTAATAATAAATTAATAATCATTAGTTGCAGCCCTAGTTACAACCTGTTCACAATTAAAAAAACCGGCAATAATTAAGTACTGAAAGCTGTGTGGTCACTTACTTGACATTTGTCAACAGGTTGAAGAAATGACTGATACCAATGAGGTTGCTGCTCTGGGTCGACCTTTCACCCTAGGAATGCTCTACAATGCTCAGAAAGATCAACTGATTACAGGTAAGTCTTGACATATTTAACAAATATAAATTTGCCTGAATTTCAGACCGTTTGGTCTATTTGGTGTATCTTTGATTGTGTGTGCAGTCTTGCCTCCTTCTCTCTCCTCCTGTGCTCTCTGGTTCCAACTTCAGAGCAGAGGTTTCAGCAGAGAATGAATTTGTGAGATTACATTTTAACAACAATCCTGATTGTTAAACTACTACTGCATCTTAACATGTAAAGTTTTCAAATCCTCACCTTTAATCTGAAGTCTACAGGCGCAACAGGAAGTTTTATTACTAATTGTTGCTTGTAATGCAATCCTATAATTCTTTTATTAATTAGGTTTATTCCCTAGAATGAATCCAGCTTCAAATCTCACAAAAGTGTGTACTCCCCTCACATTGTTGTAAATATTTGAGTATATCTTTTCATGTGACAACACTAAAGAAATGACACTTTGCTCCAGTGTAAAGTAGTGAGTGTGCAGCTTCTATAACAGTGTAAATTTGCTGTACTCTCAAAATAACACATCACACAGACATGCATTAATGTCTAAACACTGGCAACAGAAGTGAGACACCCCTAAGGGAAAATGTCCTAATTGGGCCCAAAGTGTCAATATTTTAAGTGGTCACCGTTATTATTCAGCTCTGCCTTAACGCTCTTGGGCCTGGAGTTCAGCAGAGCTTCACAGGTTTCCACTGGAGTCCTCTTCCACTCCTCCATGACGACATCACGGAGCTGGTGGATGTTAGAGACCTTGCGCTCCTCCACCTTCTGTTTGAGGAGCCCCACAGATGCTCAGTAGGGTTTAGGTCTGGAGACGTGCTCGGCCAGTCCGTCACCTTTACCCTCAGCTTCTTTAGCGAGGCAGCGGTCGTCTTGGAGGTGTGTTTGGGGTCGTTATCATGTTGGAACTCTGCCCTGCGGCCCGGTCTCCGAGGGGAGGGGATCATGCTTCAGTATGTCACAGTACATGTTGGCGTTCATGGTTCCCTCAGTGAACTGTAGCTCCCCAGTGCAGGCAGCACTCATGCAGCCCCAGACCAGGACACTCCCACCACCATGCTGGACTGTAGGCAAGACACACTTGTCTCTGTCCTCCTCACCTGGTTGCCGCCACACACGCTTGACACCATCTGAAGCGAATAAGTTTATCTTAGTATCATCAGACCACAGGACATGGTTCCAGTAATCCATGTCCTTAGTCTGCTTGTCTTCAGCAAGCTGTTTGCAGGCTTTCTTGTGCATCATTTTTAGAAGAGGCTTCTTTCTGGGATGACAGCCATGCAGAACAGTTTGATGCAGTGTGCACTCATATGTCTATTTCCCAAAGACGACCTCTGAATTTGACGCTGCACTCAGACCAATTGCGTGTGTTGCAATTGTCTCATGTGATGCTGCTCAGCCAATAAAATCTGTGCATTCCGATAAGCATTGCGTGTCGAGTCGTCGAGTGAGATTCACAGAGGAAGAGAGATTTCACATGGCTTTTAACCAAGAATGTACAGATTCTTACATGTACATTCTTCCCACGGGCAGTTCAAAACCAGAATATCTCATATCTCCAATCCTAGCCAGAGCTCACATTTCTCACTAAACAAGAGAAAGAAGGAATGTGGTATATAAGAGGGAATGAAAGAGAGGAGAAGGTATAAAGCTGTTCATTTTTTAAGATGAGTTAAGTGTTTTTTTAGTAAAATTGGTTGAGACTGTGGTGTCTGAACAATAATGCTGCGATGATGTGTTGAGAAGAAATCCGCTTGACACTGTTCTTGATCATAAAAGTTTATTACATCAAGGAGTTCAGCATCAATTACAAGCTCTGCAGCAGCTTGGAGAGAGACCCAGCCCGATGGCCACTCTGTCTCTCTGTACATCAAACACAGCTTATATAGGACATGTTTAGGTACAGTATCTGTTAGACACCACATAAGGGTCTGAGTCTCCACATAACCACTAACCTCTGCTCTCCCCTTAAAAGGTTACTAATCCTCTATCCAGCTGCTACAGTGCTCTCCAAACTGTTATGCGTCAAATGCACCTATATTATACACCACAAGCCCACACTTCAATCACTTCAAGCTACCTTTTATTTATTTTTTTTACATTGTAGCAAAGTGTCATTTCTTCAGTGTTGTCACATGAAAAGAAGCTGCAACATGCAGAAACCAAAATGTTTATTATTAGCTCTGTGTAATTTTTTGTTAACAAAATGATGTTCCTGCTTTATCAGATGACTGACGTTTTCCAATTTCTGTAGGTTTGACTTTGTGGGATGATAAAACTCAGAAAGAGAACACAGTTGAAAGCTCTCAGCACAGCAGTGCATTTGAAATTTCTACATCTGACTCCATTGAATCCAAGTCCTTTCTGCTGGATGTTGATTCTTCTCTGAAGGTCAGTTATATGTGTGGACTGATTACAGTTGGAGGATCTGCCAAGTATCTGAATGATAAGAAGAAATTCAAGAATCAGAGCAGAGTGACGTGTCAGTACAAAGCCACCACACACTTCAAGGAGTTGAAAATGATCGACCATTTAACCATGAAAACCAAACAGACAGATGTTATTAAGAAGAGCTCTGCAACTCATGTAGTCACAGGCATCCTTTATGGAGCAAACGCTTTCTTTGTGTTTGACAGTGAGAAGTTAGACGCCAGCAGCGTTCAGAACATTTCAGGGCAGCATGGAAGCTGTGATAAAGAAGATTCCCTCATTTAATGTTGAGGGGAAAGTTGACATCAAGCTGAATGATGAAGACAAAGCTCTGACTGAGAAATTCTCCTGCAAATTCTACGGAGACTTCATTCTCGAAAGCAACCCTGCAACATTTGTAGATGCAGTGAAGACCTACATACAACTTCCAAAGCTGCTGGGAGAAAGTGTGGGGAGAACTGTGTTCCACTGAAGGTCTGGCTGATGCCACTGAAGAATTTGGATTCCAGAGCTCCTGAGCTGATGAGAGAGATCAGTGTTGGACTAGTGAGAAAGGCTGAAGATCCTCTGGAGGACCTGAATCATCTGGAAAAAGGATGCAACGATTTGCTAGAGGACACAGTGGTAAAAGATTTACCACAAATCAATGAAAAGTTGAGCTGTTTCCAGAAACTGTGTCATTATTATGCATCTGACCTCAGACAGACCATGGAGAAGAAAATTCCCTTCATCCGTAAAGGTAAAGAAGACGAGAGCGAATTAGAAAAAGTCTTTGAAGACAGAGACAAGTCACCGTTCAGCCATGAGAAACTAACCAAGTGGATGGAGCATAAAGAGAGAGAAATCAACATCATCAGGTCCTGTGTAGAGATGATGGAGGGAACAAAGATCATCCCAAATAAGTCAGAGCTGGACAGAGAGGTTCTAAGTGTAGAGGATGCTCTGTGCTTTGTTTTCACCTCGTTAGAAAGTACCAATGAAGAGCCGTGGTACTACTCAGGCAAAGTTTTTGCCAAAATGAGAGAAAAGGCCAGATTTTTCCGCAATATCGAAAAAACACTGAAGAACAACAGCCGATTCCGTTTCCTCATAGCAGCCATTGCAAATAAGAAATACACAGGAGCAACCATCTACCATTACAGGGAGGGCAAAATGGTGACTGATGACTTTTTCACCCTCCCTCCTGTGGAGAAAATCACAGACAGAAGAGATTTGATCTGGTGTAAGTAATTTATTTTCACTGTTAAACAAGTAATAACAAATGACTCTCTTTCAGAAACCTGATTGGCCGTAACTTAGTCCATTTAGTCCATTTAGAGCTTATCTTTGGAAAAATCTCTTGCACTGAAAATCTCAAGTAAAGTAAGTAGCACTTATCTGAAACATGACAAAGAGACACAGCTACCCATTGATTTTATATATAAGACCCACCGGTTTAATCTTTAATAATGTGTTGTAAAAGAAGCTTATGTGATATTGTATTTGTGTAAAAAAAAAAAATAATAATAAAAAAATTAAAATTATGGCCAATCAGGTTTCCATCAGAAACTAACTTTTATTTCTCACAGGGTCCATTATGCTATCTCCTACATTGAAATCGCTTCAAAAAGAAATCTCAAGTAAAACATTCTGATACACAAATTTGTATCAAATTTGTATTAAATTTGTAATTTTTCTCTGAAACACAACAGAGACAGATTTTATAGAAGAGGCCCACAGGTTTAATCTTTAACAATGTGTTGTATTTTCAAAGCATATCGTATGTTGTATTTATATTCATCTGTTAAATAAATACAGTAAAAGGTACCATATTTCCATCTGAATTGTAGTGAAGCAGTATAAAGTATAATAATAGTCAAGAAAAATATCTCAACTTTGTACTGAAGTACAGTTCTTGAATAGTTACTTTCCATTTACATATATTCATTTAGCTGACGTTTTTATCCAAAACAACTTACAATTGCTGATTGTTGCACACCTCTGTGTTGAAGAAATAATTACTCTGGAGCAACTACTGGTTAAGAGTCTTGCTCAGGTATACATTGGTGGACGTGTCGCAGTGGGAATTGAACCCAGGTCTCCCACATTAAAGGCATTATGTCCTTCCTCCACTGTTGATATTAAGAACATATGAGCATGTGAGTGAATGTTACAAAATATGAGTCTATCCTTTAAAATATGTTCATAATAATCCACTAATGTAACTTGTGAACCTGGACGGTAACCATGATCGCGTCTCGTTCTCTCCATCAGATTCCTGTGATCTCACTCTGGACCCAGACACAGCGAACGGTTACCTCACTCTGTCTGAGGGGAACAAGAAGGCGGCTTATGGAGCGTGGCAGTGGTATCCTGACCTCCCGCAGAGATTTGATACTTATGTGTGTCAGGTTCTGTGCAGAGAGGGGCTGACTGGGCGCTGCTACTGGGAGGTGGAGTGGAGTACTGGCTCAGTTCAAGGGGTTGCTGTTGGTGTTACCTACAAAGGCCTGTTTAGGAAAGGTAATTATGGCCAGTGTGGGCTTGGACGCAATATTATGTCCTGGAGTTTAGACCACACAGGGTCCCCACCAGGGGATACTCTCTGTGCATGGCATAATAGTCAGTCACAGTATCTCCCTGGTCCTGCTACTCGCTGCAGCCGACTGGGAGTGTATCTGGACTGGCCTGCTGGCACTCTGTCCTACTATAATGTCTCAGCTGACACACTGAGTCACCTCCACACCTTCCACAACAAATTCTCTGAGCCAGTTTACCCAGGCTTTGGGACTTGGTATTACCCCAACTACGTGTTCCTGTGTCTGTAATCTGCACCATATGATTCACTTCAAGTTCACTGCGGTTTGACCACAAAAGTATTTTTTCATATGTTTTTATTGTGAAGCACCATCATGTTAGTCACATATAGCAATGCAATATAACACTTCCACTAAATATAGATCTCCCTGTCATCCATATTTTTGTCTTATCAATATCATTATTATGGTTACTACAACTTTTTCTCTGCTGCTACTTCTTGTAGCTTGAGTTGGCCGGATAAAGGCAACCTTTTACCTTCCTTGTCAGATTTTTTTTCAAGCTGTATGTAGTCTGATTCACAGGAAGTACATTACATTAATTCATATAGCTGACACTTTTATCCTATCCTTTTATCTTACAATTGCTATCAGAGGTCGCACACCTCTGTCTTGCTCAGGGACACATTGGTGGATGTGTCACAGTGGGGAGTTGAACCCTGGTCTCTCACACCAAAGGCACGCGTCTTATCTACTATTCCATCACCACCAAAGTAGGCTGTGGGTAAAAACCTGGCAATGGCAGACTATTTCCAAGTAGGTCTATCTGCAGATGCAAAGTACTTCAGGACACAGTTTTCCTTAATATTTTATTTTTTATTTCACTTATCTTTTCACAAACAATTACAATGTTAGATAGATATATACAGTATTTCCTCAAGTTATAAATAAAATCTATTGAGAAATATTCACTGTTGTGGAATTGTGATTCATTGACTCGTTGCCATGATTTGTTTTTATAGTCTCCTGTCTCACTTTACCCATCAGGTCGACAGTGCTGGAAATCTGAATTTTATCAGTTTAGACTATAAACAGTCTGTTTAAAATAGGGCTGCGTGATATTGGAAAAACTGACATTGTAATATTTTCTTATCTTTTTTTGTGATATATTATGAAATAATACAGGAATGTTCACCAGAACTTCAGTTGCTCTATTTGAAAAGAATTATGCATCCGAGAGTTATTGAGGTGATTTTGTAGGGAAGAAATGCATAGAAAATACAACTAAATAAGCTGAAAATGTTATTTGAGTGCAAACTATCCTCTCTTGAGATTGAATACAGTAAACATATTTTAAACAAAATGATAAATATAAAAAAGAGCAGCTATACACCAGTCCCCTGAGTGGTTTACAAAAGGTGCTTTTCTTTTTGCAACCTCACTTATTTTTAAGTCAGCAACTAAAGGAGTTGGAGCCTGCTTTGGTTGTTTGAGAAACTGATAAAGAACAGTATTGTGATTGTTTGCTGTGTCACTCACTAACAACAAACTGTGTATATCCAAGAACCCTTAAATTGGAGTAAATGATGTTCCACCAGACAGACTTCTCTTGTAGATTAGTCATGGAAAATGAGAATGGTGCAAGTTTTTCCTTTTGTATCAAGCAGCAAAAACGTTGGTGTTAATTTGACTTTCTGGACATTGCACGTCCTGTGATGTGATTATTGTGCATAGGCACCTTGCGAAATAGCCTATAGGTTATTTTTGTGGTATGTGTTGAGGGAATTAGAGAAATGGCTGATAAAGAAGCAAAGGTGTTGTCCATGAAGTCAGGCTTTATAAACTGCTCTATAAATATGTGTTTCTTCCTTTACCATGGCATGCCCATTTTTGGATAACATCGTAGATGATGAAGCACTTATATTGAGAAGGGCTTTTCAACAGGAAAGAATATTTCTATACAGGTTCAACCCGTTAGCTTTTCCCGACAAGTACCTGCATGAGCGTTAGCGCTTTTCTGGGGAGACTGCTGAATCCCAAAATTCAGCACCGCACAAAGTTTCACAGATTTTATTTTTTATTTTTCTTATTGGGCTACGCATTACAAAAGAAACTTTAGAACAGGTGGAGTACTTTTCTTTGTTTTTGTTGATACACGATTCCCTAATGTTATTGGCGCACTGGACTGCACACAGGATCAAACGCCCCTCTGGGGCAAATGAAGGTGATTTTGTGAATAGAAAATGGTTAGGTCTACTGTTTGCTACATAAATATGTGCATTAAGAACTTAACACATCTTAGTGCTTCAGATGATCTGTGATGCTGACTGCATCTTTAGCAATATTGAGGTAAAGTGGCCTGGCAAAGTCCATGACTCCTGACAAACCCCCCCACATATAATCTTCCCCATGCTAGAACAAGGACCCGAATACAAATGGCATTTGGCCTTCTTAAGTTCCGTTTCCAGTGCCTTCACCACCTGAAGATCACCCCAGACAGGGCCTGTGACATCATGTTGCATGCGCTGTCCTTCACAACATTGCCTGTCTCGGGAAGGAAAGGGCTCCTAAAGTGGCCTTTGAGATGGACTGGGATAATCTGGCAATATTTCCCGATAATGTCAATGGCAGACTGATCAGAGACCAATACGTTGTTAACTATTTTAGTTGATTTATTGATTTTTCATATATACAACAAAGGAGAGAATGTCACAATGTTTTTCTTTTAATGAGGTCACTTGTCTGCTGAGAGCTTGGGACAGAAAACAATAATGATTAATAAGTTGTGCAGGAGCTTATAGTTATGCTTACAGCATGCATTGAAACATGACTTACTTCTTGTTTTAGTTTCTGGACTTTCAGGTCCAGTTTCTTTAATGTCTTGTTTTTTATTTCCGTATCTAGGTACAAGTCCTGCAGTTTTCTTTTGTGAGATGTGATTTTTATGTCTGCCACTCAATTTATTTTTTAAGTTTGTGAATCCTGTAAAACACATATCAATTAGCAGAGCATGAATTATGCATGGTAAGATTTCCTCTTGTCTTGATTGCATTATTTGCTCTGGAATAAAGTGTCAAGTGCCAAATGAGTACACGTAAATGTTCAGGTAATACTATGTTCCCAGATTGGCTCTCGGGCAGTGTTTATGTTTTTGAATATGTACTGTGTGGTTAACTTTTGTGTCTGTATATATATATATATGCTGCAGGACCCCCTTGAAACTGAGATGATACATCTCAAGGGGTTATCCTGAAATAAATTCAATTCAATTCAATTCAGTACACTGTCTGGGTGTTATATAATTTCTATGAGCATCACATCTGTGACTTCTTTTCCATTAGATTAAAGTATTTCCACATGCTTTCTTGAGTCCACAGACAGAGTCGCCTCATTGTCTGCTGCAGAAGTGCTTTCATCCTGCCACAATTAACCAAACTCATATAAACCTAGTGTTGATAGGTCCCTAGCCTATATACCTTTAATGAATAATACTCACTGGATTAATGTTATCCTCCTGTAGCTCCACAAGAGAAAGTGTGTTGCCAGATACTTGAAGACATTGTCAGTCAGTCCATATCATACTACATAAATGTTTGATTACTTTGCATGTGCAGTAGTGGAATAATGTACCATGTATGAAGGGGGCAGTTTCTATGGGTGGGAGAGAGTCAGTAGCATTTCACCCCTGGATCCCTTCTAAAACAGGCCTCCATTTGTTTATATCGAGGGCCAGCTCTTTTTCTGGCCTGAATTCTGGGGATGTTGGACCACCCTCATGCCAGACATATTTTAAGATAAATAAGAGAATAAAATATGTGAGCAGGCACCTTTTAAGTCATTTATACAAGTCATTTGTACATTAGTCAACATTTTATCGAAACAGTTACCAGTGTGCAAAATCTTTTATTTAATCTTGACCTTTTCCCAGGTCCTCTTTGGTCCAGTCATGTTTGTTCTGTATAAATATTGATAGGATGTGTAACAAAAAAGAGTAACAGAAGTTATCAGCTGTCAGACATGTTACAACGTTGACTTCCACTGTTCACTTTAAAGTTTGTCATTTGAGCAAATAACAAGTAGGAAATGTGTATTTTAGGCCACTTATGCATTCAGTCGATCCGCTATTGTTGCCATGACCTTTCACGCTCCTTTATAATAGAGGCAGTGTTTCCTTTTTTAAGTATGATGTGCTTCAATTCCTTGTAAGCCTCCATTAAAAGATGTAGCTCATTTGGTGTGAAGTATGGCGCACACAACTTATCCATTGTAGAATCAGTAAATCCGTGATCATACTATTTAAGAGCTCAGGTTGATCAACACTTGATCACAGAATAGCTAACGTTTGCCTTACTGTTTGTTGCTTCTCTGCTTATTCGAGAGACACACACTTTTGTCGATTTGTTGCTGTCGGTAGCCTTCTAAAGAAATGAAGAAGAAGAAGAAGGCCTGGTGTAAGGTCTGGTACAGGCTGCCATCAGCTGAGAAAAGTCTTTTGGCAAATTGCTACTGTTGGGGATTGGGGTTTAGATGGCATCAGGATTTATATTAAATAATGTAATTATTACTGCTACTACTACGATTTAATAATTAATAACAGAATATAACAAGTTATATTCACCCCGAGGTAAATATAACTTGTTGAAACAAGAGAAATTGATAGCCAACTACCTAATTTAGTCTCATTAAATGTACTATTGATCAGAGGTGTCTAAAAATCTAAAAAATTGTTTCAGACACTTAGGCTTTGCCTAAAATGCCTAACAGCTTTCACAGCAGTTAGAGGTGCAACAAATAGAGAATCAGCATGTGTCAGCAATGGTTGGCATTACTAGCTTTGTTACATTTCTCAACGTTGAATGTCCAAAGTCCTCTAGGTTAATGGTTGGGTATTCATTTAAATTTAACTTTACAAAACTATGTTGGCCGTCAAAGTAGTCAACTCAAAAGCAAATAGGGATCAAAAGGGCTAACGTGACGTCAGGGGTTCGGTCAAGTGGTAAAGTTGCTCTAGGTTTTAAAGAACTTTATTATAAGAAAGTAACGAATAATTATTCTATTCTATTCTATCACTTCTAAATAATAGGAAAAGGAGAAAATATTTTATTAACCTGTCCTCAAAGTTGGAACTGTGTAACTATCATTATAATTTGTTAAATACAAATACAATAGACATATACTGTAAGTCTATAGATTTTGAGGGGTACTTGCCTATCCGATATGAATCAGGATAGACAAAATATTAGAAACACCTCTCAGTATAACCCTGTACAGTGCTTTATCCATTTCAAAACTGTCTCAGAAAACCTTTAACAAAGTCAAAGCTTGTGAGTTTTCCTTCAACGGCATATCCGTCTTTCTTTCTTTATTTCATTTTCTGCAAAGTAATCTAATTATTGGTGGCCTAAACAGGCCAGTGGTGGCCTGAACAACAGTACAAGTTGTTGTGCCTTGACTGTACATGCTCAATTCTGTACCAAATTTTGCGTGTTTGAAGAGTCCCGTCTTGAAAACATCTACATGCCAATATTCACCCATACTCATTGCGCAACCTGCTGGCAACAGGAAGTAACCTTCAACAAAGCAGCCACCATGGCAGGTTTCACCTACATTTACGAAATTTCTGTGGCACATGTATCATGTCCAGATGTACCAAAAAAGCCTCTTGAAGCCATTGCCTTAACCGAACAGGAAGTCAATTTGGATTTAATGGTCATTTTTGGGGAATTACAGGCTCCATATGAACTCCTCCTAGAGAATTAGTCCAATTGACTTTCCACAATTCACAACTACTTATTACACAGTTTGAGTTGTAATATACATGGTCACTGCCAGTCTGGAGACCTATTCCCCCGCTTGACGATTCCTGGTGGCCGCTCTGCCCAGCTCTAATGCTTCCCTGCCTAAGCCAACTTCTGTTGCCTGTTCACTACCTATCCCTGTCCTTGTCTGCTTTTGAGTCCAGGATTATCCGCTCTTAAAACCACTACAATTTATTTGTTAGAGCAGTGTTTCTCAACGGGGGTGTTCAGAGGACAATAGGGGGCGCTGGAAACAATATTTTGGAAAGGGGGGCATTGAGATGCTCTTGGGGGGCGTTTGTTGAGTTAAAAATGTTAAGGCTAGTTTACACCAAAGATTCACAATAATACGAGTTTAAACTTTCAACTACTTGCAAAAAAACTGGTCTGCAACATTAAAACCTGCCAGTTTACTTCACTGCGACTAGACGAGACGGTGGGTATCGTCTTTTCTTCAGTTTCTGTCAGCTTCTTGTGGCACAGCTCCATGCATCCTTCATGGAAACAGGAAGTAAGAGTATCATCTGTTAAAAATTTACCTACAAGGCGTTTACTGTGTAAACTCTGGAAAATGGACGCTCTCTTTCTTGGTATTATCATGGAACAGCGTTTATCTGAGCAGTACACCATGAACTCCTTGTTTGTCCTCCAGGCTTCATGTCGAAGTGACAAGATACTGAACCCCCAATTGCCCCTGGTGGCTGTTCCGCCAGTGTGTGAATGTCAGTTTCTGTTTGAGCACTTAGGCTCAGTGTATGAATGTGAGTGAATGGTGAATGCAGATGTAGTGTAAAAGCGCTTTGAGTGGTCGAAAAGACTAGAAAGGCGCCATACAAATACAGAGCATTTACATTTATCGCAGGGGTTACACATTTATAAGAGGGATGTTCCGCTGTTGGAATTCCCCTGAAAGCAACTTCTTCCAGCGTCCAACACCTGATGCGATACCAGTGAGCCTGTAAAGTGTACCCACCTCACATTGTGAGTCGCAGCCTTGCTCTGTTTGGGACTGTGAGCTGCACTTTATCAGAGCTGCTGAAGTTAACGTGTGATTTGTGGTGAGATTTATACCTGATCACAGGTGTTGTCACTTAGTTTTGTTTCCCTCCTGCTCGAGCACCTGCTCATCTCATCCAGTTCTGTGTCTGTCAGAGAGTCGAGGGGATACTTCCAGCGAATCGAAAACGTAATGCGCAGTGGAGTATTATGAACTAATTAAATGGTGACGTTAGTCTCATAACTTTTTCCTCGACATGTCAGAGAACACATATATGTGGGAGAGATACCGTATGTGCAGAAAGTTTTAAATATGAGCAGAAAACTTGCTGAAACACAGGAGCTGTTAAAGTCCAGTCAATAAATGAATTAAAATCAATCTATCATTGAGGTGAAAAGAGGCCACATGCACATTTAAAGAGGTTACTTCCCTGAACAAATTACACAAAAGAGGAGGGAAAACTAAATCATGTGTGTTAACTCAGCAGGGATGATATCAAATAATTTGATCTACAGGAGAAAAATATTTAAAAGCAATAATATAACCTGTGTGTTAGAGTGAGGTTAAAGCTCAGGAAAATACAGTCTTGTGACACACAATTGTGCAGTATGCAGACCAATGTGCGTGTAAGTCACTTTACATTTGTACAGATGACACTTCTCATTGATTCAGGTTGAAAGGACTGTTGTAAATTAAGTTTATTTACGATAGCACCTTTTACAAAGCAAGGTCACAGTAAACAGAACAAGAACACTTGAGCGATAACAGGTCTTAAAAACACACAAGATTACACACATTAGACAGCACGAGGCAAAGGCCAAAAGAGTCTTCAGCTGCTTTTTAAAGATACCACTGAATGTACGTCTGAAGGAAGAACGTTCACAGTGTCGGAGCCTTCACTTCAAATGCATAATGATCATCCCTAGCTCAGGTTGTGATACAACAGATCTGAGTTTGGCCATATTTCTGAAATTGAAGAAGCATGTAAAATGATTTGACATGTTGGTCAACACATGTTTGACACGCTGCTACTCCCAAATGTATTTTAGCTGTGTGAAAAAGTTTTGTACTTGTGAAAATGTTTTGTACTTTTACATTCAAATGTGTGAATGTGTAAAAAAGTTTTGTACCTGTGAAAATGGGCCAGCCCTTGATTCTCGGCAACCATAAAAACATAATTGGTCATGTGACCACACATCAAGAGTCATCCATTTTACTCATCCTGTGATGGTGAGAGGCCCATTGAATAAGTGATGAGCACATTTAAGTATAAAAAACAGTTCAAAGTGATTTTTGTATGTTTAAGGAGTCATGATTGTTGAGTCTAAACAATTACAGACAAGTCTGGAAAAAACAATGTGTTAGTGCTTTAGGAAGTCACAATATAAGGCTATACTGTTAGCATGATGTTACCTCTAAACTGCTTGGTGAAATAAGTTTGTTAAAATGGCAGGAAATGGGGTAATTTGAGGAAAGTTTAGCCAGTTTTTTTACTGTAATACTTTCTGTAATACTCATTTATTCCAGCATCCACTGCACTGTGCTTCATCGCACTGTGTGCATGCATGTATGTGTACCTGTATATTACAGTCACTCCTGCATCCTTTGCACTCTGCTCACTGCACTTTCGATTACTAACACTGACTTCCCTCTTCTTTCTCCTTCTGACGGTTTGCGCAGGTGTTTCCGCCTCCAAATGTTCAAGGCAGTTGCCCACCTCCCCTGAAACAGCCGCAGTATTGTATGAATGTTTTACATTCATACTATTGTCATTGTGTCTAATTGTGACAAATTTCTGCATCTGAGACCTTTGAGGCCTGGGTCTATAAAGGGGAATGTGTGCATGAAGTATGCAGTCAAAGTCCAGTTAAAACATAAACATGTATAATAAATTCTGACAGGAGTGAGGGACAGAAGAACAAAACCAATTGGTGCACAAACTTCTCCAGATTGCAGGAAATAAAGTGATGAAAAAAAGATTCTGGGGTCACATATTTCAACATTGGATATTTCTTCAAAATAGTGTTAAAATATCTTCTCATCTTGTTATAGAACCCAATATTGTGCGTCATCACATCTCAGAGCGTAGATCTCAAGTGTAATGTCACACCCTAATCTGAGACATTGTGTCCCCACCCCTTTTCAACACAAAGTGACGCCCTTGACACTACCTGCTTCCTGTCTCATTATTTCCCTGTTCTTTACAGAAAAACAAATAATCTGACTGCAGGCCTCATCTCATGGCTGTTACAAATGGTAGTTTGGAGGAGTGTCATGGGAGGAGGCAGCAGAAAAGAGAATCTGACAGGATATAAATCTTGCAGCATCACAGAGCATCAGAGTTCCAGTTCCAGCTGGAAGTCAGGAAGACTCACGCACAACTTGTCTGTTCAGGTGCTGACGGGTACGGTAAGCTTATTGTCTCATTTCCCGTTCTTGTGCTTTACTAGTAGAGCTTTGTTTTTGGTCCTCTAAGACGAACCCGGTTAAATGTGTTAGATTCTTTATTACAGTGGTTTATTATCTGCCATACCTTTAATCTGACAGTAGTCCTGCTAAAGCTCTTACAGTCCTCTCCTTCTCCTGCTCTCTCTTCCTTTGTGTCCCAAATGTTTAGTTGTTCCTCTGCCTCCTTTAGTGATAATGGTATATGTGAATCATGTAGTTTATTTGTTGCACTGGAGGACAGCTTCTGATTCTGCAGCTAAGGGAATTTTTTTTTTACATTGCTGAGCGACCAACACCTCTTGTTTAGGCATTTCAGGTAAAGCCTTAATGTTGTCTCAAACCCACTTCCAGGTTTGCAAAACATTTTATTGTATTTGTGAAAATGGAAAAAAAAAAAAGGGGGGCAGTTTCGCTGCTTTTTTTTAATATCGAGACACATTCAGGGTTTTTCCTGCATAGAGAATCCTGCGTATTTGTTTACACTGTTTAAATGTAAGGATTTTTTAATTTTTATTAATTCAACTTTTGAGAAGAAGACGGCTACATTTACTGATAAATGGGTATTCTGTTTGTTGCAATATACAACTTTACTGCTAGATTAAAATAAAAATTCTAAAATTACACCATACAGCCATTTTATTGTCTTACAACTGTGTGTGTCCCGTGACTTATTATTTTGTCATGATTGAGTGATCATGTCTGCAAGTTAGACTAGTTTAATTAACCCAAGAGGATGATAAAGATGACTATGATGATAACAACAATAATAATAATAATAATAGGATTAAATATAATTATAATTTTATATAAAATATTATATAATATTGATTTATTACCTTTTAATACTTTTTAAGACCCTGCAGGCATGCTGTGAATTAGGGGAGACTGGGGATGGTTTTAACACATGCAATGAGGAACAAGTTACAAATCACTAGATTTACTGTGCACATGCTCAGTTTAGTCCTTATTCCACATGGGAAAAAGTAGCACCCTGTGGCAGCAAAGGGTATGTTACTAACTATGGGGTGAATTGTAATGTTTTACTCATAGTGTTTGAAGCTAAATTATGCATTTTCTGTTTTTATCACATTTTGAATGCTCTGGTTTAAAAGAGTTCCCAGATACAGACAGAAATGTTAAAAATGTTACAACCATCCCAATTATTTTTAAAATAGATCAATCTACTGACTAATTTATTGATTATTATTTAGATATTGTTTTTACTACTCAATTAATGTAAAAAATATTTATCCAAAATAAATGTCAAAATGTATTTGATTTGTAGTATCCAAGACTTGTGCATTTGACTCATAACAGTTCAAAATAGCACTGTAGCAGCAGGACAGAGGGTCAGTGACCTTCTACGGGGAGAGTAGTGATTGGTGGTTAAGTAGGGACTGAACCCTTCTATATAATTTGACCTCTAACCCCTTGTTTTGTTACCTCAAAATAGTATGGGTACTACTAATACGGTACTAATACTAATACCTAAACATATCCTATATAAGCTGTGTTTGATGTACAGAGAGACAGAGTGGCCATCGGGCTTTTTCACTCTCCAAGCTGCTGCAGAGCTTGTAATTGATGCTGAACTCTTTGATGTAATAAACTTTTATGATCAAGAACAGTGTCAAGCAGGTTTCCTCTCAACACATCATCGCAACATTATTGTTCGGACACCACAGATTAAAAACGTAATATTTCATCTTGAAATAGAGACACATCAAGCAGATTAGAATAATGATATTGGTAGCATATCTTTAAAATTAGTGAAATTTCCATGTCACAGATGTGTTTTGATATTTATAATAACAGACTCTATTTGCCAGATGCCTGAAAAATACTGGACCTCAATTTTTATTTAAGTACTTGACTTAAAGCTTTATTCATTACTGGAGTAGTGTGCATTAAGATAATCACTGGCAAATGTGTTTGCATCAGTGTGGGGCAAAGGAAAGAACTGAAATGATTTACTGCCTGCAACAACAGACTGTTACGTTAGTTTAAGCCATTTTCTTGCTCATACGTGGCTGTTAAAGTAAAAAATAAAATGTTTGCTTCTTTTGCACTGCTATACAGCACATATGCCACACATCCATGCAATCCTTACAGTGTTATTTCCACACCTCGTTAATTTTGTGTTCTTTAGTTTCATAAATTATACTTGTTTTAAGTAAGTATATTGTGTAGACTCTCTCTTTGTCACATTCCCCTTGCCAGTTTGTGACAACTGGTTAGCAACTGGTCGGCATTAGCCGGCAAACTAACATTATCAAACTTGAGCCAACTGAAGCACAAAATCACATTGTTTCACATGATTTGCATTAATGTTCGTTTACCAGTCCAACAGGATGAAAGCCCAGTCTGGTTTGGGTTTTATCATTTTCAGATGTTGACCCGTGTTTTTACCCGACATCGATCCAATTGTCATTTGTCCTGATGGGTTTCAGCACATAAAACATCCTTACATAGAGTCTGTGTTTGAGTCTGCGTTGTGATGGTCATTTTTTGGTGTTAGTGGACTCCATTTCGTTAGATGCCGTGTTGTTCCTGGGTGTACGGTTCAGAATCAGTAGGCGAGAAGATCCAGAGTGTCCGTGCAGAAAATCCGACCTGATTCCTTCACATAAGAAGCAGTGAGGTTTATATGAACAACTAGGGCTTCAACAATATTAAAAAAATTATGAAAGTGTCATTGTTGACGCGTCGTTCCAGATATGGTTGCATCCAGCCTTTATAGTTCTTTGCATTCTTAGTTTTGAGATCTCATGGATGATGCTGACTATGAGAACGATATTTTAGTTGTTTTAGCTAACGCGTTAAGTGCAATCGCAAATCAGTGAATTATTGGAGTAGCCTACCCTGTCTCGTCTTCTTCTTTTTTTAACCTTTGATAGCGTTAATACTAGCATTTATTCTGAATATTAAACCTAATGGTAGCTAGTTAGTTTGTGTGTTGTAGTATATCAGTAATTAACTAGAAAGACAGTTAATTTGTTAGAAGGTTTAATTAGGGTTCCTAAATAGGCAATAGAAAGTGATTACTTGATGATTACATAAAAAAAATAGCCCCTTTGAGAAGTACTGAAATCTGTGTGGTCACTTCTTTGACATTTCTCAACAGGTTGGAGAAATGGCTGGTGTCACTGAGGTTGCTGCTCTAGGTCGACCTTTCACCCTAGGAATGCTCTATGATGCTCGGAAAGATCAACTGATCCCAGGTAAGACTTGACATTCACAGTCTTGACATATTAAACAAATGTAAAAAAAGAGGCCACAGCGGAGAGAATCAATTTGTGTGACTACATTTTACTTCTTCAATGTGGATAGTTAAAATACTACTGTAATACAATATTTAACTATAGTGAAAGGTTTATAATTCCTTCACCTTTAATCTGAAGTCTACAGGTACATAGAGAAAGTTTTATTGTTGCTTGTTGTGCAAGCCTATAATTCCTTTAATAAATTTCAGAGAATGAATCAAGCATCAAATATGCTTAAAATAGAAGCTGTTTAGGGAATTGCTAGCAGGATAAGAAGCTGCAATGTGCAAAAATCTATGTTTATGTTAGAGATCAGTTTTTTCTGTAGGGATGCACTAATTGATTGGCTGGGGACCAGAATGGGCCTTTTTTCATCTTAATGTTTGCGTATGCTGTCAAATATAGTTGACAGAGAATTGGAACCAAAATCAGAATCAGCAGGTCAGACAAGATCTGTAATTGGAACCAGCCAGAAAGATGCAATTGTTGCATCATTACTTGTGTGCAGGCCTGCCATTAGGAATTTTGGACAGGGGGACAACATTTTCCAAACTGGGCCCCTCATCGACACCCAGTCCAGCACCACCTCGACCAACCCACCCTTAGTTCTAATACAAACACAGGCAATTTCAAAAAAGCTCTTGGCCATTAGCCTTGTAGTGACACAGATGGAGTCCCTAACAATCATTGCCAAATTCAGTGTTATAGACTCCAATCCAGTTCATGCTCGCATATATATTCAATTACTTAGTATGATTGTAAAGCACAAAAGGTCATTATAGTTTTTAAAACATCTTTCAAATTAGACTGTGACAGTTATGTTCCTCCTTTTAACTTAAAACAAACATTGAAGAAATTACTACAAAGCATTAAATCCTACAGTTTAATTATGACTGAACAATTACACATACTTCATCTATCAAATTCAATCTTGAGGACTACATTAATCAACATATTGGTCAAATTATGCACTAAACTGAAATACTGTGTGAGTAGGCTGTGTCAGCTAAATGATTATCATAATAATATAAACAGAGGTTTACCACATGTGTAGCTTATTATACTGTAACCATATTTACAGCTGTATCCTCTGACCTGTGATGTGCTGCTGACTAGTGTTTACTGTAGGTCAGTTTTCTTGAGGCTGTTACAGGGGAACTTGTGGGTGTTACTAAGCTTTATTCATATAAAGGGAAACAAAATTCAGGTGGAGTTGATGATTCCAAATATGACAGAAGATAGATGCAGTAAAGCTCTCAGGCTCTGTGTTGCTTTTAGATATAGATATATTTTGTCCTGTAGTTTAACTTTTACAAGGTTGTTTATTTATCATTATACAACATAAGACTGCTGTATAATGAAACAAAAGTTTGTAGTCCCTTCATGCTGCACACATAGAACTTAACAAATGAATATATTAATATTTGAATACACATTAAATGTGCATTAAAATATTTTATTCTTTGTCTTTGTTTGGGGAAGTAACCTCTTCAAATATGACTGTGGCACCTTTACTCACCTCAATGATATTAAATTAATTTATTTTAATTCCAACTCCTGCACTTCAGCTCGTGTGTTTTAGCAGGTTTCTGCTCATGTTCAAAACATTCTGCACATTCTCTCCCACATAGGCTATCTGTGTTCTCTGACATGTCCAGAAAAAAAGTGGTACTGTTAAGAGAATAATGCCATAATTTATGAGTATTCATAAACAAAATGAAACAGTCTACCAGCCCTATACTCTGCTGTGTATAAGCCTGCTATGTTGCCGATTTGGCCCCTTCAGAACGTCTGCAGACACAGAACCGTTTGGGACTGTACTGCTGGATGAGAGGAGGAGGTGGATGAACTAAACTTAGCCTACTTGAAACACTTTTGATCAGGCAGAAGTATCAACACAAATCCACACAAATGTTCACTTCAGCACCTCAGATAAAGTGCAGCTCACAGTCCCAAACAGAGACAAAAATATTTCAGTTTATTATCGCGACTCACTCGCATCAGCTGGGAGGAGATTACTTTTGTTCACAATTGTTTGGACAGAGATTTGGCCATTGCCTCCCTATGATTTTATTCTTCTCTCTCTGTTTTGGCTGCTCTTTTCGCTTAAAGCGACTCGCTTTACATTTGCGGGCCCTGGACATGTGAATGGCCAAATGTTTCGACCGTACCATTTTCACAATAACAGCGGGGAGCGGGTTATCAGATGACAAGTTTAAAATATGTTTTAATGATAATATTGAATTTATTTATCATATAAACACATTAAAATTTTTTGTTATTTATCAAAGACAGTAAGTAAAGTATGTAACTTGATCCCATTTAAGGGTTGACCATAGACCTTTGCATGCCCCCCCCCCCCCCCACCTAGGCCTTGGGGCGGGGTCATCTGTACCCTTTGACCCCCCCCGATGGCGGGCCTGCTTGTGTGACAACAAAATGATTTGTCCTGTTTTATCAGATGATGAAAGATGATGTTGTTTTCCAATTTCTGTAGGTTTGACATTGTGGGATGATGAAACTCTAAAAAAGAATACAGTTGAAAACTGTCAGCAAAGCAGTGACTTTAAAATGTCCACATCTGACTCCATTGAATCCAAGGCCTCTCTGCTGGATGTTGATTCTTCTCTGAAGGCCAGTTTCCTGAGTGGACTGATTACAGTTGGAGGATCTGCCAAGTATCTCAATGATACGAAGAAATTCAAGAATCAGAGCAGAGTGACGTGTCAGTACAAAGCTACCACACGCTTCAAGCAGTTGACAGTGATCGACCATTTAACCATGAGTACCCAACAGATAGATGGTATTAAGAAGGGCTCTGCAACACATGTAGTCACAGGCATCCTTTATGGAGCAAACGCTGTCTTTGTGTTTGACAGTGAGAAGTTATATGACGAAAGTGTTCAAAACTTCAAGGGCAAAATGAAAACTGTGATAAATAAGATCCCCAAATTTAATGTTGACGGGAAAGTTGACATCAAGCTGAATGATGAAGAAAAAGCTCTGACTGAGAAATTCTCCTGCAAATTCTACGGAGACTTCATTCTTGAAAGCAACCCAGCAACATTTGAAGAGGCAGTGAAGACCTACATACAACTTCCAAAGCTGCTGGAAAAGAAGGGAGAGAACAGTGTTCCACTGAAGGTCTGGCTGATGCCACTGAAGAAGTTAGCCCCCAAAGCTCCTGTGCTGGTGAGAGAGATCAGTGTTGGACTTGTAAGAAAGGCTGAAGATGCTCTGGAGGACCTGAATCAGCTGGAAAAAAGATGCAACGGTTTGCTGGAGGACAAAGTGGTGCGAAATTTTCCACAAATTCATGAAAAGTTCAGAAGTTTCCAAAAATGGTGTGGTCATTATGCATTTGATCTCAGACAGACCATGGAGAAGAAAATTCCCTCCATCCGTAATGGCAAAGAAGATGAGAGGAAATTAGAAAAAGTCTTTAAAGACAGAGACAAGTCACCGTTCAGCCATGCGAAACTAACCAGGTGGATGGACTTTAAAGAGAGCGAAATCAACATCATCAGGTCCTGTGTAGAGAAGATGGAGGGAACAAAGTTCGTCCCAAATCAGTCAGAGCTGGACCGAGAGGTTCTTGGTGTAGAGGAGGCTCTGTGTTTTGTTTTGACCTCCCTGCAGAGTGCTGACCCCTGCCTTGATGCGATGACCAAATACTTAAAGTCATCTAAATTAGAATCTACCAATGAAGAGTCGTGGTTCTACTCAGATGAAGTTATCACCAACATGAGAGAAAAAGCCAAATATTTCCAGGATCTTACTAAACCACTGAAGAACAACAGCCGATTCTGTTTCCTCATCGCAGCAATTGAAAATAAGAAATACACAGGAGCAACCATCTACCATTACAGGAAGGGCAAACTGGTCTCTGAGGGTTTTTCAAAGCCCCCCCTCCCTCCTGTGGAGAAAATCACAGGCAGAAGAGATTTGCTCTGGTGTAAGTACTTTATTTTCACAGTTCTACTAACAATAACAAATGTCTCTCCTTCAGAAACCTCATGTAACTTTTATTACTCACAGAGTTCATTCTGAGCTTTTCTTAGGAAAATACTGTGGATTTTGTTATCGCTTACACTGAAATTGCTTTAAAAAGAAATCTCAAGTAAAAAGTTCTCAGTTAACAGTTATCTGAAACGTGACAAAGAGACACAGCTAATCACTGATTATGTTTGTCCGCTGGTTTAATATTGAACAATGTGTTGTATAACAAGCTTATCTGATGTGTTTATGTGGAATCTAAATCTGTCAAATAATGTAGTAAAAAGTACAATATTTCCATCTGAATTGTAGTGCAGCAGAAGTATAAAATACTCAGTAGTATCTCAACATTAAACTGAAGTACAGTTCTTGAGTTAATGCATGTTTGTCACACTGAAATGCTTCAGACCAAACATATCGGAATATTAGACAAAGATAACACAATTAAACACAAAACATAGCTTTTAAATGTTTTTATTGTTATGGGAGAAAAAAAATCCAAACCTACATGGCTCTGAAAAAGTGATTCTCCCCACAACCTAATAACTGGATGGGCCACCCATAGCAGCAACTTCTGCAATCAAGTGTTTACGATAAGTGGCAATGAGTGTTTTACAGCGCTGTGGAGGAATTTTAGCCCACTCATTTTTGCAGAATTATTGTATTTCAGCCACATTTGAGGGTTTTCAAGCCTTATCCAGCTTTTTTAAGGTCATGCCACAACATCTCAATTGGATTCAGGTCAGGACTTCTCCAAAGTCTTCATTTTGTTTTTCTAAAGTCATTCAGAGGTGGGTTTCGTGGTGTGTTTTGGATCATTGTCCTGCTGCAGAACCCAAGTACACTTCAGCTTGAGGTCATGAACAGATGGCTGGACTTTCTCCTTCAGGATTTTTTGGTAGACTCATGGTTCCATTTACACCAAGTCTTCCAGGTCCTGAAGCAGCAAAACAGCCCGAGACCATGACACTACCACCACCATGTTTTTACTGTTGGTATTATCTTCCTTTTCTTAAATGCTGTTACTTTTACGCCAGATGTAATGGGACACACATTCCAAAAAGTTAAACTTTTGTCTCATCAGTCCACAGTATTTTCCCAAAAGTCACAGAGCCATGTACGTCAATTTGTTTTCAATTTGTCTGAAACATTTCAGTGTGACAAACATGCAACAAAATAAGAAATCAGGAAGGGGGCAAACCCTTTTTCACACCTCTGTACATGCATTCATTTAGCACAGTGACATACAATTGCTAATTGCTGCACACCTCTGGAGCAACTACTAAGAGTCTTGCTCAGGTATACATTGGTGGGCGTGTCGCAGTGAGAATTGAACCCAGGTCTCCCAAATTAAAGGCATATATATGTCTTTGCACCACTGTTTATATTAAGAACATATGAGCATGTGAGTGAATGTTACAAAATATGAGTATAACCTTTAATATATGTTCATAATAATCCACAAATGTAGCTTGTGAACTAGGGAGGGATGCTTGTAACGATGATGACGTCTCGTTCTCTCCATCAGATTCCTGTGATCTCACTCTGGACCCAGACACAGCGAACAACTACCTCACTCTGTCTGAGGGGAACAAGAAGGCAACTTATGGAGCATGGCACTCGTATCCTGACCTCCCGCAGAGATTTGATACTTATGTGTGTCAGGTTCTGTGCAGAGAGGGGCTGACCGGGCGCTTCTACTGGGAGGTGGAGTGGAGTGCTGGCTATAAGGAAGGGGTTGCTGTTGGTG
Source organism: Micropterus salmoides (assembly GCF_014851395.1). Classification (NCBI taxonomy): domain Eukaryota; kingdom Metazoa; phylum Chordata; class Actinopteri; order Centrarchiformes; family Centrarchidae; genus Micropterus; species Micropterus salmoides. The sequence goes on along the minus strand of NW_024041262.1, from coordinate 26,327,044 downwards.
TCACCTACAAAGGCCTGTTTAGGAAAGGAAATTATGGCCAGTGTGGACTTGGACGCAATATTATGTCCTGGAGTTTAGACCACACAGGGTACCCACCAAGTGATACTCTCTGTGCATGGCATAATAGTCAGTCCCAAAATATTTCTGTTCATGCTACCGGCTGCAGCCGACTGGGAGTGTATCTGGACTGGCCTGCTGGCAGTCTGTCCTTCTATAATGTCTCAGGTGACACACTGAGTCACCTCCACACCTTCCGCAACAAATTCTCTGAGCCAGTTTATCCAGGCTTTGGGACTTTCTATGAACACAACTACGTACTCCTGTGTCTGTAATCTGCACCACATGATTCACTTCAAGTTCAGTTCAGTTTGATCACAAAATGATTGTTTCATACGTTGTTATTGTGAAGCACCATTATGATAGTCACATAACAATTTAATATAAAGCTTCCTACTAAATATGGCCCACCCACTCATGAATATTATCATTGTTGTTATTATAGTTTATTGTTCAATCACAAATCATTTTGTGGATTTGCAGTCAGACTGTGTACTTTGTTCTCCCCTTTTTTCGTAGCAGTACCATCAGTTGACATAAATACCTGTGTTTAATTGTCTTTTTCTTTTCATTTTAAGCTAATTTTATCATCATTAGTGCATTTCAGCTCTCATTGTGCTGCACACAGATATATTTTAAATAGCTTGTTCTGAAGGTAAGTAAGTAAGTGGTTCAAGACAGCTCATTAATGTCGAAGGATGCTTGATCTTTCTTTCAAAAGTTAATATGGAACAGAAACGCAAAGAAGCACAAAGCCACATTTCATCCAAGCATTTTTATGTGAATTATCTAATTAGAAAAGCTGCATGGAAGCTACAGAATTCAAAAAAACTATCACAATGTCCCTAAAAAGATTTTACACTTTGTTAATAAAGGATGCTGATGTGTGGGCTCTACTTCTTTTTCTCTGCTGCTACTTCTTGTAGTTTGAGTAAGCAGGAAGAGGCGGAGTTCTGCGACCTTTTTACTTTTGTCCTGGAAAGATTTTTTTCACGCTGTACGTTGTTTGACTCACCAGAAGTAGGCTGTGGGTAAAAGCCTGACGATGGCCGACTATTTCCAAGTAGATCTGCAGAGTAATTCAGGACACACCTCTGTTCTCCTTAATATTTTATTTTTAAGTGCATTTTCTCTTCTCTCCAGCAGTGTGTACTTTCCTGTATATTAACATAAAATATGATACACTACTGCAATTATGTCTACAGACATTTATATACAGTATTTACTCAACTTATTATTAAAAATAAATTGACAAATCATTACTGGTGTGGAACTGTGATTCATTGACTCGTTGCTATGATTGTTTTTATAATCCTAAAGTTTCCTGTCTGACTTCATCCATCAGGCTGATGTGCTGGAAATCTGAAATCTTAATTACAAATTATCCACATGTTGACTGAATCAAACCTGGATTATTTCTGCCTATTCGAAACTTGGCTGCATAAAAATTCCCAGACTGTTGCGCTTTTAGTTCCGGGGCACGTCGCCTACAGGAGAGATAGAGCTGACACCAAAGGGGGAGGAGTAATGATCTATGTGAGAGATAACATACAGTGCAGTAAAATCCAGTGGAAAACCCCAGTTGATTTAGAACGTGTTCTATCTCTTGCACCTCAGATGTCTTTGACATTAATAGTCTTATATCGAACACCATTTGCAAACATAGACTTTTATAATAAGTTCAAGGAAATGTTAAAGTGTGATTTTAAAAAGGAGGTTATAGTGATGGGCGATTTTATAATACACTGGGACAATAACAGTACAAGGAAAAAACTGTAGCAAATTATGGATGGATTTAATCTTGTCCAGATGGTTAAAGTTAAAGGACACTGATCACAAACAATTGTAGCACCCAAATTGACCTAATCTTCACCAATCATCCTGAACGGATCACAAAATCTTACAATATGATAACTGGTCTCTCAGATCATAACATGGTGCTGATAACAAGAAAATTAACCAGAAAGCGATTTTAGCCTATTCCGGAAAAATGGAGTTCATTGGCATTCCAAGGAGCAAACAGGAACAATTTCACACAGCAATAAGAAACATGAACTGGGACGCTCTGCTATTGGACAATGAATTGGAAATAATTAGTCAGAAATTCACTGAATGCTTACAAACAAAAATTAATGAATTTGCAGTGACAATTAAACACAAAAACAGAAAGTGTTCTTTCCCTGGCTCAGTGATGATATCCAACAATTAATGAAAGACAGAGACAATGCCCTTAAAAAAGCCAACAAGTCAAAATTATCTTGTGACAGACAAAAATCTGCTTTGTTACGGAATGAAGTGACAACTATGAAAAGCAAAGGCAGACTTTTTTATCACAATTATTAAAAACTGTCATGGAAACTCAAAAGCTATTTTGGAACAGATCAATAAACTAACAGGTAAAACTTCTTCCAGTAATAAGTCAATACAGCTAAAGAACAATGGCATGCTTTTGCAGGATCCGTCTGCTGAGGCACAGACACTAAACGAGTATTTTGTTGATTCTTTTGAGACCATAGCCAAAAGTTTCCCTGTGAAATTTAACAACCTACCTGTCATTAGTTGAGATTTGGTAATTGAGCCCCCACTATATCTAAAATCTGTATCCATATCCGATGTGGAAAAGGCAATTGCACAGCTTAAGTCTTCAAGTGCAAAAGACGTGTGAGGGATGGACACACTCATGCTAAAACAAATAGGTCAGTCAATTATGGGTCCACTAACACATATCATTAATTTGTCACTAGATCAAGGGAAATTTCCTGAGCCATGAACTTGCTAGTGTCATTCCCATATTTAAAGGAGGTAACTCCCTTCTTACATCACCTATTAGCATTTTGCCAACAGTATCTAAAGTTTTTGAAAAACTGGTCATCTAAATTGCAGTTCTTTTCCTTTGCACTCATTGCAGTTTGGATTTAGGGCTAATCATTCTACAGAGACAGCAACAAAAACCCGACATTTTTATATCTGGAGAAAGATTACAGGTCGTCACAGAATATAAATATTTAGGATTACACATAGACTCAAACCTCAATTTCAAAACTCACAAAAAAGTTAGCAATAAGAAGTTCAATCTAGCAAACTTCAGATTCATCAGAGATTTTCTTTCAACTGAAGCTGCTAAATCATATTTCTTTTCCATGATTTTATCCCACATAGCATATTGTTTAATAAGCTGGTCCAATACTCACTCTACAACAATAAAACCATTAGAGAAACATATCAGTTACTAAGTAACTATCAGTTACTTGCCTGTGACAATCAAATTAAATTCAAAAACATCTGTCTAATTTATAAAATCAGACATGGTTTAGCACCTCCTCCACTATGTGACTTTAATACATTTCAGATCCAGTGAGGTCAGGGTAACCAGAGGGGCAGTGAGGGAAGACTTCATTATCCCCTGGAGAAAAACAGCTTTTGGTCAGGATGTCTTCTCCGTAAGAGCAGCTCAGCAATGGAACACAGTCCTGGAAACCATCAGAGAGTCTTTGTAATTCTTTTCATTCAAAAAGAATGCTAAAAAATGTCTTGTACAGAACCAAACTTGTGGGCACTAATGTTTTCTGTGTGCATTTAAATGGTATATAATTATTTTACATGAATTGTGTTTCTTAACCATAATGTTTTGTATGTCATTTTATCTTGTGATTTTATACCTGTGATTATTTTTAAGGCTGCCTTTTTACACCTGGCTGGGGGACTACCGATGAAAATTAGCACTTTTTAGCTAACTTGGGTACATTTACACTGTTTTAATGTTGATTAATGTACACTGTCCCCTTTCAAATAAATAAACAAATAAAATAATCAGTGGTCAAAACTGTAGCCACTTTTTCAAAACACAGTCCGCATTACCAACATGCACCTTGGCCAAACAGTTAATCTCACCTCCAAAAGTAGCTCAAAGCACCAAAACACTTCATACAAGTCTCAAAATAAACTTGTTCAACCAAAACAATGGCAACAATCCTCACTCAGAAAGCATGCAGTGTCACTCATAACACACTGACCTATAAAACACTAACAACAGGAAGCATTACGTAAATTTAATGAACTTTTATCTTTGAAATATGACTGATTTTTTCATATAAATCAGTGTTTCATCATAGAATACATTTATTCTCAAGTCACTTTGGTACATTTCTCAGATCAGAATTGAAATTCTGCTAGTTAAATTAGAGTGCATACAGTAAAAGCGTAACTGTGAATCCTGTCCAATCTCTTGCAATATATAACTCTGTACTGTTGAAATTGATTTAAGCCATACAGAAAAAGTGTAGGCTTGTGCATTTTCAATCATTATCATCCAAACCTTTGCCATAGTTTACCAATACAAATAGTTTTACAATGTTAAGGATGATTCTAGAAATGTATCAGAGCGACTGAGAGAAAAATGTGAGAATAACATATTTTCACTTTTTTGACTGCACTATAGTATATGTAACAAGAATGAATCAGAAATACATTCAGTAATTTTCCTGAAATTTCAGTGCTGCAATACAGTCTTTCTCAGTCGTTTACTCAGTTAAACTGGTATGACCACAGCCTGTTATACCAAACCCTTGAACCAATTCTGCTAAAATACAAGCACATTTCTTGCTTCACACTCAGCTTGCAGTTTTACAGTAAAACCACATTCAATAAACTACACACATTTCTCTGCGCACATTAACATAAAATGTTCGTAAACTTTTAAATTTAAGTGCTAATTTGTTTGTGATTCAAATGAATTAAACCAAATATTTATTGACGATATATTGAACATTTATTATATTGTTATTGAGGAAAATTGTATTGCAATAATTATTATAATTGTTTTATTGCGCAGCCCTAATTGAATGCATTTTGTGTGAAAGTAAAGAAAAATGATTCACAGTTTGGTCCACATCCACTTCTGTTTTACTGACTGTGTGAAGAGTTTTGACAATGTGACTTCAGTTTTGACCGACGCAGGTTAGCAATTGAAAAAAAATGTAATAATGAATCAATCTGTCGTCTAATCTGGGGGGGAATTTTCTTGAAAGAGACCTCAGTTATAAAACAGTACACACATACCGTAGCAAACAAACAGTGATTTTATGGCATCAACACAAATGTAACAAACGGAAGTTGAAACTGTTAAAACTGCATTCAGTTAAATTCTAGTTTGGCTATTGTGAAAGGAATTTGACTCAAATGAAAAGGGAATGAACGGATGTAGATTTTGGGTCCAAGTGCTATAACTAAATGGTAATTTAGGGATTTAAGAGCTCAGGTGACATCAACGCTTGATCACAGAATAGCTAACTTTTGCCTTACCATTTGTTGGCTTCTCTGCTTGTTTGAGAGCCACACCCTTTCATCAATTCGTTGCTGTTGGCAGCCTTCTAAAGAAATGAAGCACAAGAGAAGAAGGCCCGGTGTAAGGTCTGGTACAGGCTGCCGTCACCTGAGAAAAGTGTTTAGGCAAACTGCTGCTGTTGGGGATTAGGTTTTAGATGGCATCAATATTTATATTAAATAATATGATTATTATTTTTTTTTTATTGTTACTATAATTTGATAATTAATAACACCTTGACACACCTTGGGCACCATTGTTGAAACAAGAGAAATTGATAGCAAATTACCTAATTCAGTCTCATTATTGAATGTCGGAAGTCCTTTAGGTTAATGGTTGGGTATTCACTTACATTTAACTTTACAAAACTCTGCTGGCTGTCAATGCAGTCAACTCAAAAGGAAATGGGGATCCAAAGGACAAACGTGACGTCAGGGTTCAGTTGAGTTTCGCCCACATGTGATTAAGTTGCTCTAGGTTTTTAACTTTATTATAAGAAAGTTTCCATACATTTAAATCATACCTGTTTCCACAATGGTCAACACTTGTCATGAGCAGTTAAACTCTTCTATGACATCTAAACAATGGGAAAAGGAGAAGATATCTTATTAATCTGTCCTCAGAGTTGGAACTGTGTAACTACCGTAACAATTACAGGTAGGCAACAAAACACAAATTCTAATAATCCGAACAGATGAATCAGCAGAAAAGCATGGAACATAATCTGGGCCCGGGCCTTCTTCCTCCTCCTCCTCCTCCTCCTCCTCCTCCAGGATATCATCTGCTGCCACGCAAATGTTGTGGAGGATGCACCAGCATCATTTCCTCCACAATGTTGAGGACTGTGGCTAGTGGCATATCAGATGTCTGCGGGAGGCTCCACAGGCAGGCCAGTGGACTGTGAGCTGAACCTCAATTTCATGGCTCCATCGATGGCCTTTTTGCTGGGGCAGCATCTGGACCAGCATGTTGATGCTGTTCCTGGACAGCCTGAAGGCTGGTATCAAGTCACCTGCAGAAAAGAACATGACGAGGAGAAGCACACTGTCATTTATTTGCACATTCCTTTGTAAGGGGCCCTGGTCCTGTTAAAAAAACTTCATATTTCTAAAGATTTTATCATACTTTATTGTCATGGATTGGGTTGGTTGGGTGTGTTTCAGCCTTGTTTTCTGTGTTCATTCCCTGCTCTTGTGTTGTTCTCTGTAGTGTGTAACTTTTGTGATTTGTTTCTTCATCAACGTTCCTTGTGGTTTTGAGTTTTACTAGTGTTTTACAAGTGGTCTTGTTTTACTGTCTGTGTTCCTTGCTTTGGTAGGTTTTGTCAGCTATGCACTAAAGTCATCTGTGTTGTGTTTTTATTTTGTGATTTCATGTCTTGTTTATTATTGGAGGTTTTAGTTTGTAGTTTTGTCTGCCTCATGTCTCACTGTCTCTCTTTGCTTCCTGTGTCGGTTGTCTCTGATTGCTTTTAGTGGATTCACCTGTGTCTTATTAGTTGCATCCTCGCCTGTGTAGGTGATTTACCCCTTCACTCTGGGCTAGTTCATTGTTGTTTTCACGTGTTCAAGCCTAGTGTTCTCTAGTGTTTCTTGTGCTTTTGTGGATTTATTTTGGATTTACTTTCTGTTGGACTTCTCGGATTATTCACCCATCGTGTTTTTTGGACTGCTCACATCTCCTGTTAAGTTACCCCGTGTTGCAATAAACCAGCCTATTTTAATATGAGGAACTTGATTGAGGTTTCTATTTTTTTCATTGCTTGATATGCAGAGTAAGAGCACACCTATCCTAACAAGAGTCAATAAGTTTCTGTAGCTACATGATTACTGTATCATAGACAGCCCTGTTGTGTTTGAGTCTGTCCTGGTTGACATGACTTGTGAGGACAGATGAGGTCCAGGTACTTATCGCATTAATGTAAAGTGATGTTTGTGCACCTAACTGCACAAGGCCTTTCAGACTGAGTACCAAAGAGACAAACAGCTGGTATGTATGTGGAATGTAGGCTAACCCGTTTCAATATGATTAAACTATTAAATTTATGACACCTCCCCCAAAACCTGCCAGATTATTAGGTACACATATATAAAACTGATGTATTTTATACAATAACCTTGCAATAAATGTTAAGCTTAGCAAGTCTATTATATTTTTGTAATCTGTTTTTGAGGGCTAATCCTGTTGCAGATATAAAATCCATGACTGCTTCCACTATCCTAGATTGGTTCTCATGAGGATTCAAAATATCTCTCAATGTCACTGCTTGTAATCCATCTCCTGATACCTCAGAATAAAGTTGTTCTCTTTGCCTTTTATACTGTTGACATTCCATAAACACATGATTAACAGTCTGTTGTTGATTGCAGGTTCTACAGAGCCCATCCTCATGTTTGCCTATCTTCGCTAGATCCCATGCAAATCCACAGTGTCCCAGCCTTAGTCTTGTCATAATTACAGCTTGTCTTCTGGATTTACCCAAGTAACTCTGCTCTGTCTTTACTTTGTTTTGTATTGCATAATAATGCCGGCCCTTTGTTTCCTTTTCCCACTGCCTCTGCCATACTACTATAGTGTTTTCCTTAATGACAGAGCTACATTCAGTGACCCCAATACAAACTGCTAAATCAATATCTCTTTTCAGAGTCATTTTTGCTACCTTGTCTGCCACCTCATTCCCTTCTACCCCAACATGTGCAGGGACCCAGAGAAATCCCACTGACCCTCCAGCCTTTTCGATTTTATACAACAGAACCATCAGCTCCATAAACAGATCTGGCCGAGCTCCCATATTACTTCCTCCCAGAGTTTTTAACACTGAAGCCGAATCTGAGCATATTACTGCTCTCCTTGGTTGCACTTCCTCTATCCACTTTAGTGCCCATATAATAGCTAGAAGTTCTGTTGTATACACCGATACCCCCACAGACAGTCGTTTAAGCTTTACATATTCATATTGTGGGATATAAAAAGCAAAGCCTGACTTCCCAGTTTGTGGATCTTGGGATCCATCTGTATATATCTGAAGGTAAGTTCCCCACTGATTTTCCAGTCTTCGCTTTACCATATTGGGATACTCTGTGCCTTCATGATGTTTGATGTTATCCATTATACTAAGATCTATTTCTGGTATGGACATCAACCACGGTGGTACAACTGACCAGTACACTTGCGGGGCCACCCTTCCTCCTTCAGTCCCAGTTCCTCAGTTTTTTTCTGATGTTAAACATAAAACATTCCTTCCTCCTTTTCCCTGATCCCCACTCCCACGCATTATTAGAACTATTTTTGTAGGGTGTTCTCCTTTATGTGCCCATAATTTAACAATATACTGCATTGCCAATTTCTCCCGTCTAATTGACAATGGCATTTCCCCCATCTCTACCAACAAAGCTGGGACTGGAGTTGTACGGAGGGCCCCGCAACATAGTCTCAGTGCCTTAGCTTGTATTACTTCCAGCCTCTTTAAATGTGTATCAGCGGCTGTCCCATAACACACACATCCATAATCCAGTCTAGATCTTATCATTGCCCTGTAGATCATTAGTTGAGTATCTCTGCCTGCACCCCATGTGCTACCTGAGAGGGAACGCATTACATTTATTACCTTTTCACACTTATTTACAACATTATCTATCTGCTTTTTCCGTGTTAGCTTCTCATCCAAATGCACACCCAAAAATTTGAACTCTTTAACCCTCTCAATTGCTTGTTCATACAAAAATAAACCACCACATTCAGTTTTCTTATTACCAAATATTATATACTTTGATTTCTCCACTGATATCCTCAACCCCCACTTTTCACCCCAACTAGTTACTTTGTTCAGAGCTACTTGCATTTGCTCAGTTATTTGTTTGACATTCCTGCCCCTTTTCCAGATGGCCCCATCATCTGCAAAAAGAGATTTTCCAAAACTATTCCCAATTTCTTCAAATATATCATTTATCATAATATTGAAAAGGACTGGGCTTATCACGCTACCCTGAGGAGTTCCGTTATCGATACCTGTACCAGCTGATAAAGCATTTGCAACCCTAACTTGAATTCTCCTGTCCTTCAAGAAGTCTTGTATCCAGTTAATCATCCTCCCTCTGACTCCAGCCTCATATAGTTTTATGACAAGCCCCTCCTTCCATAGCATGTCATACGCCTTTTCAATATCAATAAACACCGCCATTAATACTTCTCTATTCACCATTGCTTTCTTTATATCACTGTCAAGGGACGTAACGGCATCCATGGTACTTCTCCCTCTACGGAATCCACTTTGTACTGATGTAAACCATCCCTTCTTCTCTAACTTATAAACCAATCTGTCTGTAACCATCCTTTCCATTATTTTACATAGGACTGATGTCAGTGCAATGGGCCTGTATGATCCTGCCTTATAAGCGTCTTTCCCTGGTTTCAATATTGGAACCACCAGTGCATGCTTCCATGTGCTAGGTAGACTTCCCTCTTGCCATATGTGATTCATTAAGGCCAAGATTTCCTCCAAAACTATGTCACTAAGATTCTTAACAATCTCATAGCTAACACCATCCTTTCCCGGGGCTGTTTTCCTTCCTTTTCCAATTGCCCTGTGCAATTCTTCTAATGAGAAAAATAAATTTCCCACATCAGAATTATCATTATTTATCTCAAGTTTGTATCAATTTTGCTCTAATATCTCATTTCTTTTCCTTATACCTGCTTCACCAATGTTAGCTCCACTGTGAACAGCTCTAAAGTTATTTTCACATAGCTTTGCTTTATCCAAATCACTTGTAGCAAACAATCCTCCCTCCTCTAAAACTGGCATTTTCCTTTTCCTATTACTTCCTGCCATACGATGTACTGCCCGCCATATTTCTGTTACTGCAGTCTCTGCCCCTAGTTTTCCACAGTATTTTCTCCAGCACTCTTTTTTTGCAGTCTTAATCACTCTGCGTGCTTTGGCTCGCAGTCTTTTATATTCTACTGCTTTATCTTCTGTTGGATGTTTCCTCAATGCTCTATACCCACAATTCCTGTCTCTTACTGCTTTATCACAGTCCTTGTTCCACCATGGCACACTAATTTTCCTTTTAGAACACTTCTTTATCGGGATAGATTCAATTGCACTTTTCATAATTATTTCACATAAGCTGCTATTCCATTCCTCTATTGTCCCTTCCTCATTTACTTCCTCTATAGTTTTGTTACACTTTTCAGAAAAAAAATATATATATATAATTAAATAAGTTTTGGTTACCCTGTTCTTCACTCAATAAAGTTTTCCCAAACCTCAATAATATTGGGTAATGATCACTCCCTATTGTATATCTGTCCAAAGAATCCCACTCTCCAACCCTAGCTAGTTCACTGGATGCTAATGCCAAATCTATATATGAAACATTTCCTGTTCTAATATCAAATCTAGTTGGCCTGCCATCATTTAAACAAACTAATCTCCACCTGTCCATAAATTCCTCTATAGTGCTCCCATTATTATCTTTTATTCTGCTACCCCAAAGAGGGTTGTGAGAGTTAAAATCCCCCACCCAAATGACCGGTGTCCCTACTTGTTCCATAACCCACTCCAACTCGCTTAGATTTATTTGCAAACAAGGATTATACATGTTTATTATGTTAATCCACCTGTGCTGTCCCCAAACTCTTACTATAACACATTCTAGTTTAGACATTATCTCTACATTTTGATACTGTACATCTGATCTTATAAATGTTGCACACCCTCCCCCAGACTTTCCTTTTCTATCATATCTGTTACTTTCATATCCAGGAATCACAAAATCTAAGCATGGTTTAAGCCAAGTTTCCTGAATACATATCACCTCTGGTAGATCCTTAAATTCATCAACAAATCTCTTAAGTTCCTGTCCATTAGCCATCAAACTCCATGCATTCCATTGTAAGATGTAAAACATCAGCAATTTAACTATCATCATTTATGTCCATGTTTCTTTCCCCAGTACATTCCTCATTACTGTCAGTGATCTTTTGTTTTCCCCTACCTCTTTCATAAACTTCCAGTTTCTGTCTCATATACTTGTGCAACTCTTCAGGACCCATACATGCCTCTTCCAGAAATCTCTCTGCAGCATCCACCACCACTTTAATAACGTCAGATCTTCTGGTTTGGTCTCTAACTGCCCACAGAACATCTACCATGAATGCCAGGAATGACTGGGTTCCCCCGTTCCCCTCACTTTCTTCAGGCCATCTGCATATGATATTTTGCCTTCAACTCTCAATTTCTCTACTCCTACAGCTCTAACATGATGCTCACACCCCCTAAATGAAGATACATGATTTCCGCCACAGTTACAGCACTTGACTATATCAGCTTTACATTGAATAAAGTCATGGCTTCCTCCACACTTCCCACATCTTTTTTCCCTCCGCATGCTGCTGCTACATGGCCATAGCGTTGACAATTGTAACAACGCAGTGGGGGACGAATATACTTTCTTACTGGCAAGCTAATATATCCAAGGCTAACCCTTGCTGGCACAATATCTTGCTTGAATGTTAATAGCACAGCAGTACCGGTTTCTTTGAATCTCCGTACAGCTTCAACCTCAGCTCCCTTTAAATTCTTCAAGATGTCACTCTCTTCTATCTCAAGGCTTACATAGATCACTCCTTTAGCATTTTTAGCCTGACCAGGAATAAAACATTCAACAGGCCTGTTAAGCAAATGCCGAACTTTAAGGGCATTCAACCTCTGATTATCACTTCTGCAAAAACAAGTATATTCCCATTCATCATCATTTTAACATTTAGAACTTTTCCCATTTTGTTTTTTAGCTCCTCCGATAGTCTGAGTGGGTTTAAGGCTTTGTCACTTTTATCTTTGAATTTAACTATCATCCTAAATCCACCCTCCTCTTCAGATCTTGGCATTTTCCTTGTGCTTTGGGACTCGTCACTCTCACTTCCACTTCCATTGTCAGATCTATCTCTTTTTTCAGATTGTCTGGACTTTTTGTCATTACTCCCAGCACCATCACTAGTTTTCCCCTTCGGCGGCATAGCCCATCCCTCGTTGGGGAGCTGCCTGCTGCTTCAGCTCACAAAACAAACTCTCACAGGAGATGCCAATTGAGATATCAAATACTTGTCCCTTGTAAGCTTAATGAGTCACAAAGTAATTTGAATCGCCCTCCAAACCGTACAACTCCTCCTAGCCGTGAATCATCCAGTCTACTACCTCTCGCGACACAACACCAGACGGACTCCTCGCCTTGAAGTATCGATCCTTCACCAGAGCCGACGTCCATCGATTCGCCTTGTCAGCTGTGCAGCCTCTTCTTCAGCCTCTTTGTAAAGGAGAAAATCTGAGAGGTGTCATTTACTGGCATTTACTGTGATGAACCACTTTGTGTAGGGTGGCTATATGCATTTCAAAACTTTCTCAGAAAACCTTTAACAAAGTGAAAGATTGTGAGTTTTATCCGTCTTTGCAATTTTCTTTCTTTTCAACGTAATCTAATTTTTGGTGGCCAAACAAGGCTCAAAAACTCAAAGCGTTTGTCTGTCTCTAGTGAGTTTTCGGTTAATGGCACTGGCAGTTCAGTTCCACGTTTTTGTACATGCTCAGTTCTGTACCAAATTTTGCGTGTTTGAAGAGTCCAGCCTTGAAAACATCTACATGCCAATATTCACCCATAGTCACTGCGCAACCTGCTGGCAACAGGAAGTGACCTTCAACAAAGCAGCCTCCATGGCAGGTTTCACCTACATTCACGAAATTTCTGTGGCAGATGTACCAAAAAAGCCTCTTGAAGCCATTGCCTTAACCGAACAGGAAGTCAGTTTGGATTTAATGGTCATTTTTGGAGAATTACAGTGACATTCAATTAGGTCACCTCCTCCCTAACCGAAATTGCACTGAGAGAGAATTTAAATGGTCTCGTCCCTATTGCTGCCCCCTTTCAAAGGGAGTGGTTACATCCCCCATGGGGTGTTCAGAGGACAACAGGGGTGCTGGAAACAATATATTGGAAAGGGGGGCGCTGAGATGCTCTTTGGGGACGTTTGTTGAGTTAAAAATGTTAAGGTGAGTTTACACCAAAGATTCACAACAATACGAGTTTAAACTTTCAACTACTTGGTCTGCAACATTAAAACCTGCCAGTTTACTTCACTGCGATTTACTGAGATTTATACCTGATCACAGGTGTTGTTACTTAGTTTCGTTTCCCCCCTGCATTATATTATTATTACGTTTATATATTTTGAATTGTCAGAAATTTTCACCAGAATGCAGGAAATTAAGTCTAATGCTCAAAACGTTCTGGGGGAAGAGCTCCAGGCCCCCTGCTTATTAAGTTCACACACAGTTTCTGGAAGGAACATTCACTTATATATCATTACTATTCACATAGCTTTTTTCTTCACTGGGACAGTAAGAAGTACATTGTTATTCATTCAATTATGTGCTTTTTAAAAAATGTTTTTAAATACAAAAATAACAACTTCAACAACAACCAATAAACAATCAGCAATAATCAACAATGTTCAAGGCAAGTAGCCCACATCTCTTTTGATGGGGGGCAGTTAGGGACCTGGGTAATGGATGAGGGGGGGGGCTGGCCCAGAGAAAGTTGAGAACCACTGTGTTAGAGTAAGGTTAAAGCTCAGGAAAATACGGTCTTGTGACACACAATTGTGCAGTATGCAGACCAATGTGCGTGTAAGTCACTTTACATTTGTACAGATGACACTTCTCATTGATTCAGGTTGAAAGGACTGTTGTAAATTAAGTTTATTTACTATAGCACCTTTTACAGAGCAAGGTCACAGTAAACAGAACAACAACACTTGAGCGATAACATCTTAAAAACACACAAGATTACACACATTAGACAGCACGAGGCAAAGGCCAAAAGAGTCTTCAGCTGCTTTTTAAAGGCGTCAGATACCACTGAATGTACGTCTGAAGGAAGAACGTTCACAGTGTCGGAGCCTTCACTTCAAATGCATAAATGATCATCCCTAGCTCAGGTTGTGATACAACAGATCTGAGTTTGGCCATATTTCTGAAATTGAAGAAGCATGTAAAATGATTTGACATGTTGGTCAAACACATGTTTGACACGCTGCTACTCCCAAATGTATTTTAGCTGTGTGAAAAAGTTTTGTACTTGTGAAAATGTTTTGTACTTTTACATTCAAATGTGTGAATGTGTAAAAAAGTTTTGTACCTGTGAAAATGGGCCAGCCCTTGATTCTCGGCAACCATAAAATAAATTGGTCATGTGACCACACATCAAGAGTCATCCATTTTACTCATCCTGTGATGGTGAGAGGCCCATTGAATAAGTGATGAGCACATTTAAGTATAAAAAACAGTTCAGAGTGACTTTTGTATGTTTAAGGAGTCATGATTGTTGAGTCTAAACAATTACAGACAAGTCTGGAAAAAACAATGTGTTAGTGCTTTAGGAAGTCACAATATAAGGCTATACTGTTAGCATGATGTTACCTCTAAACTGCTTGGTGAAATAAGTTTGTTAAAATGGCAGGAAATGGGGTAATTTGAGGAAAGTTTAGCCAGTTTTTTTTACTGTAATACTTTCTGTAATACTCATTTATTCCAGCATCCACTGCACTATGCTTGATCGCACTGTGTGCATGCATGTATGTGTACCTGTATATTACAGTCACTCCTGCATCCTTTGCACTCTGCTCACTGCACTTTGTCAATTACTAACTCACTGACTTCCCTCTTCTTTCTCCTTCTGACGGTTTGCGCAGGTGTTTCCGCCTCCAAATGTTCAAGGCAGTTGCCCACCTCCCCTGAAACAGCCGCAGTTATTGTATGAATGTTTTACATTCATACTATTGTCATTGTGTCTAATTGTGACAAATTTCTGCATCTGAGACCTTTGAGGCCTGGGTCTATAAAGGGGAATGTGTGCATGAAGTATGCAGTCAAAGTCCAGTTAAAACATAAACATGTATAATAAAGTCTGACAGGAGTGAGGGACAGAAGCACAAAACCAATTAGTGCACAAACTTCTCCAGAATGCAGAAATGAAATGATGCAAAAAAGATTCTGGGGTCACATATTTCAACATTGGATATTTCATCAAAATAGTGTGAAAATATCCTCTCATCTTGTTATAGTGAACCCAATATTGTGCGTCATCACATCTCAGAGCGTAGATCTCAAGTGTAATGTCACACCCTAATCTGAGACATTGTGTCCCCACCCCTTTTCAACACAAAGTGACGCCCTTGACACTACCTGCTTCCTCTCTCATTATTTCCCTGTTCTTTACAGAAAAACAAATAATCTGACTGCAGGCCTCATCTCATGGCTGTTACAAATGGTAGTTGTCATGTCTGGAGGAGTGTCATGGGAGGAGGCAGCAGAAAAGAGAATCTGACAGGATATAAATCTTGCAGCATCACAGAGCATCAGAGTTCCAGTTCCAGCTGGAAGTCAGGAAGACTCACGCACAACTTGTCTGTTCAGGTGCTGACGGGTACGGTAAGCTTGTAAGATTGTCTCATTTCCCGTGCTTGTGTTTGTTTGCTAAACCCAGTTAAATGTGTTAGATTCTTTATTACAGTGGCTAATTATCTGCCATACCTTTAATCTGACAGTAGTCCTGCTAAAGCTCTTACAGTCCTCTCCTTCTCCTGCTCTCTCTTCCTTTGTGTCCCAAATGTTTAGTTGTTCCTCTGCCTCCTTTAGTGATAATGGTATATGTGAATCATGTAGTTTATCAGCTTCTGATTCTGCAGCTAAGGAAAATCTTATTTTACATTGCTGAGCAACCAACACCTCTTGTTTAGGCATTTCAGGTAAAGCCTTGACGCTGTAAACCCACTTTCAGGTTTGCTAAACATATTATTGTACTTTGAAAATGGAAAAAGGCTTCAAAAGCAGAGGAGATCTTTTAAGTTTTAATCGATATAATAATGAACAGGATACTTCAGGCATAGGTAAGACCACAATAAGGACAACTGGTGGGCTTTGATCAGGACCTGGTCCACTGCGGTCTACATGTAAAAAAAAAATTAATTTAAATTGTCCTTTTTTGTATTTTCACAAATAGAATAGCAGTTTGACAAATCTGAAACTGGCAAAATTTCCTTTAAAGCTGAATTTAAGAAGGTGATTCCATTTATATTTAAATTCCTATCTCAATATAACGGAGGACTCCAAATCTAACTTTTGTCTCTTCCAAACTGATTTTGTTAATAGTGCTGCATGGTCACTGTGAACAGTCGACTAGGGCTGCGCCTAACAATTATTAATGATTTTTTTTTTATTAATCTAACAACTGATTCATTGATTTTTCTTAAGATTTTTTTACTACTCGATTAATTAACAATTAATTAACAATTAATTTATCAAAATACAAATAAAAAACGTGTTTGATTATGAATTTAATATTTTCTTAAGTCACCTTGAAAAACAGACACAGAGATCACGTTAGAATAATAATAGTAGCAAATCTTAAAATTTGTCTAATTTCTAATTTTAGACTCTATTTGCCAATGCCTGAAAAATACTGGCCCTCAAACTCAAAAGGATTTCTGTGATTAATTTAAAATCTGTATGTCAGCTCTTTAAACAAATTGGAGAATCAGTATTTTACTGAAGTACTTGACTTAAAACTCAAAATGGTTCTGACGTGGATTTATTGGTTCTGACAGAGAGGATGAGCTTCCCCTGTGCTGGACCCTGCTTGTGTTATTTAGAAGAACATCAGTAATAAAAATGACTACCAATAATCCATTTTCTATTTCTATCAATGCATAATATGATTACGTATGCAGTCCTGCACAGGCCCCTGTACCTGTCACTGTTTTTCTGGTTCCATTGTCCTTCTCCTCCTCCTCCTCCTGCAGCTCCTCCTTTTCTTCTCATCCTCCTCATCAACATGACTGGGATCGTCATCACCCTGTACCTCTGCATCACCTCCACTGACCTTAACAGCTAATATATAAACAGACATAGAGATTCCTCCCTTATAGAACAACGTTGTCTTTGTGTGATAACACATTGTTGTTTATAATATATATAATAGACCTAATAAGGTCTAATAAATGCATTACTTATCACTTATCACGCACCTGTCTCTGTGCTGGGTCTTGCCTCACCTGCACCTGCCACATCACCTTTCCACCCAGAAAGAGGCCAGCTAATTAGGCGCATTTAGCTGCCTCATTTTTTTCAACTTAATTCTTAGATTTTCGGCACCACATGTTTCTTTTTCTTCTTTCTTTTTCTATTGTGATTGTGACTCCACCCTGGGCTGAGTTCAGCCCCGACTAAACGTTTTGAGATTTGTAGGTATAGGTGCGAGCAAAAGAAGGTTATGAAGGAAATGTTTTATATTTTACTTTTACGGCCACGTTTAAGTAAGAAAATGGCTTAAACTAACTGTATGTATGACTATTGTTACAGTCAGTCTGGGAATTCGGGAACATTCATTTCGGTTGATTTCAGGCCGAACCGGCCAGTGGTGAAGAGTTTTTATTTTTCAGTTACTAATGTGTCACTTTATGATCCACCGCTGCGCTGGCCGGCTGCAGTGAATGCTTTCAATATTGAGGGGAGATTTGAGTGGCCCCTCACAACTTGGACTGATCCTTGTTTTTGCTGAAATCTGATTGGCTCAACGGCACAGATCAAAGGAGTCTACTTTCCATCTTGGGCGAGTTCAATCCTACACCATATGCCACACATTCATGCACTGCTTACATTGTTATTTCCACACCTCGTTAATTTTGTGTACTTTAGTTTAATAAATTATTCTTGTTTTAAGTTAGTATCTTGCGCAGAGGTGGAGTCACAAATTTGAAGACTTGCTTGACTAAAACAGACAAAAGACTTGACTTGACTTTGATTTGGTGTTCATGACTTGAGACAGATGACTTGAAAATTATTTTTTATGAAATACTTGCATTCGCTCATTCCAACATGTGCAGTATAATCCTGTAACCATGTGTGCTTTCACATAGCAGCCCCGATCTTCATAACTAGCAGTGTAGAAAAAGACCGTTAATGTTACGTGTACAACACAGACATTCAAGGATTATGTTTTGATGACAGTAGAAAGGAAAGAACAGCGGTGTGCAAGGTCTGCAGCTCAAAAACACGACCACCACAATATTTAACTTCATCCACCAATATAGAACCTATAAATAAAGGTATGTTACGTGACTATAGGCACGTAACATACCTAGGCAAAATTGACACGACACACCTATGAAGCCTCATTTAACTTAACTTAACTCACGTAACTTAATACGCTGATCAATTGTATGTAGTTGTCTGCATGCATTTGTAAGTAAACTTTTTCAAGAGGAGACAAAAAATATATTACTTTTAGTGTGTTTAAACTTATATTAATCAATTCCCGTAGCACTTATAGTGATTCTGACATTTGGGTTGGACTCTTCAGAGTGTTATCTCTCAGAGAAGCCCAAAAAATGCAAAACTGCATTCTATTTACTTTGGATATAGGTGTGAATAGGTGTTTTGAGCGAATTTTACAGGAATGATAAGAGGTTACCGTTAGGCACGTTTCTATTACTCTACTTTTTTGCAACCACATTTCAATTATCAGTGATGCCAATAGTAGACTAAATAATAGAAACATTTTGTGTATAGTTGCTTAAGATTTGGACATGTGTTACTTACTCCCACCTCTGATCTTGTGTAAACTCTCTTTGGCTATGTTCAGACTGTAGGCCTTAATGCTCAATTCTCAATTTTTTCCCAGATCTGATTTTTTTTCCAGTGTCCAGACTCAGGTCACATTTAAATAGATCCAATCTGAATCGGATTTGGACCACATATGGAAGTGGCCCAATTCCGAACTAGAAACGATCAGATTCCATGTGACTTGGCCTGTTCACACTGTCATAAAAAGATCAGGTCTGAGTCACATATAGGCAAAAAAATTGGATTTGGGTCACATTGGCCTGCAGTCTGAACGTAGCCTTTGTCACATTCCCTTAGCCAGTTTGTGATAATAACTTGAAGCTGTAGTATTTTGCAACAGAAAACGGTAGCAACTGGTCGGCATTAGCCAGCAAGCTAACATTATCTAACTTGAGCCAACTAAAGCACAAATTAACAATATAATTTGCATGCTTCGCAGTCATGTTAGTTTACTAGTCCAACAAGATGAAAGCCAACTTTGGGTCCTTTTTTTCAGTTCCAGATGATGACCCATGGTTTTACCCGACCTAACAATCTAATTCTTGTTTGGTCTGACGGGTTTCAGCACGTAAAACTTCTGTTGTTTTTATATCCTTATATCCTGCGTTGAAGTCTGTGTTGTGCAGGAACCTTGATGTTTTTTGGTGTTAGTGGACTCCATATCATTTGCTACGGTATTGTCGCTGTATGTACGGTTCAGAATCAGTAGGTGAGAGTAGAGAGAGGTGAGATAGCATGCATGCCAAAAATCCGACACGATTCTTTCACATAAGTAGTAGAATAGTGGCTGTTCCCAGAACCGGCAGGTCGTTGGTTTTTGATGTAAGGTTGCAACCCATTCACAAATAGGCAATAGAAAAGTAATTATTTCATGAGTGATTACATGGAAGTTTAAATGAAGTACTAACGGCCGTGTTGTCACTTACTTGATGTTTCTCAACAGGTTGGAGAAATATCTTCAGGTACCATGGAGATAGCTGCTCTGGGTCGACCTTTCACCCTAGGAATGCTCTACGATGCTCGGAAAGATCAACTAATCCCAGGTGAGACTTGACATTAACAGTCTTGACATTAAACAAATATTATCTCTGATTACATGAGCTTTGAAATAATTTCATGAAGCAGTAACACTATTTTAAAATACTCACTGATTTTAGTGATGCTGATAGAGGAAGTTTTATTGTTGCATTGTTACACAGTCCTATAATTCCTTTATTAATTAGGTCAATTGAGACAATGAATCATGCAATAGTTAAATTAGCTGTTTAGAGAACTGCTGGCTGGATAAGAAGCTGCAACATGCAGAAATCAAAATGTTTATGATTAGCTTAGTGTGACTTTATATTAACAAAAGGATGTTCCTGCTTTATCAGATGACTGATGTTTTACATTTTTTATAGGTTTGACTTTGGATGATAAAACTCTAAAAGACAATACAGTTGTAAGCTATCAGCACGGCAGTGCATTTGAAATTTCTACATCAGACTCCATTGAATCCAAGTCCTTTCTGCTGGATGTTGATGCGTCTCTGAAGGTCAGTTTCATGAGTGGACTGATTGAAGTTGGAGGATCTGCCAAGTATCTGAATGATAAGAAGAAATCCAAGAATCAGAGGAGAGTTACGTTTCAGTACAAAGCCACCACCAACTTCAAGCAGTTGTCAATGATCGACCATTTAACCATGAGTACCAAACAGACAGATGTTATTCAGAAGGGCTCTGCAACTCATGTAGTCACAGGCATCCTTTATGGAGCAAACGCTTTCTTTGTGTTTGACAGTGAGAAGTTAGACGCCAGCAGCGTTCAGAACATCAAGGGCAAAATGGAAGCTGTGATAAAGAAGATCCCCTCATTTAATGTTGAGGGGAAAGTTGACATCAAACTGAATGAAGAAGAAAAAGCTTTGGCTGCTAAATTCTCCTGCAAATTCTACGGAGACTTCATTCTTGAAAGCAACCCTACAACATTTGTAGATGCAGTGAAGACCTATGTACAACTTCCAAAGCTGCTGGGAGAAAGTGGAGAGAACAGTGTTCCACTGAAGGTCTGGCTGATGCCACTGAAGAATTTAGTTCGCAAAGCTGCTGAGCTGGTGAGTGCAATCAGTGTTGGACTAGTGAGAAAGGCTCAAAATGCTCTGGAGGACCTGCATCATCTGGAAAAATTAAGCAACGATTTGCTGGAAGACAAAGTGGTTCAAGATTTTCCACCAATCAAAGAAAAGTTGAGAAGTTTCCAGAAACTGTGTCATTACTATGCAGCTAACCTCAGACAGACAATGGAGAAAAAAGTTCCTTCCATCCGCGATGGTAAAGAAGGCGAGAGCGAATTAGAAAAAGTCTTTGAAGACAGAAACAAGTCACCGTTCAGCCATGAGAAACTAACCAAGTGGATGGAAGATAAAAAGAGAGAAATCAACATCATCAGGTCCTGTGTAGAGATGATGGAGGGAACAAAGATCGTCCACAGTCAGTCAGAGCTGGACAGAGAGGTTCTTGGTGTAGAGGAGGCTCTGTGCTTTGTTTTCACCTCCCTGGAAAGTGCTGACCCCTGCCTTGATGAAATGGCCAAATACTTTGAGTCAGTTAAGTCAGAATCTTCCAATGAAGAGCCGTGGTACTACTCAGATGAAGTTTTAATCAAAATGAGAGAAAAGGCCAAAGCTTTCCAGGATCTTACCAAAACACTGAAGAACAACAGCCAATTCTGTTTCCTCATAGCTGCCACTGAAAATAAGAAAAACACCGGAGCAACCATCTACCATTACAGGAAGGGCATCCTGGTGACTAATGCATTTTTCACCCTCCCTCCTGTGGAGACAATTGCCAATAAAAGAGATTTGATCTGGTGTAAGTATTTTATTTTCCCTGTTAGACTAAAACATATGACTCTCCAGAAACCTGATTTGCCGTAACTTTTATTACTCACAGAGTCCGTTTTGAGGTTTTCTTAGGAAAATACTGTGGATTTTGTTATCGCTTACACTGAAATTGCTTTAAAAAGAAATCTCAAGTACAAAGTTCTCAGTTAACAGTTATCTGAAACGTGACAAAGAGACACAGCTACACACTGATTATGTTTGTCTGCTGGTTTAATATTTAACAATGTGTTGTTCAACAAGCTTATCTGATGTGTTTATGTGGAATCTAAATCTGTCAAATAAATGTAGTAAAAAGTATATTTAATATTCCCATCTGAACATTGTACTGAAGTACAGTTACTGAGTAAATATTTACTTTCCTCCACTGTTGATATTAAGAACATATGAGCATGTGAGTGAATGTTACAAAATATGAGCCTATCGTTTAAAATATGTTCATAATAATCCACAAATGTAGCTTGTGAACTAGGGAGGGATGCTTGTAACGATGATGACGTCTCGTTCTCTCCATCAGATTCCTGTGATCTCACTCTGGACCCAGACACTGCGCACAACCACCTCACTCTGTCTAAGGGGAACAAGAAGGCAACATGTGGAGCAAGGCAGTCGTATCCTGACCTCCCGCAGAGATTTGATTATTACGCTCAGGTTCTGTGCAGAGAGGGGCTGACCGGGCGCTGCTACTGGGAGGTGGAGTGGAGTACTGGCTCAGTTGAAGGGGTTGCTGTTGGTGTCACCTACAAAGGCCTGTTTAGGAAAGGAAATTATGGCCAGTGTGGACTTGGACGCAATATCATGTCCTGGAGTTTAGACCACACAGGGTCCCCACCAGGTGATACTCTCTGTGCATGGCATAATAGTCAGTCCCAAAATATTTCTGTTCCTGCTACTGGCAGCACTCGACTGGGAGTGTATCTGGACTGGCCTGCTGGCAGTCTGTCCTTCTATAATGTCTCAGGTGACACACTGAGTCACCTCCACACCTTCCGCAACAAATTCTCTGAGCCAGTTTATCCAGGCTTTGGGACTTTCTATGAACACAACTACGTACTCCTGTGTCTGTAATCTGCACCACATGATTCACTTCAAGTTCAGTTCAGTTTGATCACAAAATGATTGTTTCATACGTTGTTATTGTGAAGCACCATTATGATAGTCACATAACAATTTAATATAAAGCTTCCTACTAAATATGGCCCTCCCACTCATGAATATTATCATTGTTGTTATTATAGTTTATTGTTCAATCACAAATCATTTTGTGGATTCGTAGTCAGACTTTGTTCTCACCTTTTTTCCCTCACCAGTTCTGTCTTCAGTGTAGCAGTACCATCAGGGGACATAAATACCTGTGTTGAACAGTTTAATTGTTTTTCTGTTCATTTTAAGCTACTTTTATATTATTAGTGCATTTCAGCTCTCATTGTGCTGCACATAGATTTATTTTAAATAGCTTGTTCTGAAGGTAAGTAAGTAAGTGGTTCAAGACAGCTCATTAATGTCGAAGGATGCTTGATCTTTCTTTCAAAAGTTAATATGCAACAGAAACACAAAGAAGCACAAAGCCACATTTCATCCAAGCATTTTTATGTGAATTATATAATTAGAAAAGCTGCATGGAAGCTACAGAATTCAACAAAACAATCACAATGTCCCTAAAAAGATTTTACACTTTGTTAATAAAGGATGCTGATGTGTGGGCTCTACTTCTTTTTCTCTGCTGCTACTTCTTGTAGTTTGAGTAAGCAGGAAGAGGCGGAGTTCTGCGACCTTTTTGCCATCCTGGAAAGATTTTTTTCATGCAGTACTTCAGGACACACCTCTGTTTTCCTTAATATTTTATTTTTAAGTGCATTTTCTCTTCTCTCCAGCAGTGTGTACTTTCCTGTGTATATTAACATAAAATATGATACACCACTGCAATTATGTCTGCAGACAGTTATATACAGTATTTACTCAACTTATTATTAAAAATAAATTGACAGATCATTACTGGTGTGGAACTGTGATTCATTGACTCGTTGCTATGATTGTTTTTTATAATCCTAAAGTCTCCTGTCTCACTTCATCCATCAGGCTCACGTGCTGGAAATCTGAATTCTTAAAAACTTTGTTGAGATTATATACTGTTGTCTTTAAGTAGAATTTAGAAGTTAAATGTTTGTTTTAATTCCAGTCTTAAAAGAGCTTTTCATTTGCCAGCGTGAGGTTTTAAAAGTAACACCATGAACAGTTCTACTCTACTTCCACTCCGCCACATCTCAGAGGACACGATTAGTTACTTTACAAAGTGATAGTTTTACACACAAAACACATGGAAATATGGTATAATGAAATGATTAATAAGTCGGTTGGCAGATAATAAACTATTTTGACCATTTTTCCTGTGAAACATCTGTAAGGTTGAGCTTTGGATTGCTGGTTGGACACAACAGCGCTGTGAAGGCATCACTTTGGGCTCTAAGTAACTGTGAGGGCAGAATCAAACCAAACAATCAATCGATTCATGGAGGAAATAATCAGCAGATTGATCCAGAATGAAAAGAATCATCAGCTGCAGTCTGAAACTGAACAGTTCAGAATGCGCTCCAGCTCAACAACTACAACAGCAACATCCTGCTTTACAGGGACATTTTACTGAGTATTTTTTCAGTGTGGAATTATTACTTTTACTTAAGTAAAGCATCAACACACACAGTAAACGTTTCACAATATTAAAACGATTGTGGAGCAAAAGCATCAGACGGTCTGTGGTGCATTCGTGTCCAGTGCAGGTTGCTGTTGCTCATCCCTGTTTGAGCAGATCTGGGCCGAGTTTAATGTCTACCAAAGCAGTACTGGGAGGTAAGGAAACACAAAATATCCTGAAGTAGAGTTTTACAAGACTGGTCCTGTAGTGTACACAGCATTCTTAATGTTTGAACTATATTATTACTATACTAAAATTATTATTATTACTATTACTTAAAATTGGCCTGTTGAAAATCCTTAAACGTCATTGGCTCAACAACAACACCAGCAGCAGCAACATCCCCAGCAACCCTTCACCAGCAACTGTTCCCTGTCAGGCCACAGAGTTGGGTATTCCCTGTTTCTTTTTCAAAAGTGCGTCACAGCATTTGCTGATGTGTCGATACAGAAGCATGTGTATTTGCATATCAGCAAGGAATACATCACAATATTTTCTGTATCAATATTTTGAGAACAGCCCTATTTAAATTCATGTTCCATGTGCCCTTTTTATACTTTGAGCACCTGCCCTTTCAAAGGTCTCTGCACGGCCCTGAATTTCAGTTTTATACCAATGTAGTGAGGACGTTTCTTAATTGTGAGGGCATTTTGGTCAGTCCGCATTTCTTCAGAAATCTGTTTGAAGATTCAGACTTGGTTTTAAGTTCCAGGTAAAAATCAGGTTCACCCTGACAGGTGAAACCCAGGGCAAAAAGGTTACCACAGCACTGGTAATAAGAAAATCAGGATATATTAGCAGCAGCAGTATTACTCGAGTAGTACTGGTACTAGAGTAGTATGAGATGTACTCTGTGTTTCAGGGATCCGGTTCCTCTTCATAACAACATCACTGAGCTGCTGGTGAAGGTAAGTTTTCTTTGTTTATATTCTTCATATATATTTGTACTTTATTTACTCAATATTCTATTTCTTTATGGTGTAATTTTACTGTTATGTGTTGTTCGCTCTGTATATATAAATGGGCACGTCTGCTAATCCACACTGTGGGTCCAAGGATTGAGTCAAATGTTGGACAGATTGTAAAGATTTTTATACAGATTTTAAACTGTATAAAAAAATTAATTAAATACTCTTTTTATACAGAACCAAAATTGGCTGTGTGTGGGGTGAAGTTATGTTTCAGTTTCTTTTCCTTTGTTTCTTTATTTGTCCATCTGTTGCAAATAGTACAATCAGCCCACTGCTTGACAAATGCATTGTGTTTCCTGTGGCTTCTTCACAATAAAAGCCGCCCCCTGTTTGTGCAGTTTTAGTGTTTTTCAATGTAAAACAGAAGGAGTAAGAAATGGTCTGTTAGCATTAGCAGTAACTTAATCCAGGTTAGACACAGCTGGAGGAGAGTGAGCAGAATTTACATTAACAACAACAACAACACAGGGTTACATGGTGCACCGTTTCCATGATGCTGCTGTTTTTTAGATTAATTGCTGTGGATGAAAAAATTGCAATAAATAGTATAAAAACTGGGTTTAATTTCATTCAGGACGTGCACAAGCAGCAAGCTACAGAGTATATGTGTAGTGTAATCCTAGTGTTCCTGCATCCCAGCTGCTCACAGTAGAACGGTTTAATGTTTCCTGGCTTTAAACTAATAAAGATTGTCTCTGTGTTCAGCATGGAGCCTGTGTTAATGCCTTGGACTTGTGGCAGTTCACTCCTCTTCACAAAGCTGCTTCCAAGAACAGCACTGAGGTGCATACAACGCTTGTGATGAAGTCCAGTCCACACAGGAGTCGGTGTGAGCAGCAGGTGAGCCTGAGCTGTGGTCAGTCTCATTCTAAAAACAGCAGGAGTCTGACCTCTAAATGGTGATCAGTGAATCCCTGCAGTAGGTTTAATTCATGTGAGTGTGTAAAGTTTGAAGTCGGACTCATTTGAGAACTTATCAGGGACTTAATTATTTTGTTGCTTCACTGCAGCTTGATTGTTTTGGGAAAACAAAATGTTCATTAAAAGTTTTGCCCATGAAGCCTCTCAGAGCTGCAGTACATTTTAATCAAACCATATCTCATTTTAGATGTTATACTTTGTAAGTAAGTTATCACTCAGCTTGATGACCCCTCTCCACCTGGCATCAGAAAAAGCTCACAACAGCGTCATTGAGGTGTTGGTCAAACATGAAACCGAGGTCAGCAACCAGAGCCTGTTGAGAAAAAACCTTTAACCTTTAGCACCTGTCAGCAAAAAACCTGAATGTGCCTGCCACAGATTATACATGAAATTAAAAAAGGCAACACATTTGTTTTTGCCCCCGTTCATCATGAGCTG
Source organism: Micropterus salmoides (assembly GCF_014851395.1). NCBI lineage: Eukaryota > Metazoa > Chordata > Actinopteri > Centrarchiformes > Centrarchidae > Micropterus > Micropterus salmoides. The sequence goes on along the minus strand of NW_024041262.1, from coordinate 26,300,086 downwards.
AACTCAGTCTAAGACTTTCTCTATGTGCACAAAAGTCCTATTTGTCTCAAATATTGTTCACAAATCTGTCAAAATCTTTTAGTGAGCACTCACATTTGTTACGGAGCTTGTGCCCCTTCACAACAATATTAACTGCATTACTCCTGAGGCCTTTATTGTAGAGTTTTAAGACCTTTTTATGGCAAAGATTTTGGCTTGTCAGAGTAGGAAAGTTATAACGTTAAGGAGTGAATAACACAGAGAGAGGCCTGTCCGTTCAATGTTACTGCAGCGCCTTAAGAAATGACTTTCATACTCAACAAGGCAAGCAGAAGAATCCTCCAAAAGAAGCTTCACATTCAGATTTACTGCTGCTGATATTGTTGGATGAAGCTGTTTATAAAGTTTGTTTATTTTATTCTCTCTACTGGTTTCTCAGCCTCTTCACTCTCTGTCCACATCGTCCATCTGAGCAGAAGCTCTGGACGACGCAGAACGTGAACTGCAGGGAGGGTGGACAGCTGACAGTTGACGCCGCTTCACTTCGCCGCTGGCTGCAGCACGGAGCCGACGTACCCGCCAGGGATAAAGGGTGAATTAGGCCTGAAGACCAAGTTCTGATTGAGAGTGTCCTCAATCCGCAACTGCTGTAAAATAGTTTCCTTCTTCTTCTCTGTGACCTGTGCTGGATATCAGAAGCAAAACTCCCTCATTACCAACCAAAATCAATCATAGCCCCCCCTTATTTCCTTTTCTAGAAGCTGTTGAAACACATTCTGGGCAATTAAATTAAAGTCTTGCTGCTGGTCTATAAATCGCTCAATGTCTTCGGACCAAATTCCATCTCTGACTGTCTTTCTCACCCCTCTGAGCCTCTCCGGTCATCATGTGATCAGGCTGCTAATTGTTCAAAGTGAACATGGAGTAGCAGCATGTACTGACTGCAAGCTTCTCCTCCTCCTATCCTGTATTTATGTCTTTGTTCTTCACAGTTTTATTTCCTTCAAAACCGTTCCTTTTATTTTAATGTGCATTTCACCGTTTTTATGCTGTAAAACTCTGTCCAGGTCTAGACCTCAATCTGGCCCACAAAAATATATTTATGTTTGTTTCACACATATAAATACAAGCAACACATTAAAGATATAAAACAGTGTGTGTGAGGGTGTGGTAGAAACCTACAATGGCTTTTTTGAGAAACCACACCTGGAAGATATAAAATAAACAAACACAATCATCATTTTAAATATTAGTGTTGCAAAACTGCATTAAATTAAACAGAATGAAGTAGGAGTAAGTGCTGTATTGTGAAGCAGTCCAGACAGAAATGAAAATATTAACTTTCGGTAATTTCTCTCTTTCTGTGTGTGTCACAGCAGGCCATATTAACCTGGAGGTGGAGGAGTACCTACTGCAGCACAGAGCTGAAGTCAACGCTCAAGATTTGGGAGGACAGATTTCTCTGTACAATGCTGCCTCCTACAGGGTGAGGAAGGGAAGAAAAGCTAGTAAATAGCCCTTGAGTTCAGACTGTTTTGTTAAACCTAAGGAGATGCAATGAGATTTGGAAGCATTTAGATTCAACACTGGCTTCAAATCAAACACTCACCTGAGTGTCTGCTGAACCAGATTCACAGAATTTTGAGTAATTTTGTCTGGAGGACTGCGTGCGCTGAGGCGATTGAATGTGGGTTTTATTTGATCGCCTTATTGCCTGGAAGAACACTCCTGCAATCCCTGAAGTGACCCAAATGCTTTAAATTGAGGAGATTGACTCTGACTTGATAGAAGCGTTTACACACCTCTGAGGAGCTGCTGATTGAAGAGACAGAAAGTGGACTCAAACACACACCAGTGATGAAGAGTGAAGTGTGTGTGTTTAGCTCTCCAGGCCTCTCGTCCAGCTAGATCAGTTGATTAAAACAGAGACTCAGAAATTATTTTCTATCCGTCCCTCGCTCTCCCCTTCACCTCTACACCTCTTCTCACACACACCGCCCATTGTGTTGTCTACCTTTTAAACACATCACACATGTGGCGACTACAGGTTACCAAGCCTCATCGATTCCCGTCTTCATTTTTTGCTTGGTGTTTCGTGTTTTATTCTTAAAAAATAATTTATGGTACCGAAGTTAAGCCTCGCATGGCATGGCTGTGGTTTCCGCGGTTTGAAGGTCAGACATTAAAAAAATAATTGAAAAGAGTTAAGTTGATCTGATGAAAAAAAAAACGTGAAGAAAGAAGAAGGTTGAAGTTATAAACAAGTCCTCAAATCTAAACAACTTAATAGTTTGTTCTTTCAAAAAAGGTCATCTGAGATTTCTGATCTGCCTCCTCTCTTCTGGACCTAAGTTTAGGCAAATAAAACGTTTGTTTAAAAGCGTACTTCACAGAATCATTTCACAGCATCTCACTCAAACCAGATTCAGAGGCGAATCACAAAGAAGGGATCGCGGCCGCTGATCTGCCCATCTGAAGGTCCGATTCACAAAAGATACAAGATTACAGCACAAATACAGCCATGAAGATTAGTAGCTGAGTGTTTTGCTTTAAATGTTCATCTGCAGGTTTCTGTAGTGTTCCCGTAAAATAAATGAAGCTGCAAGAAGAAAACTTTCCAGTCACATCTTAAAATGTTTGATAGAAAGAGAAAATATTCTAATTCTAATGAACTATTATCTCCATCTGCTCTTTCATTTGTTTCTACCAGCTGGATGTTTCTGGTTTTTCTATGACTCACTGTGTAGTGCGTGTTTTGTCAGAGTGAAGGTTATTTGCGATGCTGCCTTCCCCTCATGCGTCTGGGCGCATGGATAGCTGTTTTCTCTATGCTGCTCTCTGCTGGACTGGTACAGTGCATAACCATCGTCTGTGCTTCTCAGCAGCAGGTTTTATTTTTCCAGTTTCATCTATCAGATCTGTGAATATAGTGTATGATGTGCTGTGATCAGCTGATGCTTCGCTTGGCTACAATCACTGCTGCCAAGATCACTGGAAAGTCTGGGTGTAACACTATATAAATTCAGATACCACAAACCTTTTGAAGATGGTAAGAATTTCACTATAACCGCATGCGGCTGTTAGTGCTGGTGTTTTGAACTGGACTTTTAATGAGGTTCTGTGGCAATTTTGTGCCAAATGCATGCATATTATCTCATTTAAATATGAGAAAAAGCCTGAGCTACAGATAGTTTGGTCAGAGATTCGGGTGTGTTATGCTATCAGCAGTAGCCACATTTGTTCCAGACAACAGGTTGAAACTCAGGGTTTTAAATTCAAGGTCAAGAAGGACTTCTGTTCAAAGCTCAACCTTTAAACTAGTCTCAAAGTGCCCTGTGGAGTTTTTGACCTTTAGTAGAACTATGGAACAATGTTTTGATGAGTGGGTCCCTTTTTGTTTGTCTCACCAACAAAGTGAAGAACAAGACTGTTTCTTCTCATTTTTTTAATTGGCTTTGCAAACGTTGGAGGAAGGAAATACATTTGTTAAACCTCAAAGATTCACACAATAAGCTTTAGCTTTGTTTGATGACATGAAAACTCCAGAGCACCTTTAACCCTTTCTCACATCAGGTCTCTGGTTCCCTGATGTGAGAGTAGCCAGTGAGTGAAACGTGGCTGTAATAGCTGCCAGTAAAATATATATCTATAGAGAACATACCACATGTGTCAAAAAGAAATGGAACACGGTTTGTTGTTAACTCAGCTCCAGAAGTTAAACTGCATTTATTTATTTTTTGGCCACTTGGGGGAAGCAGGACAAGCTGTTAACACAACATTAGACAAGTCAATCACTCTGGAAGTGCAGGTGGTGATGGGTCAACGCAAGCTGAAGGAGATTGGCATCAAGACAGACACAAAATCATCAAAGGAATGAAGAGGCTCATCAGCGGGCCACAGAGTGAGGACACAAACACACACTCAAACCAGCTCTTTGCTGAAACACACTAGATATAAATCTTTTTATTTAAGTGCAAGAAACGATTTGTGAAGCAGCATGTTTTGTAATCTTGATCTCTGTGTGTGTTTGTGCCGACGACAAAGTACAAGCCTATGCTTTTACTATTCTGACTGATAATAATCATCATAACAACAATTCTAATGATTATTGTTATTATGATGATGGCAATAAGAAAAAGAATCAAGACTAGAATTTTATTCTGAACAGTAGGGATTAGGTTTAGTGTTTACTGCAGCTATCCTTTAAATATCTCTTCAGCAGTGCTCTAATAGATTGAAAGTGACTCGCCAGTTTGCCTTGATGTGAGAATACAAGCGGGGCAAATCTCTTACATTTTTCACCAGCTCCGATTTTTTATTTTGAAGTTCAGTCGCAAAAAACCAACCAGGTGTTACCAACAAGCTGGAATATATATTGAAATAAACTTTTAAGATACAGATACAATTACACATTCAGACAATTATATTTATTATTTTATTCAGAGAGGGCGTTTTTATAGACACTGAAGTCCATAACAAAATAAATTTTGACACTTGACATGTATGTATTATGTATTCCAACTTTACTGACTAGCGTTATACTATACTATACTAATACTGAAAGTATTTCTGATTTTGATACTTCATCAGATTTCATGGCAATCAATCCAACAGTTAGGTTTCATTCTGGATCAAAGTGGTGGACCAACCCAAATCCCTGTTTCAGATCCAGAAGGTCTGCAACAAGAAGCTCAAGAATATTAACAGTATTATTAGAAGTGGCAGTATTAGTGATTTTTGTGATGGTTTTGACTGTAGTGGTAGCAGTAGAAGTACAGGGAGTCTAGCAATGGTAGCAGTGACGGTATAGGTAAAAGAAATAATAGTAGTGGTAGTAATATTATCCCCGGTAGTGTTTGTAACGTGAATGTTCCCTCCCAGGACCCCCGTTTGTCAACATCATCATCCATAAAAGTTTTGACGAGCGTCATGGCTACATCAGCGGGATGTAACGAGGCTTAGGGACCAAGTCAGGACAGGATTCTGTAAAGAGAACATAACGTAAAACTTCAATTAACAGCCGAGTCCCAAATAGTCGCCTACCTCCTTTACTGGCCTGCTGTGGGAAAACGCCTGGTCTGGTTTTTATAGAAGTTCTCTGGATGTATTAAACCTCTTGAACCCCGCGGTGTCGCCGTTTTAGCTGCTTCTAAGCTGCTCAGATCGTTCATACAAATATTAATGTTTAATCTGTCAGTGTGGACACGCTGCACATCGTTAGATCGGTTAGATTCTCCACAATTTAATAGTTCAGTTCATTTAAGGGAAACAATGAGCCCCAAAGTCTGATTCTTCTAGATTTACCGGTGTAACCTGCCTGGTACAAGAGAGGAAAAGGTGGGAAAAAGTGTCGACTCCCGTTACCTGTGACGCGCTCGTTAAGTCTGAATGTGTCAGTTCCTTGATTATTTAATATATTCCTTTAGTCTGGAAGGGTCCACCCATCAAAAGTATCAAAACAAGCTTTTCAGAAAAATTTATCCAAGTTGTGAATCATGTGAAGTCCATCGCTCTCTGTCTGAAAACATCTCTCATCCTGCACCGTCTGTCGGAGCTACATCAAATGAACGACGTGTATTTGATCTTATTTGATAAAGTATTATTCTGTTTGAAATAAATAAACTGTTTCATAGTAGTTTCAGTTTTGTGCAAAAAGAATTAAAGGCCTGTCCCAAATGGACGCCTGTCCCAAATAAAGGCAGGGTCAATTCAGTGATTTTAGCAAATAAAAGCCCGGGCTATTATTCAAAGTTTTACGGTACTCTAAAATCTGCCATAAAACAAGTAAAGTTGACTCGTCCTGCCTGAGACGAGCTTCAGTTATTATGCAAAGATGAAATCTTCAGTTAAACCTTCTGGCGATGAATTAATTACCACGTATATTTGTATAATTTAACTCAACGTCTTTGTGGCTTTCCCTCAGTTCAGTCCAGTGTTCAATGCACGAGACATTGCTTTACAAAGTATACAAAGTAGATACAGGTTTCTAGCTTAATTTGCAACCCCTGTCCCTGCAGTAATAATAATGATGATGATGATGATGATGATGATGTCCTCCTCCCTGCAGGCTCAGCAGTGATGAAGTGACCTTTCTGTCGGGTCACTTCTCTTCTCTTTACAGTAATTGCTTTGGCGTTTTGGCTGTTGCTTGCTGCTGATGGATCAGTCGATTGAACGTGGTGACACTGGAAAAGAAAATATACTTTGTATCTTTTGCTCCCATATAGGCCTTGATATTATTTACCTCAGTATTTCCTCCATGTTTACCTGTGTTGATAAATGCAGACGAAGAGAGCAGTTTTTGACCGAATGAAATAACTGCATCAGAGTTCTTTGTTTGTGTCGGCCTGCGAGGCAGCATCTCATCACATTTTACATTACATACTTTTTTTTTCCACCGTCATAGGAACTCAACACTTCCTACACAGATGTTTTATGTGAGAGGTCTTTCAGCAGCTTGAAGGCTAACTTTCTTTCTTTTTCTGTGTATGTGACTAATGTGGAGATTTTTTGAAATTGGTTCAGTATTGAGCGAGTGCACAGGGCTGGAATATAATCCTTGCAGGTAATTGCACCCCGTTAAAGTGCGTCCACTAAAGAGCCTGTTTTTGCTGCTGACAGGCTCAGATTTTTATTACAAGTGTCTGACAACATGACAGAATGGATCCCTACAGAGAGAGACCTTTTATTAAAGAGTAAGATCCTTTTTGTTTAACCAGAAACAGTCACTATAACTCTCATCAAAGACGCCGTACTCCCTTGACAAAAATAGTCATTTTACCTCTCGATCACTTTGTGTGACTTTGACGTTTTTAACCCTTTAAAACTGAACTAATTCAATGACATGTAGGCACAAAAACACGGTAAAATACCGGTTACCCTTTTAACCCTTCCTCACACGGTAGGCTTTTAATGTGAAACATCTGCAGGAAGTGTTATTGATCGAGTGGATGCAATAAGAAATATATGTATTTTAAAGAGCAGCATTTACTACTTATTGCTGAAAGGAAAGAAATATTTTGTCTTTTAACTTGAACCACCCAAATACCCTAAATGTACGGAAACATTGTGGTGTAATTTATGTTGATAGGCAGGTTCAGACTCGACCTTTGACCTTTGTAGGACTGTCAGTTGTCCTTTGAAGGGCAGATTGGTCTCCTACACAAAAGAGCAGCATGGCAGATAGTGTGTGTGTACATGCAGAGTGCTGCTTATGCTCAGACGACTGGACATGTGATGTCTTCTGCTGAAACCAATAGCAGTTCACAAGTGGCACTTCACAATCCAGCGTGAATAGATGTCCACTCAAGCAATCAGCGGTGCTATTATTGTGTGAAATTACATGCGGCAGAGTTGATAGCTGGAGAGCAGCAGGACTGGGAGCTGCTGGCTGCTCTTCACCGAACCGTGTCGTATTATCACATTTACTGTCTTTCAGTCTTGTGTCTTTTCCTGCCAGTTCAAAGCCCTGAAAGTGATTCTGCAGGGAGGTCTGGTAGCCCTGGTACAAAACCACATGATATCATTCTCATCGTTTGTTTCCTCTTACCTTAAATTAACTGTTTGGGTTATTTGCTTTCTTGCTGAGAGTTAGGTGAGAAGATCAATAACAAGACTTGTGTTCATGTTTGGAAAGAGAGGAGGAGGAAGCTCAAGTGTTTGCTGTTCACAGTCTGTGCTGATTGGCTCCGTGTGACTGTCTTCTCTTCATATGAACGATTTGATTGGCTGCAGCGAACCCTCCGCCTTGAGTCTTTTGTTGTTACTGAGTGTCAGTGAACGCGTCTCCGCTGCCCACAGGCCTGCCCAGAGTACCTGATCACTTACCACATCTTGAAGTCTGACGAGTCTGCAGATGGATGAGGAGGAAGAGGACGAAAGTGTAGGAGGCGGAAAATATGAAGAAATGCAGAGGAGGAGCGCTCATCCCATCAGCTGAGCCTCTGCAGGAAAAACTTGATTATACAGTGTATAAAACATGTAGGTATTTATCAGATGCCTGTTTTTTGCTGTTTTTAATTTATATTATGTACTTTATTAACAATGGGTTGGGTCCCGATGTTGGGTCCCGATGTGATGAAACTAAACGAAATATATTTCGTCAAAAACCTTTTTTTCCGACTTAAATGAGACAAATACGAAAGGGCGACAACGTCCTTAGACGCTGACTGTGACTATCTTAACATGCAATATTGTTGACGAAAAAATGGCAAGACTAAAATGTAATTCATAATATAAAAACTTAATAAAATCTTTCAGTTTGTTCATTCAGCGGCATTTTTTTTTTCGACGCCCGGTGCGCGAAGAAAACGTTGCTGTGAAGGATGCGCACTGTGGTGGTGAAAGAGGCGCTGAGATGTTTGGTCCCATTTCAAATACAGTGAGAGGGACAAAAAAAACTAAAATGATTAATAATTAAAACTAGCTAAAATACTAGACTAAATATGACAAACACTAACAAGGACATTTGACACAGGACTAAGACTAAATTTTTAAAGGCTGACAAACAAAACAGTTTCATCACATCGGTGTCACAGTTGGACACAACACGCCGTCGCTGAAGCTTCAGAAGCTGTCAGCTAGAAATCTGGAAGTTATCTAAACCAGGTAGAAGACATTAACCTGAACTACACACCTGTGGACGTGCTGCACTGCCAGTTGGACGCCTCAGTACCTGGAGGCTGTTGCATCCCCCTCCTCCACCACACACATCGGACACACGCTCAATACAATCACTTTATTGTGGTTGTTTTTCTTTCTTTCTTTGCACTCTAAAATAAATTGATGGCTAAATTTCAAACACTAAACAGCTTGTTGTTTTTATTCACCCAGTGAGCTTTGAAAGTCATTTCTAAACTACATGCTGGCAGAATGATCTCGACGCGTACGACAAAGTGAAGTGAAATGAAAATGATCATCATCATAAAGCGCCTTTTCAAATCCAGAGAGACTGGCTGTCCAGCAGGAGATGCTGAAAATGTCTGGTCCCTTCTGAAGACAAACATTTCCAGAAACATCTCTGTGTTGCCTGGCAACACCCTAATGAGGTAAAGTACCACCTTCATTGTTTCCTTTATTTTTTGTACACGCATGTTTGTTTATTAGCCTTTTTAAACATGAAAACAAATAATGCGCTGGTTTTCTCTCTCAGTTCATGCCACTGATCTGGGTCTTATCGTGGTGATCAGCCAATCACACAAAGCCTGATATTTAGAAATGAAACAAATGAAACTAACAGACGTGCAGAAGGCATGTTGGTTCATATTTTGACACATAGTAGTAGTATTCTTCCTCTGGGCTTCATGTAATGTAGGCAGGAAGAAGCAAACAGTCGGTTGCTCCAATTACGGAGCTTTCACTCTTCCAACAGGTTTACCCCCATCACATCAAATAAATAACCTAAATTAGATTCTTGAAACCAGGTACAAACTATAAGCTTCTTTTTAATTATCTGAAATGTATCAAGAGATTTCATTTAGATATGTAGTCAGTGGTAGAGGCTTTGCTAAAGTTTATTTTCAGTCATTAATAAAACAAGATCAGAGTCAGCAAAGACAAAAGGGAAGATGTGGAGCTTTCAGACAGGTGGGCAGACAAAGCCACTGGAAAGCATGCGCCACATCTTAGTCATCATGTCTACGAGGCTGGTAAGATACCAACCAGTCTCATAAAACCAGTTGGTGTTATAATAACAATAACTGCTCAGTCTGTAAGTGATCAAACCCAGCCTGACATTAGCATTCGTCTGAGCTGATAGCTGCAGGTTATTTTACCCTGACATAACGTTACTGACTGAAAATACAGCTCTGGAAAAAATGAAGAGACTCCATATTTGTCTTAAATCAGTATCTCTACATGTGCGGCAGCTATTCCATTCCAGTTGCTGTTAAATTCCAACACAGGCACACCTCATTCTACTTAATGAGGTGCTGATTGAGTGATCACCTGAGCCAAATCTTATTTAACGAGGAAAAGTATAAAAACCCCTGCTGTTGTCATCACTATCCTCTTGCATTAGGACCACCTGGATGGCAGTGCTAGTAATACCTCAAAGGTCATCTGAACAAAAAAAGGAACCACTGACCATGCCAGAAGAGTTAAAAAGAAAAGTTTTGAGGAAAAGAAGGGTTCAATTCTGGCTTTACTGGCAGAAAGATACAGTGAGCGTCAGGTTGCGTCCATCCTTCAAATTTCAAAGACGGCAGTTCAAAGAACGAGGTCAAGCAACAGACAACAGAGCTACAGACTGGAAGGGGGCGAAAACGATTGTCCACTGAGCGGGATGACCGCCAACTCACGTCAAGTGATTTACAAAAAGAATGGCAAACAGCAGCTGGGGTGAAGTGCACGCCGAGGACCGGGCTGAAGTCATGCAAAGCTAGAAAAAAGCCCTTCATCAATGAGAAGCAAAGACAAGCCAGGCTAAAGTTTGCATAAGGATTGGACCGTAGAGGACTCGAGTAAGGTCATCTTCTCTGAGTCCCATTTTCAGCTTTGCCCAACATCTGGTTATCTAATGGTTAGACGGAGACCTGAGAGGCCTCCAAGGCCACAGTGTCTGGCACCCACTGTTAAAATTGGTGGAGTGTCGGAGATGAACTGGAGGTGCTTCAGCAAGGCTGCAATTTGGCAAATTTGTCTTTGTGAAGGACGAATGAATCAAGCATTGTACAAGTTTATCCTGGAAGAAAACCCGATTCGTTCTGCTCTGACAATGTTCCCCAACTCTGAGGACTGTTTGTTTAGCAGTACAACGCTCCATGCCACACAGCCAGGTCAAAGTGTTGATGGAGGACCACCACATCAAGACCCTGTCTTTGCAGGCCCAATCTTCAGACCTGAACCCCATTGAAGGAAGATGGATGGTCACAAGCCATCCAACAAAGCTGAGCTGCTTAAACTTTTGCGCCAGGAGTGGCATCACCCAACAGCAATGTTAAAGACTGGAGAGCACGCCAAGACGCATGAAAGCAGGATTATTCCATCAAATATTGATTTCTGAACTCTTCCTAAGTTAGTATTAGTATTGTGCTGTTTAAAAATGAAACTTGTTTTCTTTGAATTTTTTGAGGTCTGAAAACATCGTCAAAGCATCTTTTTTGTTATTTTGACCAGTTGTCATTTTCTTGAAATAAATAATTTAAATGACAACATTTTAATTTGGAATTTAGAAGAAATGTTGTCAAAATGTTTGTAAAATAAAACACAACTGTTTATCGCAATCAAACACATACCTATAAATAGTAAAACCAGAAAAACTGATAATAACGCAGTGGTCTCTTAATTTTTTCCAGAGCTGTATATTGATTACATACTTGATATTTCTGGAACTACAACCACCCGACAGTTGCATGACCATATTTCTGTTGCATGGACAGCAACTCAGAGGTCTGGAACTCAAACCCGGCTGAAAAGGAGCATTATGTTGCTGCGGTTTTCCTAAAACTGTATTTGCAAAGCAGGTGGCAATTTTAGTGATGTCTGTCTCTCGATATCATTGCATGGTGTGGTTCCCAGTTCTCATGTCTAAATGAACGATAAGTTAACCAAGATCTGTCACAGTCTGAGATCTTTTAACACTAATAAATACTGAGTGTGGGTGCAGCATGGTAACTGTGCAGTATCAGCACAATAAAACTGATAGAAACCCTGGATTTCTTTCTATATTCTTCTCTATTCTCAGAGTCTCAAGTCGGACGGTAAAATACAGAAGAGGAAAACCAAAAAATGAATGTTGTGTGTGTGAATTTTCTCTGACTGTTCTGCCATTGTGATATCTTCTCCTGTCGTCTGTATGGTGAAGTTAATGGGCACTAATGGGGACGTTTCGTGCACTGATGCATGTGGTGGTGCAGACTGGGAGGGAACCAGCAGCTGACTGTGAAGGGTTTGAATCCACAGTGTGACAGTAAACATCTCACCGATTCTGCAAACTGATTGATGGAACAAAATGGTGCTTTGGAGAATAAAACTTGGAAACAAACTCCTTTAAAAGTAAACATTTAACCATGAAGAGCATTAGATCCTCAAAAAATATGGAGGGAATGCAACATTTAGCATCTTGTTAAAAATGTTAAATATTGAATTTTGCTGCGCCTCATGCTGTGAAGTAAAAAATGTGGGATAGTTGAGACTCCAGCAGCCTTCTGATCTCGATAAGTAGCTATCAGTGGCTTCTAGTTTGGACTTATTATAATACCTGTCAAACTGAACCATCTACCCTCCAAAAGGAAAAGTTCACTTATTAACATGCTGTTTTTCATCACTTATAAGGTGGTAGATCGAGCTCCTCTGTAGCGGCAGACCAAAGAATCATGAAAGTCGTTCTTCTCCACTTGGTGTAAAGTTGCTGTTGAAGGCCAGTGAGAAGATGCTGCAGTGCTGAGTTTCTCTGTTTGACCATAAATGTTAAATATTTAAAAGGTGTCTGGTATGAACACAGTAAAGTTAAAGGTTAATGTCGGTATTTTTAAACCTGGGCCCTATTTTCACATGTGTTGGTGTTGAAATGACTACTAGGTACAAAAAGTTTGAATCCATGCAGTAGAGGTTGTCAAAGATCTCAAGGACAGTTCTCGCTCAAGGATCTAAAGGACAGTTCTCAAGGATCTCAAGGACAGTTCTCAAGGATCTCAAGGACAGTTCTCGCTCAAGGATCTCAAGGACAGTTCTCGCTCTGAAATCTCGTGAGAGGCAAGTTGTTGCAGGAAGAAGCTGGTGGAAACGAGGGAGAGCAGTTTGTTGTGTTGGAGTAACGTTTGGAAATAGTCTTGCAGCAAACTCCTCTCCCTCGTTTCCACCAACTTTTCCTGCAACAACTTTAATTTATTTTAATCTTAGTTGCAAATGAGACAGATGTAAACTCAGCTCTGTCAGACTTTCCTCAGTCTGAACTGTATTTTCTTCAGGCGTAGTTGTGCTTAACGCTATCGTCGGGTCATTTTGATGCCGTTTGTGTCATCTGCAAAAACAACAAGCAGATTCCTGACACACTGCAGCCACGCAAAAACATTCAAAATACTTTTGTTCAGATCTTAAATCATACTTTTATTCTTCTGTATGTTTTGATAAAAGCGGTTGTGAAATATAGTTTAGACAGATCTGCTGAAGGCATTCATGGAATCATAGTTACAGTTGGATCTGAGCAGCTAGTTCCATACTGACGTCTCTTCCACTGAACTTTAATCAGGATGTTACAGCAGGCAGCTGTGATCGCCAGTCATCACATACAAACACTATCTTCCCCCGTCTGGTTGGTGATTTCTTTTCTCTGATGAGAATTGAAGGCCTGTCGCTCAGGCTGACAGCAGCACAGATTGTTTGAACACACGGCAGCTTCAGGCAGCGTCACGTCTGGACGAGGTTTTCATTTTGATGCACGCTGGTTTGCTCGGCTTTAGTAAACAGCTGCTATTTGTCAAAATCACAACCTGAACTAACCTGTTGGACTTTGTCATTGTTCTTGTTTTAATTTTTTGGGTCAGTCCATGTTGTTGTCTTTGTTGTTTAGACCACCAGCCCAAAGCCGTTCTTTCTGGCGTGTCCACATTGTTTCCAGAAACAAACAAACAATGATCTAAGTCAGGGGTTCTTAACCTTTCTGACAGTCCGACCCCTTTTTGAGGTTGAAAATATTTTCCAACTTTCAATTCTTATTCTTCTTTGCCGTTGCTGTTTAATCCCTGCTGGAGTAAACAGTGCAAAATATTTACAGTATCCACCCAAAGTGATTCTATTCACAACTGTAGTTATTTCTTTTCTATTTTTGTGCCTATAGTAGCATTCTCGCGACCCCCAGGTTAAGAACCACTGATCTAAGTAGAAGTGGTTTGAAAATTGCGATTCTAATCAGATTTTTTACTGATGCATCAGTCTGGCCACTCAAATTGGATTTTAAAGTGTCTTATGCATCACTCACTCCCTCGCTGAGTTTGGCTGAGTCCCATTATATTGTTCGGGCCCTTGCAGCCTCTTGCACTTAATCAGTTACCAGGTGACGTCAACTAAATCTGTTGGGGTTCAGGGTTTAGGTGGAGATTGGGATCGGGCCCAAGAGCGCTGTAGGAGTTCGAGATGATCTCCATCTCTTTTGCATCCACGTTGGAAAGCCGCCTCACCGGCGTTAATACATATTCACGCCTAAATCACACAAATCTGATCACTTGCAAATAACAGTGCGAACAGTCTGTCAGGAAGATTGAGCCTGCAGTCTGACCACAGCCAGTGTGTGAAATACAGGCCTGTCAACCTCCGTCTGGGGCCGCTCAGAATCACACAATGCTTTCTTTCTTGTCTTTATAATTTCAGTGCTCTGAACATCCCCAAGAGGATAAATATGAGTCTTCAGAGTCTCCGTCCGTCTCTGTTGATCAACTGAACCGCCGTGTAAAGCCGATGCTGTGTGAAGGCAGTTGGATGGAGCTGAAGTGACTTCAGAAAGAGGCTCCAACACAATCCCAGCCTTCTTCTCCTGGAGATGAAAGTGGAGTGTGTGTGTGTGTGTTAGAAACAGCTCTTAAGGCCGGTTGTGTTTGTTGTCTGATTTGCCGCCTGACCTTTGACCTCACGGCTGCAGCACGCTTCTACAAGCGAAACAAAAGCTTCAAACAGTGAGAGGCGGGTCTGCAGGAGACACTTACTGCTGCACTCCCTGCAGAGGAAAATGGATCCGTGCGAGAGTCGATCTGTGTTCGCCTGGAGGAGCAGAAAGGAGTCGAGGCAACGGGCGTTAAACAAAATGAGACATCCCTGCTTTAGAGCCAGATCAATTAAATGTGATGCGCGGCACAGCGGCATCTTCTGTGTCTGTCTATTTCATGAAGTCTGCCAGATGAGCACAACAGCGTTCAGGACAATTTACATAGTTTCTTTTAATTCAATTCACAATGTGGCATAATATATTAGCTGAATATAAGAAACAACAAACGCAGATGCTTTTAATTAGTAAAAGTACTAATGCTACCCTGTAAAAGTACTGTTACAAGTAAAAGTACTGCATTGACAATGTTACTTAAGTAAAAGCAGCATTTTACTGCTGTAGTTGTTGAGCTGGAGCTCATTTGTAACTATTTTGTATTTTTGTATTTTCATTCTGGATCCATCTGATGATTATTTTCCCATTTTGCATAAAAAATAACCAGTTGAAGCCTTGAGATATAAAGTCAATTTAACGTGGTTCACTGAGCTCCTCTGTAGCAGCCGACCATAGAAATTCTGTCTGACTTTAAGCTTATCATCCTGAAAAGTCATTTTTGATCACAGTCCTTCTCCACTTGGTGTAAAGTTGCTGTTGAAGGTCAGTGAGAAGATGCTGCAGTGCTGAGTTTCTCCAAGCTGAAGGTATTAATGAAGTTGAGCTCTGTTTGACCATAAATGTTAAATATTTAAAAAAGTGTCTGGTATGAAACACAGTAAAGTTAAACAGACACCTATTTCCGGGAAAAACGCCTAAAATAACAAACCCAAAATGAATCAGGAAAGACTCCCCAACCATTCAGCCTTGATGCATAATTCTGGTCTCCTTTGACAGGTCAGAAGCTAAGGAATATGAATCAACAGTAAATGAACCTATTTATTTTTCCATTAAAGCTAAATGGAGATATTTTCATCCTCGTCTGGTATAAAATCTATATTTTAACAGCAATCAAAGATGTGGATGCAAGCAGCCCTGTGTATGAGAATTCTCAGTTTCCCCCTCCTCGCTTTTCATACCCTGCAAACACTCCCAGGAATGTACGTATATACACCTTTGGATTTTGATGACAGGCCTGTCCCTTTTGATGATGGACCTGATCCATACGATGACCGCCCTCCTGCAGCCGACAACTTCGGTGCCAGGGACTCTAATGACATGATGTCACAGAGCTCGAGTGAGACGTTACCTCCATCCTATTTGATTCAGTCCAAAAATCACTACCAGGGAGCACAAAAACTCTATTCCCACACTAAACCTGAACCGCCTGTCTTTCCCTCCCAAGGCCTTCAAAGCACCGAGCAAGTCTCCGTGACCGATCCAAAGAAGTCTAATGAGGTAAACCGCAAACTAATGTTCAAGCTATTTTATCTATACCTGGATTTTATCATGACTAATGTTTTGGAAATGTTTTAGCAACCCGTTCTCCCTCCACGCCTTGTCACAAATGGACGCATGGTCAAGAGCCATCGTCGACAGTTTGTAACCCACCGGGGATCCCTTTACCGTCATAGTTCAGCGCAGTGGGTGAAGCCCTGTAGCATCAGTTCTTGACGATGAAGGCAGACACATGATATTTAACAGAAAAGACTGAGTAAGGAGGAGTTGGGGTGGATGGAGGGCCAGAACCGACTTTGAACCAGGAGACCGGGTTTGTGTCCCGTGTGAAACAAAAAGTCAACATTAAATATTTTTATTTAGACAAAGTTACGTAAATTTACGTGAGTCAACTTACATGTTAACTTATGTACGTAGTTATTTTGACCCAAACCATGATGTTTTCCGAACCTTAACCAAGTAGTTTTTGTGCCTAAACTGAACCAAACTGCAACGTTTCGCAACTTAAATAACGCGCTGTTTCAAAATGGCGATGTTTAGAAATGCTGGCGTTTTATTTCTAACCGGAAGTTGTATATTTATTGTTGCTCAGGCTGTGTCCAAAATCGCCCACTACTCACTATATAGTGGACAATATAGTGAGCTCGCCATTTTGTAGTGCTGTCCGAATGTATAGTGATAATTATTATACCCTATATAGTCCACTCAGTCTATCCCAGAATGCATTTTGAAAACAGATGGTCACTAACCCAGCCCTATATACCATCATGCATTGCGCTGATAGAGTAGCGAATGAGTGGGGATTTCAGACACAGCCTAAGCGTTGCTAACTTGACCGCGGAGCCCTAAAGGTCAATAAATGACGCTAAAGTGTTACCCAGGGCGTTAAAAGGTGGCGTTTAAAGTCAATAAACATCTGACAATGAGAACTTGTGTGGTTTATCACTGCCGTTCAGAATTCTTGTTACATGTGTCGGTTTACACCTGCCATTAAAATGCGCTCTGGGTAAGGAAACCTGTTAACGCTAGGTCTAAATGCAGACCTCATCATTGCTCGCATTAGCAACAGGTCACCAAACTATGCCTCTTCCTCCTAAAGTTAGCCAGCCAGGCTAAAGCTACAAGAAGTAGCATTAGCTAGAAAGTCTCCCTGCAAAACATATTTTTTGAAGAAAATCTCCATTTGTGGCATTTCTTCCCTTGCACTGTCTAAAGTCTGCCAGCTCCGCCTAACTAATGTGCATTTTTATGTCCAGACATAATTGCAAATCGATGCATTTTAATACCAGGTGTAAACTGGGCCCTAGACTAATCCCTATATAAAGTGTTCTTGTCCTGACTGTTCATAATGCTGCTGCTCGACGTCCCCTGCACTGGAAAACCCCATTCCTGCCAACCCCTTCTCACATCTCTAAATAATGTCAGTGGAGCTGGGTTCAAAAGGCCTAAAATGTAAATTAGACAGATTTACAAAACAGAGTGAGTTAACCCTTAAAAGCAGGCAGGCCCATTCTGAACTGAATGACCAGTAAGAGTAAGTGAGGGGGATAGTCAGTAACCTGTTGGACACAAGCAGCAGGACACTGTCAGTGATTTTTATTTGGGGAAACTATCCTGAACCTGGCTGAATCATAAACACCTCAGCTCTGCTACAGGTGAACACTGATAAGTAGACTAGTCGTTTTGTATTAGCACTGTTTGCTGTTACTTTCTCTTCCAGATTATTGAACAGCTTCCCGGTTATTATGAGGCCGCATCTTCAACTTTGAAGCTCATGTGTTGTCCTGTTAGCAAACTTCTTATTTCCTCCTCCAGCAGCACGTGATGCTTCATGGTGAGACGTGTTTGTGTCAGCCGGTAAATGTGGGTCCAGTCTTTTCTGTCTGTTAGCTCTGTGCTTGGTCTCTACCAGCTCCTGTGGGAAATACAGACGTGGACAAAATTGTTTGTTCCTTTCGTTGAAAAGAAAAACCCACAGTGGTCCGTCAAATAACTTGAAACTGACAAAAGTAATAATAAATAAAAATCTACTTAACGTTGCTTTTGATTTGTGGATCAACAGAATTATATAAAAACAAACTAAAGAAACTAGCCTGGACAAAAATGATGGTACCTCCACAGATTGGAAATAATTTGAGGAAAATTGATGACGGATGCGGATAATACGAATGGTAACCAAACAGCCCAGAAAGACTTCCACAAACATTAGAGGTGAACTCCAAGATCAAGCTACATCAGCGTCAGATCGCACCATCCGTCGCTGTTTGAGCCAAAGTGGCCTTAATGGAAGACGACTGAGGAGAACACCACTGCTGAAAGCAAATCATAAGAAAGCAAGACTTCAAAACTTGCCAAAATGCATATTGACTGGTCACAAAGCTTCTGGAGATTGTCCAATGTCTATTGGACAGATGAGACAAAACTGGAGCTGTTTGGCAAGTCACATCAACTCTGTGTTCACAGACGCATATGAAGCATAGAAAGAAAAGAACACTGTTCCTGCTGTGAAGCATGGAGGAGGCTCGGCTAGGTTTTGGGGCAGCTTTGCTGCATCTAGCACAGGGTGTCTTGAATCTGTACAGGGTCCAATGAAATCTCAAGACTATCAAGGCATTTTGGAGGGAAATGTGCTGCCCAGTGTCAGGAAGCAGGTCACAGGTCCTCCAACAGGATAATGACCCAGAACACAGCTGAAAACACCCAAGAAGAGCAAAACATTTCAGACGAACTCCCCTCTCCCCCCAGCGTAAACAGGATCTGACGTTACCGCTGCTCTCACTGCTGTAAAATGTGTTTCAAATAAACAACGGTTGTGTTAAGATTCAGGACTGATGTTGAGGTAAAGTGTGTTTTTTTACAATGATGAAACTGAAAGCATTTGTCACTTATTTTGTGTTTGTGTTGAATATTTCTTTAAGAACATGACTTTAGATATTTATGAAAAAGAAAGAAAAGACAGATATTCATAGTAAAGAAAAGTCTATACATATATTAGAAAAATATTACATTCACAAATCTAATATCAATATAAATCATACATTATATTGAAGCATTATATAGTCTGAAGAATTTAAAATCATTTTTCTTTAATGCCTTTGTTGCTTGTTACGTGATCAACCTGTGTATCTAGTTGTTCTATTATTCTGTCATTAACGTAGGCTATTGCTATAGATATTACAGTTGTATTGTCATCAGAGAGCATTTTTTATATTAAACACAATATAACCTTTGGGCTGCGTCGTTAACCTATGAATGTGTAGTTTCCAAAATTAAAAATCCTACATGTTAACCGGCGAAGAGTCGCTGTAGTGTGCAGTCTGCCCTCAGTCCAGCATGAGAGGACGAAGAAGGTGAGCTGCCCGAGGGCTGCAGCTCTGTCTCTCTCTCTCTGTCCCTGGCGCTCCTCGACCTTTCGTTCCTCCGCTGCTTCTGCTTTTTGTCTCCTGCCACCACATAATCTTCCCTGTCGCTGCTGCCGGCTGAAGCATCTGCTGCACGGATTCAAAACTTTCTGTGCCTATGAGTCATTTTAACACCAACACATGTGAAACTGGAGTCCAAGTTTAAAAATAAATTAAAACAAAGAACCAGAGCTTTGAATTAAAACATTTTGCTTCCAGCGTAGAAACTGGAAGATTACAGACAGACAGTCCATCAAACTGTCAGTCTGTTGAAGTTACCAATGTGCTGTCAGATGGCAGAACTCCCTGTGGGATCACGCTGCAGTGCTGAATGTGAAAACTTAATTTCCCATGCAAAGACATCATTTCTCTGGCTGTGACTTTCCTCCCTATTTCATCCTTTCTGCCTGGCAAGAAACTGAATGCTAATCAGCTCTGACCTCTCCATCTGCAACGAGTCACAGCACTCCACCTGTTCCGCCCAGGCCCATATTCACAAAGCATGCTGGGAAACGCTGTGTGTGTGTGTGTGTGTGTCCTTGGCCTGAAGCTCAGTCGTCACTTCAACACTGTGTGTGTCCCTTCAAACTGACATTGAAACCTCTTCTCACTCTACAAACTCTACCACTCACACCACTTCACATGAAAATTATATTCTAGAAAACAGCGATCTGAGCTAAATGCTAATATCAGCATTCAGAACATGTTCGCAGTGAAAATGCTAACACGTTGATGTTATGCAGATATCATGTTCGCCATCATAGCTGAGCATGTTTGCAGAGGTTGATGGGAAAATTTTCTAACAACACAATTAAACAAATAACATTTTTGATCTGATGATGGCGCTAGAATAAAAGTCAGAGGATTTAAAGAGGTGGTATTCTGCTCATGTTCAGGTTCCTCATCTTATTAGAGTTTGTACCAGAGCAGGTTTACATGGTTATATTTTTGTCATACTGCACATTGCTGCAGCTCCTCTTTTCACCTGTGTTGAAGGCTTCGTTTTAGCTATGGAGTGATACATCTTGTCTCTAAATGATCTTTGTTGGGAGTTGCACATGCTCAGTTCCTAGTTAAGACTACTAGCCAATCAGAAGCAGAGAAGGGCGGGTCTGCGAGAAGCCGGTAAACAGCTCGGGTTCAGCGTACGTGTTGCCGACCGCTGGCAACACGACTGGAGCGAGAGTTTCAGAGCGGTGAGTTATTAATCTGTATCCATAAAGTTTTAACTGAGCTCTGTCTCTACATCACAGGAACAACTTTCTGTCCACTGACTGCCTGGAGGGTAGCTAGTGTTTGGAAGGGAGAGGAGAGCTGTGCTGCAGCTCGCTGCTGAGCTCTCTGTTTATGAGGGCGTAGTGACGTCACAGGGATGAAAGGGAAGCGGCTGGACTACAAACGAGCTGTTTTCAGGCAGTTCAGAGTTTTCTGTGGGAGATGGGAACTCCCTTTGGGCTTTTTCACTTTTCAAACCTGTTACAGCACAAAAAAGAGAGTGAAAAGCCAAAAAGCAGAATACACCTCTTTAAGTTGTTACAGGTCGTCCTGAGAGGAAGATGAACATCTGAACCAAACTTCATCACAATTCATCCAAAATTTGTTGGACTGACCAACCAACATTGCAAATGCAAGTGTGTCTAAAAATGTCAGCAGTAACTCTTTAATCATTCTGGTCTTGATGGACTCTGTTGTCATTTTAGGCAACAGGTGGTGTTGACCGCCATGGTGACTCCTCAGAACCTTCCTCTAATCTTTTTACTCAATATCTTCAATTTTCAAATACAGTTTTGACTGATATTTGAGCGCACCAGGTAGCAATTTCTGGTTGCTGGACTCATTGTAAAAGCCACACCAGAGTCAGCCCATGTATATAATTCCGTTCAAGTTAGTTTGACCTTATTGGCATGGAAACAGATGTTTACATTGCCAACATGTCACTTTTAAAATCAGCAGTCATCTTGTGTGAACTACTCAGCGACGCATCAAAATGGCTCCCTGACACATCACCGACATCTTCCAGATATCCAGCACGCCAAATATCTGGAGGAGTCGGCCGACTCGACATCCACATCCAGCCAATGAGAGCAGGCAGCTACTTTTTCACCACAAAACACTTTTTACTCCCCTCCAGCTCTCTCGGTAGTTCAGACCATCCCTGCTACTGGGTGCTAATCCAGTCTTTCACCCAGATTCTGTCTTTATAATTTCTATCTTTATAATAACAAACAGCTGTTTCGTGTGTAGTGTCGCCTCATTTCCCGTTTCGCATTTCTCATGTGTTTTCATGACCACACGTGGTTTGGAGACCAGCGTCGGGTGACAGAGCCGCTGTCAGCTGTGTAGTGTGTGACCCCCTGTCACCAATCAGTCAGGTAGTGTGAACGCCACAACGGCTTCAAGACGGCAAGTTGTGTAGTGTGAACGGCACGGCCATCGGATTTAAGTTTAAACGTTTCAACATTCAGTATGAAAACCTTCCAGTTGTGTTTTCCTCTGCCGTTGTTGCTGCAGCGGTCTGTGTGACGGCGGGAGCAGAGGGCTCTGTGAGCGGGCGGCTGGCCGGCCTCACGCTCCTCCCAGGTCACAGCAGGCTTCCCCCGCAGCCACTTGCGGAGCTCCTCAACTCCGACAATATTCAAGCACATTTTTGTTCCGCCATCACTTCTCGTAAAACTGTCAATATTCGAGATCTACACAGCTGATTTCTCACCTCAAAACTTCTCAGAAGTGGATTTAATGATGAAAAAACGTATGAAAACTGTAAACCTTTCTGTTGCTGTCTGGTGCAGCAATGATGATGCAGTGAATAGTAAATATTCTCTCTGACCAATCAGCAGCCTGCTGTGTTTAACGTCACATTTTAGTATCGCTCAGCTCGCTTGGAACCTCGACGGAGGTGATACATAAAAAAGTACCTGGTAGCAGATACAGGTGCAACTTTTCTACAATGGAAAACAAAAATAGGCGAGTAGATTCATGGCGTGTCGATCTGGTAGCGTGCAGTGGAAAAGGGGCTAAAGTCAGGATGCAGGTATGTCTGCACAAACCTTGAGAAAAATCCACCCAACAGGTTATCAGTCTGGACCAAAGACGTTGCCACAGTGTCAGCGTGGCAAACAATGACATCTTGTTAGTAAGCTGATGATTTTTAGCAAACTAACACACTGGATGAGTTATGAAATGCACCAGTATCCAGTCAAACGTGGAAAAAAACCAACTCCATCTGAAAATGTTTTTATTAGCTCTCTCACAGGTTTTGGACGTCCAACATGGCCGATCTGTCTTCAGCTAATAAAAGCTGGAGCTACAGCAGCACTCCAGGTTGGCATTTGTTGAGTTTTGCTCGTTGATAAAACCTCTCTGAAGAAGAAGAACCTTCGACGTGGCCCGGAGCAGACAGGGACAGAAGCATTTCCCACGCTCACTGTTGGACCTTCACAACACAATTCAGTCTGAGCAGACACAAACACTTGAAAGTCTCATCTCTTGTTCAGCTTAATGTTTTATTTGAGTCTCGACGGCAGATGGACGAGCCTTCCAACAGAAACAGCCTGCAATTACCTGAAGGGCCAATTAAACACTGAAACTAATGATGTAATTGTTATTAATTATCCTTGCCCGTCCATCTCTGCTGTCTTTAACATATCAAAGGCAGGCGCTGTGACTGAGTGAACCTGAAAGCTCATATCAAACGACTCTGGTTCAAAATGTCACTCGATTTCTGAATAAATTACTCAAACAACTGAATTTCACTGCTGCTGACTATTAGCTGTGTATTAAACACTGTACAATTAATCTGTGAGCATTAAGTACAAGTCGGGCAGAATTCGACGTATCATTTGTGAATTAAGTTAAACACAGCTAAAATGGTTTAAAGTAGTATTAAGATATAAGTAAGAGTATTTTTCTTCATTTATATATGTCAAATATACTCAACTTGAAGATTGTCTTTAAGTTTAAATTAAGTTTCAAAGTTTTTAGTTGGTTGAACTTTTTAAAACTTGTTTCAAGTTCATGCTTTGAGTTCAAATAAATAATTCTTTTACTTAATCAATGCGAGAAAACTTGTCTAACCGACATCCATTTCTGCATTATTCTGAATCCCAGTTAAACAAGTTAACCACATTTATACTACTTTACATTTCAAGTTAATAGTTTAATTTACATGTATAAGGCTGTTGTCGGACTTATCTGCAGTGTAGAATTAGTTGCCAGGGTTTAAAGAAGACAGTTTCTCTCGAACTCAAAAGACCCAGCAACTATCTTTTTCTCTTGTTCCCATCCGTGCACAAGTTCAATCAAAACATCCATTTCTGACAAAGGTCTTAGTCAAATTGTATAATGCAAGTTTAACTTTCTAAAAACTCATTCAGTTGAGTTCAAAATCCAAAACTTGTCTGAGCTCTTTGAGATAAAAAGAAGAAGAAGGAATGGACATAAATAAATAGGGCTGTAATGGTTTACAGTGTATGCAAATTAAAATAGTAACGATACATCAGACAAAACTCTTCACATGTATAAATCAAAAACGTCATAACTCTTTTTGTTAATATGCTCTCATTGTCAGTAAATAATTCCACTGAAAGTTGATGATTTATAACATTAATGTGTCACCAAACCTCCTGGTGTTGTTATATATTTGTCCAACAGCATTCCTGTCTGTGGCTCTCAGCTCCAAGGTTCTCACTGAAGACTTAAAGCTTTAAAAACATTTTAAACTCATTGGGCCTCTGAAAATCCTTTGGAAACAGTCTGATGAGGACAAACATCACTCTCTGGCTGAACTGCTTACATCCGCAATAAATTAAACTATTTTGTTTTCAGGGCTCTCAGGAAGTCAAAAAGGTTGAGAACATCTGATTTTAGATCATTTTGGCAGCTTCAGCAGGAGGTCAGAGGTCACCCACTGACTCTGGTGCATGATGAGCAGGGAGGCCCACGATGAATCAGGAGGCACAGAGCTGAACAGGGACCCTGCATCATGACATTATTTGCTGTTTCAGAGCTGCTCACAGGTCCTGGATTTGACCCGGAATAACGTAACAGTCGGTGGGTCCGGATGAGTTAAAGGGAATCATGTCTAAAGAAATCTCTGCCTCGCACTCATACTGCAGGATGGCGGGCAGCAGTAAGTTACTGTGGTTGCGGGAATCAACTGAAATCATAGAAACTTTGTCAAAGTTCTGGTCCAGATCTCCCCCTGTGTGCGGCGGCGGTGGCGGCGGGATGAGTCTCTGCGCGCCGGGGCCCGTCATGGCGCAGGGCTCCTTCTGCATGGTGGTGTCGTGGTGATAAGACACCAGCTCGTTGCTGAAGTCCACCGCCTCCACTGCGGAGGTGGAGCAGTATTTGTTGCAGCCCAGGATGGTGGAGAAGGCCTTCCTGAAGTCCGCGTTGAAGGCGTAAATGACCGGGTTCAGGGACGAGTTGGCCCAGCCGAACCACACGAAGATGCTGAAGGTGGTGTCGCTGACGCACGGCGGCTCTCCAAGTTTGTCCAGGTCGCAGAAAGGCACCACGCAGTTCAGGACGAAAAACGGCAGCCAGCAGAACACAAACACTCCCATGATGATGGACAGAGTCTTTAAAACTTTCGTTTCTCTCTTAAAAGACGTTTTCAGCGAGCTTTCGTCGTGCGTTGACGCGCGGTGGCGCTGGTTTTGCGCGCGGTGCCCTGCCGCTCTCTCCAAAGACGAGATCCGTCTGATTTGGGTTTGCGCGATGCGGAAAATGCGCGTGTATGTCCCCACCATGATCACCACGGGGATGTAGAAGCTGATGAGGGACGAGGAGATGGCGTAAGTCCGGTTCAGGCTGGCGTTGCAGTCGTCCGGGTTGTCTGCTGTCAAGTTGTCCGCGTCCGCGCGGTGCCAGTTGAGCTGCACGGGGATGAAGGATATGAGGATGGAGAGAGTCCACGCGACACCGATCATCAGGAAGGCGAACCTGCGCGTCATTTTGCGCTCGTACTTGAAGGGGCTGGAGATGGCCCAGTAGCGGTCCATGCTGATGATGCACAGGTTGAGGATGGACGCGGTGGAGCACATGATGTCGAAGGCGACCCAGGTGTCGCAGAAGCGCCCGAAGAGCCAGATACCGGCTACCTCGGACACCGCCCTCCAGGGCATCACCAGCACGGCCACGAACAGGTCGGACACCGCCAGAGAGATGACGAAGGAGTTGGTGACTTTGGAGCGCAGGTGGCGGAATTTGATGACCGCGGCGCACACCAGAGTGTTGCCCAGCAGGGTGGAGACGATCAGGACGCACAGGACGCAGCCGGTCAGCGCGCGGAGACTTAGACCTCCACCGGGCCCGGGGCTGTCCGCTCCCGCCGTGACCACCTGGTGCTGGTCCAGGTGCCCCCGGTGCTCCTGGTTTTGGCTCTCATTATAAAATCTCTCCATGGGTATCCAGACTCACGCCCTCCGTCTCAACATGTCTCCATCACACTGTCGCGTCCATCTTCTCTCCACCATCACCTGCAGCGCGTCTCCGAACTCTCTGCTTGTGTTTCCAACGCGCAAACAAAAAGAAAGAAATTCTCCTGCAGCTCCAGAAACAAACCCAGCTGTGAAGAAGACGGTTTCTCTGCTGCTGTCTGCTCAGAGTGACTGAGGCTGCGGGTGGCGACTAAAGTATATTTACTCTCTGCAGTCTGTAATATTCACCTTCACTTAATAACATGTTGAGCAGTCCGATCTCTTTTTTCATTAATTAACACCAGGATCCTCAGAGAAGAGTAAAGAGTCAGAGCAAAGGGCTGCTACAGAGAAATAAAACAGAGGAAAACCTTTTTCTTTTAATAATGAATCAGTCTGTCTGCATTAACAATACAGAAATACTGATGAAATGAAAACACCCAAAGGAAATAAACAGCGAGGAAAAGGCTAAATATACTGACTTCTAAATGTTGCAGTTCAAAACGGAGCACAGCGACCTGAGGTGGGGACATTTCGGTTGTCAGGGGGAAAACAAGATCGAAAATCAACTTTTGGCATCTTAGAACTCAGGATTTTAAGACATTTAATTAATTAATACTCTTCATTGTCCTTAGAAAGCTTGAACGTCCAAAAACAAAAAAAATAGATACTGGAGATGCATTCTTCACAACATGAAGATCTGGGTCAAACTTCTTAAAAGTTTTGTTTTGGCTCTCTGAGTTTTCCATCAGGTCATAATGACGCAGTTATCATGCATCAGTAATCATTTGTTTTAATCAAACATTTTACTGCCAACATGTCGACATACTTTTGCAGAGAAATGTTAATGTTTCTGATGCGTGGATGTCTTAGTGGCTGTCAGCACATAAACAGCAGCTGGAGAGGAAACTGAATTCTGCCCTCTGGCGGACAAATACTCTCATCACACCAACAGCAAATCACAAAGTCTTATTATTATTGGGACAATTTTTATTTTTTGAATTCTGAGAGTTTGCCCAGATCTAAATGATACAAATTTTAAATATTTCATGTGCAAAAGAAGAAAAAAAGGCAATATGATCATTGCAAATATGACCAAATCTTTTTTCTGCACCGTGTTCCCACATGGGACAGCAGTTTATTTGTATAGCACATTTCAACAACAAGGCAGTTCAAAGTGCTTTAAAACATAAAAGCATTACATGGAAATTGAAAACATGCATTTTTTAAGAGAGTGAAATAGGAAATAAAAACAGAGTAAGACAGGACAGCAAACGTTACAGTGCAGTGTACGACATTGATCTACAACCTTACATGTGATTTAATTAAAGGCAGCGGTAAAAAGAAAAGTCTTCAGTCTTGATTTAAAAGAACTGAGAGTTTCAGCAGACTTTGGGAGTTTTCTGGGAGTTTGTTCCAGATATATGGAGCGTAATAACTGAACGCTGCTTCTCCAGGTTTAGTTTTGACTCTGGGGACAGAAAGCAGACCTGATCTCAGACCAGCTGAGAGGTCCGGATGGTTCATCAGGAAGCAGAAGATCAGAAATGTATTTTAAAGCATTCAGTGCTTTTTTCAGGATTTTAAAACCAGTGTAAAGACCTCAGAACTGGACTGATGTGATCCACGTTGTTGGACTCGAGCAGCAGCTGATGGGACAAATAACATTTTAGCTGTACAGAGATGTAGCAGCTGGAAGGAAACTGCTGTTAAAGTGCTTCCTGTTGTCTCAGCTGGTGTCTGGAGCCTCTGCCCCTAAACAAAGAGATTCTCAGAGAGCGGCCCACAGTTTGTTTCTGTCCATGGGGGGGAGCTGTGTTCCCGTGCCAGACCTCTGGAGGGCCTTCTTCTCCCTTTGTAGTGACACCTTTGCAGAGGACGCTCCACACAAGACCTCTATAGATACTCACAGTGTTGTATGTTGGCATTGGGCACCTTGTTTTAAGGTGGGGTTGGTTTGTAAAACCTGAAGGGAGAAGGTAGATAGAGAGATAGTCTTTATTGTCCATACAGGACATTTGTCTTCACAGTCTGTATCTGAATCAGGTTTAACCTAAATAGAGATATAAATATATAAAAAGTAAGGAGATCAAAAAATGTACCAGTATACAAAAATTACAATAATACTACAATACTATACGGACAAGTATAGAGTGAGCTCTACAGTACGGGCAGGTGACGGGGCGACGCAAAGTGCTGGCTGATGGCAGAGAGTCTCTGTTGGAAAGACAAACAGAAGGGATCCTGCCTGGAGAAACTAATAACCATGAACAATGTAGAGCCGAGCGACTCGCAGCCCCAGACAGGATTACAGAACCAGACGCACGACCTCCACACTGTAAATGATCAAGTGTTTACAAAGTTTTGAAACTGTAAATCACCAGAAGCTCATGAACAGTTCAGTGGTGGCTCGGAAATTCAGCCGCCGGCTACCTGCCAGATCACAGAAGATTATTGAACCAAATGTAAAAGATTCTGCTGTGTTATTTTATTGATTCATATTGAGTGGGTCCCATTATTAATAACCTTGGGCTTTGTTTTCTACTTTCAGTGGGCAGATATAATTAGTATTTTGGTTATGATTAGATTAGAAAACTTTAATCATCTGCCACCAGATCACATACAACAACAACAACAGAAACAGAAAAGTCACCCAGTGCGTGCACACAGGACAGGAAGCAAAAACAATACACCCTTTAAAAGCTTTCTGAAGCCTGATCAGAGCTGACGGGAAATATTCAATAAAAAATCTGATTGCTGTTGGGATAAAAGACCGTCTGAGCCGTCGGCCTCTGGAGGAACTAAGTGTCTTAAAGACACTGCGGTGTGGACGGGCTGCAGGATCCTTGACATACTTTGGTTTGGCACTCCAGGGGGTCAGTGGCTACTCAACTATGGCGAGTGGAAATGAATGGAGACATAATTTAACAGGTTAGTCCTACAGTAGAGAGGGAAGGTTAGTGGCATTTGAAATGCCGCAACCTTGGTGACCTTTTTCAGAATCAAAACACGGCCTCCAGCTCGCCCACGGAAAGGCTGCGGGATCATAAATAGCCTAAATAATAAATAAAATATGACTCAGTGGATGACTTGTTTTCTGCTTTCTGTGTTGGTGATGTGCAGCAGTGGAAGAAGTGTTCAAATCCTTTACTTCTGTAAAAATAGAAAATTCTTCGTTTACAATTTCTGATTTCAAAATGGTACAAGTACAGAAGCACTATCAGGGTAAAAAGTACTGAGTATGCAGAATGGCACCTTTAATGTGTACATTAAAAACATGGAGCCAGTTTCAGATACTTTGTGTACCGCTGGTATGTTAGTAGTGCAGTACGCATTTACACATATCCTGTTGTGGGGAAAGTAACTATACATGTCAGATAAATGTAGTGGAGTATAAAGTAGCATTAAATGTATATTCTCTAGAAAAATAAAGTACTTCCAGCACCGGTGATGTGCAGACCCAGAACCCTGAAGCTGCCAGAGAGGCTGCAGAAATCCAGGATTAGCTCTTTGGTATTATCATATATTGGTATTGTCAGGAAAAGTTCTGTACTTGTAAGTACAACCCTGATGTACATGTACTTTACTTGAGTGTTTTTTTTCATGCTACTTTCTACTTCTACTCTGCCACATCTCAGAGGGGGAAAATGTCCTTTTTACTTCACTACATGTATCTGACAGCTTCAGTTACTTTACAGATTAGTTTATAAAATAATTTAACATGAAGATTTGCTGCTTTTCCTCTGAACGACTGTAATAATGTGATGTTTGTTGGTAACTTTGGGTTCAGGCTAACTGTGACGGCAGAATCTTTACAAACCAAACATTCGATCGATTTAATGGAGGAAATAATCAGCAGATTGATCCAGAATGAAAAGAATCATCAGCTGAAGGAAACTTTCACAGCAACGCATGAGGAGGAATAATAATCTGATGATGGAACAGGTGACATTTTAGAGTACTTTTATTACTTTAAATACATTTTCCTGATTATGCTTCAGTGCAGCACTTGTACTTGCATTTTTTTTAGATGTAGATTAGATTTTTTTTTTCTCTATTATTTTACACACACAAACACACACTTCTACTATTTTATTTATTTATTTATTTTAATTATCAATATTTTATTTTTACTTTTTAAGACACATGCTTACTGGGTTTTTCTTTATATTTATTTATTTTTATTTTTTACACACACAAACACACACTTCTACTATTTATTTACTTTATTTAATTACCTACATTTATTTGTAGCTTTGGTAATATTGGGGTATAAAGGGGTAGGAGTACATAAGTTTTACTTCTTCCTACCTTTTTTGCACATGTAAATAGAGGTTTTTAAGTACTGGAAAGTGTGGAGTTTTACTTTGTTGTTCATCTGTTTTTTACCACTGTTTTTTGTTTCGTTGATTTTTTTTAATTTTATTTTATTTACATGTTCAAAATAAAGATATCAATCAATATTGTTGTTTTACAGTCATGCCAATAAAGCTGAATTTTATTTTCTATCTGTTCTGAAATCTTGTTTATTCCACGTGAAGTATTCATGTGGAGGAAACGTGTGTTTTTATAGAAAATATACGCTTCCGGTGAGGAAAGAGTTAACCTCTGTTTACAGCGTCGCGATGACGTCGGTGTCAGCTGTGCCTCACGCAAGCGCTGTCCGCGTGCGCGCACGTGTGTGTGTGTGTGTGGATGATTCAGCAGCTCGTGCGGCAGCAGCAGCAGCTCGAGCTCTCTGCGCGCGACAGAAACGGATCTCAGGCTGAAAAACAAAACGCTTTTATTTTGATATTTATCGTAAGAGTCAGTGAGCCCGTGCAGGTGAGACATATCCACAGGAGACCCCGTCGTGTTGTGCAGGTTGTGCAGGCCGGAAACGCCGCAGCAGGACCGCCGCTTTGTCCTCGTCTCGGCTCCCGGTGGAGCTGAGCAGCGTTTGTCTTCTCCTTGACCCTCTGCGGCTGGATTTAACTCCAACTCCTCCTGAGCCGCTTCCATTCAGACATTTCTGCTCCGACATTTCCGCATTTCCACGCCTGATGCTGCGTCTCTCCGGCAGGTGAGTTTCAGCCTCCCCGCGTGAGGTTACACTGACGCATGCACACATTTCATCCTGCACTCACAGACCGTGACGGATCCAGCAGCTGGCTGCATGTGCATGAACACCGAGGGTTGATTTAAAGAGATGGATCAGCTTTATTTTATTCTGTGGTACCTTCTAAATCTATAATGTAACATCACCTGCCATCTAGATATAAGAGGTAATCCTGTTTTATACAGCAGAATATCAGCAGGGACGCTGTGCCAGTACAGTATGAAGCAGGTACAAACGCACTGCTATCAAATATTCAAAACAAAAGAGCAAGTATTATATGAAAGACAATAATTAAGGGTTGTGCTTTAAGTGAGAAGAAATGTTCACAAATAATATTAGAGCTGAAAAAAACAGCAGGTCTGTGGACAGTAGATTAATAAACAGTTGATTTAATACAAAAAAAATGAGTTAGTTGTAGTTTAATCACGACCCAAAGCGGACGTCTTCAAATGTCTCGTTTGGTCCGGACAAAAATCCAAAACCCTCAGATTTTAAATGTTCAACAGAGAAAAGCAACGAATCGTCAGTTTTGAGAAGCTGAATTCAACAGTTGAAAATCGGGTCGATCAGTTTAACGTTTTATCTAGCTGTCTGTTGAGGTCAGAGACTTGTGCTGTCCATCTGCAGCATCCTCAGTTTGACTCGTTTCGTCCTCTGCTGTCAGATCAAACCTCTGCGCTCCTCCCTCCGGTTGATCACCGGTGGTTGAATTTAAGGCCTCTCGTTGTTCATCCTGGTAAATGTTGTGCTGAGCGACGGCAGGACTGAGAGTTTTCCGGGGTTTCTGCTGAAGCAGCTGTGGTGTGTTAAAGTGTCTCCGGCCTGAGAGGAATGTTCCCAATGCTGATGACTGTCTCAGTGTGTCGACACGCCACATTTCTCACACCTTTAACCCGCATTACTTCCATTGTTTACTTCCATTGGAGCCTGAAACTTTGTCCACTGGGATTTTAAATTGACTCGCTGTCATGACGGCCAGATGATAAAATCTCACTAAAGTTACTTAGAATTAGAATCCAACGCAGGCTGAAGTCAAGGGCAACTGGACTTGGTTGAAGATACTAGAAGATGTTTCGTCCCTCATCCAAGAACTTCTTCAGTTCTGGACCAAGTCCCGCTGCCCTTCACCTCAACCTGTGTTGGATAACTATGACCTGGATGACTGAGAACCTGCACAGACACCTTAAAATTACAAGTTTACTGCGACCTATGGCTCAATGATTTGGGGAAAAAATCTACAAAACTGGTTTGTTCGGCTGGCGCCCCAAGTTTTCCTCCAGTTTCGTTTGTTGTTGTAAAACGTACACGCCCTGTGCCCGCTCTGATTGGTGAGTAGGACCGTAACAGGAGGCGCTTGGAGCTTTTGATTGGTTAGCAGGTCTGTCACACAAGGACGACAGCGGAATGAACCTGTTACTGCAGGACTGGTTAAAACGGGTCAGATGTTTTATTAACCTACAGGCTAATCGCGTTCTTTCAAATCACAATTTCGATGTGAAAACGATGAATCGTTCAGCCCCGCTGCGATATTTTGGATTGAAATGTGTCGCCTACCTGACACAGAAACGCTGCCTTCCCATTGGCTGCAAGGGCAGCAGCTGGATTTGCGGTGCGTTCAAGGACAAAGAAATCATATTGGTTTAATGAGCACGCTTTAGAAACAACAGTAGTACAACAGCTATTTCCCTCTTTAAATAACATTCAATAGATTCAACAGACTTTTACTCCCGGACGTTCCTGCTTCCACCTGCAGCGTCTTCACTGACAGCAGTAGAACAGAAGCTGCAGCTGATCTGGCGTCAGTCCGGAGGGAACCTGCTGACCAGGGTCTGGAGTTGGCAGCGGCGGGTAAAACCGTTGGGCCATCCAGGGAAAAGGCACAATAGAAAGAGGCCCAGTCCGTCCTGAGTGACAGCTGGTCAGCGGGCCAACGGTACTAAGATTGTCTGTTAGATCAACGAGGCGACACTTGAGGTTTATTTTCGTTGGCCACCTTTTGTATTTAAACTCAAACTGAGGGTTTGTTTGAGGAAGAGGAGGTTTTGTGGAGATCTGAACTGAGGACTCATTCATTGGTGGATGAACTGTAGGTTTGTATTGAGCTTGACTGTGATGGTCTTGTGCATGCGTACATGCACAAAATGTTTTTGATCTTGAACATTGAATGATGCCT
The DNA here is from genome assembly GCF_014851395.1 of Micropterus salmoides. Lineage (NCBI taxonomy): Eukaryota > Metazoa > Chordata > Actinopteri > Centrarchiformes > Centrarchidae > Micropterus > Micropterus salmoides. Next base: position 26,266,983 of record NW_024041262.1, on the reverse strand, counting down.
AAATTTCAGAAGTGGAAGATAATTTCTGACTGGCAGGCAGTGAGCGCTGTAAACTTCAGACGCCGCTGCTGATACTGACTGATCTGCACTGGTGTCCGTTACAGTCTGGCCCGGGTCCAGTCGGCCTCTCCATCTGTCCCTCTCTGGTGTTTCCACTCTGCTGGACTTTATTACTTTCTTTCTCCTCTGACTGATGATTTACAATCGAATCCCCGCTGAGATGAAGAATCTGTTCAACAGAACAGAGAATTTAGGAAACACTTAAACATCACAGATATTTGTTTTATTAATCTTTTCTCTTCTGGTCTTCTCTGCATCTTCTTCATTACCACACTGAAAGGAAGTGGATCCAGACTGTGATGGTGACAGTCGATGAGTTTGGGTCCAGCTGATGATAAATGTATTTTTCCTGACTGTTCTCAAAGAGCAAAAACGCCCCATTTGGTGAATAATTTATACCAACTCTGCAGTCTTCTGTTGCTCCCAGCTCTTTTCCACCAAACAACAACAAACCTGTTTACTCCCAGCGGGGATGAGAAGGAGCACAGCTGATCTCCTGCTAACTTTACCTTCTGTTGTGGAGAAGTTTTGACCTGATGTTCGGTACTAACGGAAAGAGCCAAACTGATTTTTGCCGCGATCCAGTTACAAAAAGTATCGCTACTCGATAACCTTCCCAAATTATTACTGACCCCGTGTATCCAGGAACACTTACATTGGAGTAAATTACTTCCATCAGACAGACTTCTAGGTTAGTCATGGAAAATGAGAGCCATGCGAGTTTTCCTTTTTGTCTCAACCAGCAAAAAAGTTGAGGTGTTTGAGTTTATTTGACCTGCTTGACGTCGCACATCCTGCGATGTGACTATTGCGATGGCGAAACGATATATTGTGCAGCCCTAGCAGAAACTATTAATTATATTCATCATCCGTTGTCAATAAACAGTATCTAGAAAACAGAAACTCCAGAAGTTTAAACCAAGATGACCTGTTTATTTTTAAATCTCCAACAGCACTGATTCCCTGATAAACATAGACGTGACATTAGATTTTAAGTGATGCAGTGCTGCTGAGGCCAGACTGTGCTCAGGCTTCATTAGTCTCTGAGAAGCTTTTAACGACCAGTTTAAAGCAGAATCATCATTCAGCTTCCTGCATGATTGGAGGCTCGCTCTCTCTCTCTGCTGCCAACTCTTTGCTTTAATGATGTGAACTTACTGACTTTTCCTTTTCTCCGTCCCTAAATCGCTCTCTGTGTTGCTGATTCACTCTTTTTCTCCAACTCCCCCTCTTTCGGTTTACTGATGCTCTCTCTCTCGACCTTTCTCTCTTACGACTCGTTCTTTGCTCTCTGTTACACCGACGTGTAACAGAGAGCCACCAGTTGGCTTCGTTTGGCTGTAAATGTGAATGTCATTTATTTATTGTTGTTCAAAATCCAAAAGGGATGCCATCAGTTATGGAAGCAAATATCAGTGAGGTTTTTATATTTATATACTCTGCCGCGTTTCTTTCCTGAACTCTGAAACTGAACTCTGCCGCGTTTCTTTCCTGAACTCTGAAACTGAACTCTGCCGCGTTTCTTTCCTGAACTCTGAAACTGAACTCTGCCGCGTTTCTTTCCTGAACTCTGAAACTGAACTCTGCCGCGTTTCTTTACAGAACTCTGCCGCGTTTCCTTCCGGAACTCTGAAACTGAACTCTGCCGCGTTTCTTTCCGGAACTCTGCCGCGTTTCTTTCCGGAACTCTGAAACTGAACTCTGCCGCGTTTCTTTACAGAACTCTGAAACTGAACTCTGCCGCGTTTCTTTCCGGAACTCTGAAACTGAACTCTGCCGCGTTTCTTTCCGGAACTCTGCCGCGTTTCTTTCCGGAACTCTGCCGCGTTTCTTTCCGGAACTCTGCCGCGTTTCTTTCCGGAACTCTGCCGCGTTTCTTTCCGGAACTCTGCCGCCTTTCTTTCCGGAACTCTGAAACTGAACTCTGCCGCGTTTCTTTCCGGAACTCTGAAACTGAACTCTGCCGCGTTTCTTTCCTGAACTCTGAAACTGAACTCTGCCGCGTTTCTTTCCTGAACTCTGAAACTGAACTCTGCCGCGTTTCTTTCCGGAACTCTGAAACTGAACTCTGCCGCGTTTCTTTCCGGAACTCTGAAACTGAACTCTGCCGCGTTTCTTTCCGGAACTCTGCCGCATTTCTTTCCGGAACTCTGCCGCGTTTCTTTCCGGAACTCTGCCGCGTTTCTTTCCGGAACTCTGCCGCCTTTCTTTACGGAACTCTGCCGCCTTTCTTTACAGAACTCTGCCGCCTTTCTTTCCTGAACTCTGAAACTGAACTCTGCCGCCTTTCTTTACAGAACTCTGCCGCCTTTCTTTCCGGAACTCTGAAACTGAACTCTGCCGCCTTTCTTTCCGGAACTCTGAAACTGAACTCTGCCGCGTTTCTTTCCGGAACTCTGCCGCGTTTCTTTCCGGAACTCTGCCGCGTTTCTTTCCGGAACTCTGAAACTGAACTCTGCCGCGTTTCTTTACAGAACTCTGAAACTGAACTCTGCCGCGTTTCTTTACAGAACTCTGAAACTGAACTCTGCCGCGTTTCTTTACAGAACTCTGAAACTGAACTCTGCCGCGTTTCTTTACAGAACTCTGAAACTGAACTCTGCCGCGTTTCTTTACAGAACTCTGAAACTGAACTCTGCCGCGTTTCTTTCCGGAACTCTGCCGCGTTTCTTTACAGAACTCTGCCGCCTTTCTTTCCTGAACTCTGAAACTGAACTCTGCCGCCTTTCTTTACAGAACTCTGCCGCCTTTCTTTCCTGAACTCTGAAACTGAACTCTGCCGCCTTTCTTTACAGAACTCTGCCGCCTTTCTTTCCTGAACTCTGAAACTGAACTCTGCCGCCTTTCTTTACAGAACTCTGCCGCCTTTCTTTCCTGAACTCTGAAACTGAACTCTGCCGCCTTTCTTTACAGAACTCTGCCGCCTTTCTTTCCTGAACTCTGAAACTGAACTCTGCCGCCTTTCTTTACAGAACTCTGCCGCCTTTCTTTCCTGAACTCTGAAACTGAACTCTGCCGCGTTTCTTTCCTGAACTCTGAAACTGAACTCTGCCGCGTTTCTTTACAGAACTCTGCCGCGTTTCCTTCCGGAACTCTGAAACTGAACTCTGCCGCGTTTCTTTCCGGAACTCTGCCGCGTTTCTTTCCGGAACTCTGAAACTGAACTCTGCCGCGTTTCTTTCCGGAACTCTGCCGCGTTTCTTTCCGGAACTCTGCCGCGTTTCTTTCCGGAACTCTGCCGCGTTTCTTTCCGGAACTCTGCCGCCTTTCTTTCCGGAACTCTGCCGCCTTTCTTTCCGGAACTCTGAAACTGAACTCTGCCGCGTTTCTTTCCGGAACTCTGAAACTGAACTCTGCCGCGTTTCTTTCCTGAACTCTGAAACTGAACTCTGCCGCGTTTCTTTCCTGAACTCTGAAACTGAACTCTGCCGCGTTTCTTTCCTGAACTCTGAAACTGAACTCTGCCGCGTTTCTTTCCTGAACTCTGAAACTGAACTCTGCCGCGTTTCTTTCCGGAACTCTGAAACTGAACTCTGCCGCGTTTCTTTCCGGAACTCTGAAACTGAACTCTGCCGCGTTTCTTTCCGGAACTCTGCCGCGTTTCTTTCCGGAACTCTGCCGCGTTTCTTTCCGGAACTCTGCCGCGTTTCTTTCCGGAACTCTGCCGCCTTTCTTTACGGAACTCTGCCGCCTTTCTTTACAGAACTCTGCCGCCTTTCTTTCCTGAACTCTGAAACTGAACTCTGCCGCCTTTCTTTACAGAACTCTGCCGCCTTTCTTTCCGGAACTCTGAAACTGAACTCTGCCGCCTTTCTTTCCGGAACTCTGAAACTGAACTCTGCCGCGTTTCTTTCCGGAACTCTGCCGCGTTTCTTTCCGGAACTCTGCCGCGTTTCTTTCCGGAACTCTGAAACTGAACTCTGCCGCGTTTCTTTACAGAACTCTGAAACTGAACTCTGCCGCGTTTCTTTACAGAACTCTGAAACTGAACTCTGCCGCGTTTCTTTACAGAACTCTGAAACTGAACTCTGCCGCGTTTCTTTACAGAACTCTGAAACTGAACTCTGCCGCGTTTCTTTCCGGAACTCTGCCGCGTTTCTTTACAGAACTCTGCCGCCTTTCTTTCCTGAACTCTGAAACTGAACTCTGCCGCCTTTCTTTACAGAACTCTGCCGCCTTTCTTTCCTGAACTCTGAAACTGAACTCTGCCGCCTTTCTTTACAGAACTCTGCCGCCTTTCTTTCCTGAACTCTGAAACTGAACTCTGCCGCCTTTCTTTACAGAACTCTGCCGCCTTTCTTTCCTGAACTCTGAAACTGAACTCTGCCGCCTTTCTTTACAGAACTCTGCCGCCTTTCTTTCCTGAACTCTGAAACTGAACTCTGCCGCCTTTCTTTACAGAACTCTGCCGCCTTTCTTTCCTGAACTCTGAAACTGAACTCTGCCGCCTTTCTTTACAGAACTCTGCCGCCTTTCTTTCCTGAACTCTGAAACTGAACTCTGCCGCCTTTCTTTACAGAACTCTGCCGCCTTTCTTTCCTGAACTCTGAAACTGAACTCTGCCGCCTTTCTTTACAGAACTCTGCCGCCTTTCTTTCCTGAACTCTGAAACTGAACTCTGCCGCCTTTCTTTACAGAACTCTGCCGCCTTTCTTTCCTGAACTCTGAAACTGAACTCTGCCGCCTTTCTTTACAGAACTCTGCCGCCTTTCTTTCCTGAACTCTGAAACTGAACTCTGCCGCCTTTCTTTACAGAACTCTGCCGCCTTTCTTTCCGGAACTCTGAAACTGAACTCTGCCGCGTTTCTTTCCGGAACTCTGCCGCCTTTCTTTCCGGAACTCTGCCGCGTTTCTTTCCGGAACTCTGAAACTGAACTCTGCCGCGTTTCTTTCCGGAACTCTGCCGCGTTTCTTTCCGGAACTCTGCCGCGTTTCTTTCCGGAACTCTGCCGCGTTTCTTTCCGGAACTCTGAAACTGAACTCTGCCGCGTTTCTTTACAGAACTCTGAAACTGAACTCTGCCGCGTTTCTTTCCGGAACTCTGAAACTGAACTCTGCCGCGTTTCTTTACAGAACTCTGAAACTGAACTCTGCCGCGTTTCTTTCCGGAACTCTGAAACTGAACTCTGCCGCGTTTCTTTCCAGAACTCTGAAACTGAACTCTGCCGCGTTTCTTTACAGAACTCTGAAACTGAACTCTGCCGCGTTTCTTTACAGAACTCTGAAACTGAACTCTGCCGCGTTTCTTTACAGAACTCTGAAACTGAACTCTGCCGCGTTTCTTTACGGAACTCTGAAACTGAACTCTGCCGCGTTTCTTTACGGAACTCTGAAACTGAACTCTGCCGCGTTTCTTTACAGAACTCTGAAACTGAACTCTGCGCGTTTCTTTACAGAACTCTGAAACTGAACTCTGCCGCGTTTCTTTACGGAACTCTGCCGCGTTTGCTGCTACCTGAATTTTGTGTTTTCCTTTACATAAATAAAACCATTTCCACAATCAGTTGGTGCAGATAACCAGAATGCAGGCAATTAACTGTGTAATGCTCAAAATGTTCATGGATTTCAGCATTGAAAGCCAGGCCGCTAGCTTGGCCGCTAGCTTGGCTGTAACTGGATGATTGAACCTCAGTTCTTTCTCGGTGCTGACTGAAATGGGTCCTTGGCAGAGGTTTGAAAACTGTCAAGTTGTCGTCCATATTTCCCAGCCCTAGTTGTGTCAGTGCTTATGGTGGGTCTCTTAATGACTCCCTCTTCTGTTTTGTCTTCCTTCTTCTTTAATGTCTTCTCATTCACTCTCTTCATCTCATTGCTCTCATTCACTCCTCTCCACTCGTTCGTTTCCTCTTTTCTTCCTCATAGATAATTGATGCTCTCTCTCTCTTTTTTTCTTTCTTTCTCTCTCCCTCTCTGCTGATGGGTTTTGGTGGCAGGAAATGTTTGATAAATCTTTCGATCTCTCTGGGTGGTGACTGTCTGCAGTGTTTCCTCACTCAGATCAAATCTTCTGAGCTGCTGCTGACGAACAACCCCAGTATTTTCTACTGGACTAATTAAAACTATTTTCTACAGTAATTTGTGACAATTTTCATATATTTTTCATTCTAAATTCAACTTTATCATCTCACGAAGAGAATTCCTCATCATGGGCAAAACAATACACAATACCAGTAAAAGAGATTATGCAAAGTAAAACAACTCCTTAAAAGAAAACGTACCAAAGAAGCTGTTCTGTGTTGTCGTGTCATTTCTATATTTTTTGCTTTTGTTCAGCCCTATTAAACGTCTGCAGCGCGGCAGTCAGGAAGGGTTGGTTTTGATCTTGTGTTGCATTATTCTTCCCATGGGGCTCAACTCTTTCTAACTCTTTGTGTAGGTGACAAGTTTGTTCACTCAGGATCTCATGTACCTTAATTAAAATGTGCCACTGATGTGTGTTAAACCTTATTCCGTGCTGTCTTTGTATTGCACTGTAATTTATTGAAATCCTTTACAGACCTAATAAAACCAAACTCTAATACTGACTTGTATAAAAGCGGAAGGACATAATGATTTATTCTAAACTTAATTAACATTTTTTGGGGCCTTACACAGTAAATTTAGTCCTACGGTGGATTTTAGATAGTAAATTAAGAATAATAAAGCTTAAAATAAAGAAAGCAGCAATGCTCACATCTCAGAAGGTGGCACCAGCGCAAGTTTCTGTGATTCATTTTCCATCTAAACTAATTAATCGACGTATTGTTTCAGCAATAATCACTTTTGCTTAACTAAATAATAAAGTGTGTTTAACTCGGAGAGCCAATAGAGCACTTTGCCAGAATAAAATACAGAATGAAATAAACAAAATGATGTTTTAAGTGAGGAAGTATCTGATCAGAAGAAGAATCACTGAATAAGACAATATAATTTGATCCAACATTCACTCCTAACTTTTAGGATTTGACAGATATTATAATATATAAAAAGCACTGAGGTTCAGATCCCTGCACTGCAGCAGTGTGGCCCTGAAGGGGAGTTTAATTTTTCCTTTTCAGGATATGGGTCATATTAGCAGCTTCTGCAGATTTAACCAGCCTTCATGTGAAGTTCGGTTAATAAAAATACCTGCTGGCCCTTACACATGGTGCTGATTAGCTGCTGGATTCCCAGAAGTAGGTTTCCCGGCCTGTTCGGATGAAGGCCGGTGGATTAGCAGGAGGGCGTTTGCCCGAGTAGCGGAGAGACAGAGCTGCTTTGTGGCAGATTAATGGTGGTGGAGGCAGTGGGGGGGTATATTGCAGAGACTGGAGATCCACAGCTCCCACCAGCACAACAGGGATGTTGTCCATGCCAAGTTGCTGTGAAACCAGTGGGGCCGAGTGGGGGGCAGGGTACCGGCTCTAAAGAGCTCAAAAAGGCTCCCAGGCAACACGCGCCGCCTTCAGCTGTAACTCCTGAGCTCATGTGATCGAGAGGAGACATTCACAGAAAACAAACGCTGCATCTACTTTTAGAAAAGACCGATGTGTTTTATTAATAGTTTCTGGGCAACATTGGAGCTCTGCAGTACAGAGGAAGGAGCATGATGGAGTATGAAAATGATGGGACTCATTAGCTACTGCCTGGCGTTTATTGATCAACCAGTTTGGCCAGTTATCTGTGGGAGGGAGAAAAATATAACGGCAAAGCACTTTACTGTCAGTTTGTTGTTTCCTGTGTGGCGGAGGTGACGGAGTGACGTCAGGCTGTAGTCTGTCAGTAGGTGAGGCTCACTCAGGCCCGGTCCTGGTTCAGTTATACTGTGTGTGGGGAGGGTGTGTATTTGTTGGTTTAATGCCCAAAAAAACCCGCATTCATGCTGTGTGTGTCATGTCTGGCCTAAAGCTGAAACACCGTCACGCAACACTGAAACCAGAGTTGGTTCGCAGAGTCAAAGTATGTTTTGTAATACTGCTACAGATTAATATCTCTGGTCAGTCTTTTAGCAGCAGCAGCCTTTTTACTTTAGTGCAGTCCAGTCAAACTCTGGTGCTTTTGACGGTTGTGGTTTGGTCCACGGTGCAAATTTTTATTACTGCTAATAAAATAATAATGATGTGATCAATTATGGAAAACTCACAGTAAATACTGTCCAGCATCAGACCAGTGAATGTTGTTATAGAAGCTGAATTTAGAAACTGAAATAAAAATGTCTGTTTAGGATAGGGTGAGCCGACGTCCCCGGTTTCAGTTGCTTGTCCCCGGAAATGTCCCCGTTTCTTACTGTGTGTTAATCACAGACTGTATAAGATGTTAACAGAGCTGAAATCAGATTCTACATGGCCAGAAAGACTGGACAGCAGAGCAGCTATTCAAATACTTATTGACTGAAAGGTTATTTCTGCCCTGAAATGACTTGATTATAATTCATGAGCGTTATAATTAAAAGATTATAACTCACCTAGAACTTTTTACCTCTTAAAATGCCTTCAAATGGCCAAAACAACACAGAAAAATTCAGTATTCTACTTGCCAGAAAGTGATTGCAGTTGCTACTTATTGACTTGATTTCATTTAGAAGAGTTATATTTGACACATTATAAAACCAAAATTATCCCCCTGTTTTATTTCATGTATAACAACATTATATTTAATATCGACATACTGACCACTAAACCAAAAATATCCCCGGTTTTGATTTCAGAGATCTGGTCACCTTAGTTTAGGCTAATCCAGTGAATTGCACACATTAAGCTTCTCCATCACACGTATGGAAAGAAGCGGAGCTGCTCACAGAGTTGTGAAAACACTGCGGATATTAAAGAAATAGAAAAAGCTAGATAACGAGGCGGTTGTCTTATTGTAAACAGCTTCTAATGATTAAGAATTCACAAAGGAACAAAAAGTGCAGCTGGTTAGCTTCTGTTAGGGGTCCTACGCTCACCTCCCTGTAAAATATATGAACGTTGCAGCCTGTAAAGTGACATCAGACGTGCCAGGTCAGAATTTCACACTGACTGAAAGTGGCGACCTTGTTCTCTGTGTGCGTCTCACTACAGCAGCATGTTCCTGGCTGTTTCCTTTTCTGTCTGACTGGATATTTAGGCTAACAGCGAGCGTCTGGACATCAGGCCGGGAGGAATCCTGTCGCTCGTGCTCCGTGGATCAAATATGCTCCCAGGCATGATGACGCGCTCAGTCTTCCAGACGCCTCAACACACCCAGCGTCCAACCGGCAGCCATGAATAATAAAAATACACTGTCTGAGTGCGGCTCTGCTATTTTGATAAGGAGTCAGAGAACGAGTTGTGTCCTCGACCGGCTCAAGAGACTGTTGTGTTTCAGTAGGCAGTTCTGCAAAATGATTATTTAAATGTAAAACAGACTGACTTTAAATTTTCGGCTCATGTCAGAGCCTGTTGGTTAATTATCATTCTGTTAACTGACATTAAAAGAGATGCCAGCAAACTTTCTTTTTATCAGAATCAGCCTTGACACATACAAGGAATTTGCTTGTTTATGTATTAACTGATTCATTTCGCAACCTGTTGGCTGAAATTGCAGTTTGATGCTGTCTCACACGAAAGGAAGAGTCGAGCTTTAGAGCCACATGACTTCTGTCTCTGATGAGGATATTTCTGTGGAAAGATATATTACTGAAGAACAGCAGTAATAGTATAAATATAACATTGTTTTCCGTTTTGTGATGATGCATTTCCCCGCTGATCAGAGGGGGGGTTAAACAGTTTATTTATCTTTCATCCTGCAGTTCATCACAACTGGAAAAATTTTAATCTGAAAACTGAAGCTGTCAGATAAATGTAGTGAAGTAAAAAGTATTTCCCTCTGAGATGTGGTGGATTAGAAGTAGAAAGTTGCTTACAAAGCAGCGTTTCCACCGCAGGAACTTTTAGAGGAACTCGCTGTGTTTCCACCTCATGGACCAGGATCTAAATAAAGTTCTGGGGAATTCACTGCTCAGGGGGCAACACTTTCCAAAAGTACCAGGACTTTGGGGGTTGGAGTCCTGAATTTCTGATCGAATATGAAGTTTTCAACCGCAGTTTTTAAATATCTATCTTTATTGAGCTTGACACATAAATAGAAGAACTTGTGGTCAAGAAATCGTTGGATGGACCGATGAGGAGGTGCATACGTCAGAGTAAGGACATACGACAGTGGACTAATCTTCACAGGTCTTTAGGCTGGAGGAACCTTATAGTTCCTTGGAAAGTAGATCCTGGTACAAAGTTTTGGTGGAAACGTTGCTAAATTTAAATATTTAAGAACACCTTGCTCTAATTTGTCCTCGTTGATTCATGTACTTTCCTCCTCTGGCTGATCCGTCTCTACCGTTAACTGTGAAAATGAACACTTTCTCATGTTGAAAATTGTGCAGAAGGAATCATGCTGCTTGTTTTTAGCATTTACTGTTGTGCTGAAATGATTTACAGTTAATTATTCATTTTTTTCGGGAAGACACTTTCACTGAAACATTTCTGGAGTGGTAGTGCAGTTTTTACAAGATGGCCGGAGAAATACAAGCTCTGTAATGAAGCCAGGGAGGAAAGAAAAGGGAGGAGGAGGAGCAGGTTATGTTACTCTGCCCTCTGCCAAGAATATCTCTGTCCTCTAGTGATCAGCATGTACAGAGTCTGAAACCACTCAAGGACGTGATGGAGAGAGAAGAAGAGGCAGATGGAGGAAGGCAGGACAGGAAGGATGATGGATGACGGTTCATCATTTGGGAAGTTAGGAACAGTTAGCAGATGAGATAAACATGAGTCCACGAGGGGTTGTTTACTCTGCCTGGCTTTCAACCATCCCGTCTCCTCCTACCGATAATCCACCTCTGTTTGAAGGTTGGTTGGTTCAGATCTGCTCTTAGAAGACGGACTTTTTTATCTGCTGCTGTTTTTTGATGCCCATGTGGATAAACACAGAAGATCAGGCGATCAGATAAACGTGTCAATGTCTCCTGCACGATTACACACACAAGTGTGTCCTCACGAGTGTAGTTACATCACGTCTGACCTTTAAACGCTCCACAGCAGCACAGAGTTCACTTTATCTTTGAGGAGGAGCAGCAGGACAATGTACACAGCTGCCCTCTGTTTGTGTAACCAAGCCAGTAATATCTTACGTAACAGACAGCGGGGCGGTGAACTGACTGTACGGGTTGTTTTTCAGCATCTTATACAGTATTACGGGACTTGATTTACACAAGCGGTGTAAGAACATGTAGTGATAAAACATATGCGGACAATATGTTTACAAGTAAAAGAACTATAACTCAGAATGCACTTAAAAAAATTCTGAACTGACAATATATGTAAATATTTTTGTATCTTGGGCTCATTAATAAAAAGAGGCTGTGTTGCTTGTCAAGTTTATATTTTGTATATAGTATAGTCGATGGACAGAACATTAATCCGCAACTGTATTTAGAATTAATAAATTCCCTGGTTTAAGGTTCTCTAATATATAGGGTTTTCTGCTCTCGCTCAATTTTATAAATAAAAGCATCAGCTAAATGAGTAATTGTTAAGGTATCAACATGGAGATTGTTCCCTGCAGCTGTACAGTGGTGAGTAGTAAGGATGACTGTTAATATTTGAAAATGAGAATGGTAGATTAGACTAAATGTTTTTTAAAATCTAAAAACCCTGTTAATATGAAAGAAGCCTAGTTTAAATTAAGATTCATCATTGATTTAGATCAATTGCATGTTTTGCTAGAGGATTTCCCTGTTACGGTTTTAAGGAGTTTTTTCTGAGGGTCGGGGTCTAAAGCTGATGAGCAATGTTGCTGGGCAATCTTGTTAGTGGCAAGTCCGATGACGTTTTGAACGGATAGTGGCGGGGCGGGTGACAGAGTGGTGGCAGAAGGAGATTACGGTAGTAATCTTTACTCATGACCATTGACGGCAATGTTGCCCTGCATGATTGCTCTAAAAGTTGCTCTGTGTATCATCAGCTTAAGAATAGAAGCTGTGTGTTGTACAGATTATAAAAAAATAAATATACAAACTCGACCACAGACTTAATGTTTCTGTCTGGCCAAGTTCAAAGATGCGTATCGGCAAATACTTTTTCAATTTAAAAAGTCTGTAGTGTAAAATATTGCTACCTGTGGGTATTATGTCATTTTGTAGATTGATCTTGTCTACAAAAAGAACCTTGGTGGAGTCTTTGTGTATAAAACATTGTCATCTGCATACAAGTGAACAGACGGCCTGAGGTTGTGAATACAGATTGTGAAAAAGAGAGGACCTAAGATTGAACCCTGAGGAACACCTCTGTTTATCACATTTACGTTTTCCAGCTCTACCACTGCTCTGTTTGTTTTCCTCTGTAACTTGATGATTCCGGTGGGGATGGCCAGAAGTTATTTAGATAAGCAGTGAATTGTTGTGAAACATTGTCTGTTTCCTGCTTCTCCGGTGGGAGGATCTGCTGTTTGTAGCGTGAACCGAATATTGTCTGTTGGTCAGACAAACCAGATTTGAGGACCTTGTGATAAACGTCACTGTATTATCGACACTTTATAGACCAAATAATTCATTGATTAATCACTTGTATAATCAGGAAATTATTCCACAATGAAAGTAATTGTTGGTTGGATTCTTATTTCAGAGTTTGAGGTCTAAAACTTCTTTAAAAGCTCAACAACACTGACATACACATGTTTTTGAGTATGTTAATGGTTTTGAGGTCATAGAAGCATAGCTTGTTCTGATAAAATGTCTTTGCTTCAAGAACGGAAATAGATAAAACTCATTGGACGTTTTGCAAGTTCTTCTCTTTGTTGTGTTTGTGATTCAGACTGAGAGCAGCAGCTGGCCGATCAGGTTACTATTGATTCATTTATCACTGAGCGATAATGGAAGATGATCCTGCTGCTGGTGGAACTGTAGGACGTTGGCCTGTGAGTGATTTTATTCTCAGCTGCTGAGAGCTCATCTTACAATTTGAAAACAGAAGGGCAAGGAAACACTCCAGAAAACCTCCCGTGGAATAGGGAAGTGTTTGTGACTTCACCCTCCATCCTCGGCATGGGGAATATGAGACTGATGGAGGCCAGTTTTACACACACAGCAGGGTCAGTCCGGACCATCTGGCGTGTCACTGGTCTGTCTGTGAGTTCTGCTCTGGCGGTTTTTGCCCTTTTCTCAGTCTGAGAGTGTGAATGAAATCTGACCTCACGCTGTGGAAAGACTCACCTGAGAGCCTGGAGCTGTTTCTGCACGGAGAGAACAGCATCTGTCAGGTGACAATGAGACGGCCTTTACTGAAAGATAAACCCTGACACGCTGAATCAAGAACAGATTGACATTGTCCCTCTTATTACGTGGAAAATATTAGCATCAGCAATAGTATGCACCTAACAACAAATCTGATTCACTTTACAAAAGCATGATGGGCTTTTCTTCTTTTGCGCATCAGCCTGAAAATGAAAGCCTGAAAATTTTAACCCTTTTGATTACAGTTACAATCCTGGTCAATGCACAACGATGCAAAGAATTTTCTTTTTAGTAATGAAGTTATTCAAGTTTCTCGAATCGTTTCAGAACTAATTGGGATAAAAAAAAAAAGTATGTTATTATATATTATCACATAAATTATTTGGCTTTCTGCTTTTAAAACCTTGTGTAGTTTGCAGAGTGAGAATTCAGTTTTATGCTGCCTTACTGTGTGCAGTTATAGCATGAATGCTTCTTGTCCTTGACGACTGAGGCATAAATACTGAAACATAGGTGCAATAAAAGACGAGTGAATAAGGTGAGTGAGACGAGACACGAGTACAGCAGACGTGAACTGTAAATAAATTAAATCTAAAATCTGCAAACAAAATTTGATTTCTTAAGATCTCACTTTGCTTAAAACCGTTTATGTCATAAAGGAAGCATGAAATCAATTTATTTACACATTGACTGTAGATTATTTTAGCTGTAAATATGAATTCACACCGCTGGTTATGTCTAATAGCTTTTGTTACGTGCTGTATGCTGTGTAATTAAATCCTCCTTTATGTATGTACTGATTCATGTAACGTGTCTTCTTAAAGTCACTTAAATAGGGAAAGTAAATCATTTTTGTTGTTATTACATTTACTGTTAATTACACTTATTACAATATAAAAACATCTTAAATTTAAAAACAACATATGTGAAGAGTAAAACAGGAGGACCCAGATGGATGCAGTTGATCTTTTCTGGCTTTGTCGCTGGCGGCCGTCGATTCCTCTCAGCTCAGCGAGCGGAGAACTGGAGCATGAGGACATCGATAACCCGCTGAATAGATGTACAGTAGAGGAGGAGGAGGAGGGAGATGTAGGAATATTAACGGGCTAATGGAAAGGAGGACAGGAGGACGGGAGGACAGGAGGATGGGAGGGAGCAGACTCAGGTCAATGGGAGGAAGAACAAAGGAGATGCTGGATGAGGGGTGTGGTTTTGACTGAATCTGACTGAAATCCCTTTAATTTTCAATAACTAAAACCCAAAGATTCATTTCAGATGTGTAATTTATATTAAATCGCTTCTGTTGGCTGAGGGCAGAAACTCTGACATTTTTATTGGAAACAATGTTAACCTGAAAATGAGAGTCAGCAGATGAAATGTGAAATGTTGATTAATGTTAGATTAAAGTACGAAGCCTGCGGACTTTTCCACCAGCTCCTCGATCCAAATACGTCCTGATTGAGAACCGTAAAGTCGAACATTTATTTCTTATGATCTGTTAAAAATTTGACCGGAAGCCACTGCCTGAATCACCTCCAGAAAACCCAGTGAACCTTGAGTGAAGGACATTCTCACAGATATGTGTTACCAAGGAACATTTTTATGAAATGCATGAAAGTGTAACTGGTTTAATTCAAGAGGAGTCCACCGTCCACAGCGGTGCTGCAGATGATTCAACACAGGAGGGCAAGTTAAGCACGTTAACCAGACAACAGGCAGATTTAGTTTTGTCCTGTCGTCCATTTACTCAAAGCAAAAATGATGTAATCTGCTGCTGCAGAGTTTTACAGTAGAGGTGGGCCACCTCGCCTCAAACAAACGTCACCTCCACAGACGTATGATATAAAACATTAACTTACAGGGAAAAATAGAAGAGCTGCAGTTTCAGAACAACAAAAGCTGCATATTTTATGAGCACGGCTGTTGTTTAGGTCTTCATCTATAACTGTAGTGATCACAGCTTGAGCTTCTGCTTTTTCCAAACAATTTCCGCTGAAAGTGACCAGCTTAATAAGAAGCATGCTGCTGTTAACTGAGGCCCCGTCCTCACTACTACATTTTCATTTTAAAACGGAGACGGGCAAAAACGGAGGACTCTAGAAACGAAGACGCTCACGTTTGGCTCTCTGATTGGGTCTCATCAGTCATGCAAAGCAGAAACACGATGCTGCTGACAAAGTTTTTGATTTGGTATTTTTATTTAAATATTTTCTTTTGTGCGACACTTGTACTGTGCATGTCTCCGTATTTACTTTGAGACGACTCCCAGTCGGTTTCCCGCCGCTTTTAACTCCCGTGTTACATTCACAGGCCCAGCTCGTTATTGGTGCATGTAAATTATAATCTGGTGCGGTGTTCGTCTGTGGAACTTTATTCTTTCCTGAACGGCCACTAGATGTGCGTTTTCAGTCGTTTTTAATGTAGACGGAGATCAACTCGCAACTAAAACGCGGCTGTGGACGGAGATCGTTTTAGAACTCTTAGTATTCTTTGCTGACGAGAGAGAGAGGGTCATTCTGAACAACTGAATCTAATCCAACAGTAAAGGAGAAGTGACGAGACACGATGGGTCATGTTAGGAGCTCTCATCAAACGTAAAAGCTCCTGGTGACACACACAGACAGAAACAAAGTGGCCTTTGCTATTGTGGATTTTCTTTCCTTTTAAAGTTTGGATCAAATCCAGTTCGGCCTCTCTGCAGAGCTAAACAAAGCTGCAGCCATGCTGATATGCCTCCATATCTCCCACTCAGTCTGTCAGTCCACCAATCAATCAGCCTGCCGTCCCAATGATTAATAACCCACCACCCGTAAAAAAGCATTTAGCGCACTCGTCTGCAGCCGCTTCAGCTAACTGATGGTATTCTGTAATCTGAAGACTGAATAAAAAGGGCAGGTGGAGTCCAGGGTAGCAGGCGGAGCTCTGCAGATCTGTTTCCTGGCTGCTCTGCTGTGAACTCCCAACACAGCTGTCAAGGTCAGGACACGTAAGCAACACCGGAGCCTCTCTTTCACTCGGGGACCCGCAGCAGATCAGGAGCCCGACTCTCCTGTTTCAAAACAATCATTAGTTTCAGTTAGACACAGATACCCGCAGCGTGCTGTATTTACAGACGCTAATATCAGGTCGATTATAAGCAAAGCTCTTTCTTGACCTTGAAAGTAGCAGCAAAAATAATTTCAGCTCTGTCTTGGCACGATTGTGATTTTCACTTTCACTACTGTTGGTTTATTGGCCACAGCTTTATATTTCAGAATCGGAAGAGCTTTATTTTATTTCACTCCCTTCATAGCCTTCCTTTAGTCTGTAAAATGTTTGCCCCCCCCCCCAGTAATCACAGTTTAGCATTTTCTAATCCATTACACAAATGAGTAGAGGTTACACCTGGACTGTCATTCATCAATTCAAATGGACTCTGTGGCTCGCAGCCAGAGAAGGAAAGCTTCAGTGTTCCTGGTGAGACAGGAAGTTTACGCTCCACTGTTTGCTCTCTAAAACCGCACACAAAGGCCTAGCACAACCATTCTGCAGCAGCAGAAATCTCTCTTGTGCAACGGCCGACAGCAATAAACTCAAATTGGATTGTAAAGATCCCTGCGGGGTGCAGAAACATTAAACCCTTCAAGGCAGGAGATGTTTTGTCTGAGGGACAAAAATCAAACTTTAGAAGCCCATCATGGAATTTATCAACCTGCGAGAGAGATTCAGTTTTTCTGCAGAAAGTTGAAGCGACTCTGTGGTTCACTGTGAGCCGTTTGCACAGGAGCCTGTTTGCATTTAGTGCAAGTGAAGAGGAAACGTGACCTTTCCCCAGTGAAGCTCAAATACTTAGAGATGCCACGTTTGTCTAGCGTGCGAGAAAGCGACCTTTCCCGTCCAACACTGTGTGTGTGTGTGTTCGTTCAGAGGCTAATCTACCGCGTGTCTTTGGCCTCTTTGTGAATTAGCAGCTGATTGTTGTTTAACCCTTTGGTTTGGTTTATTGACAGCTGTCTGTTATATTTGTACAACAAGGAACTGTTACTTGAGAGGAAAACGTGAGCACAGGGAAACGGACTTCGACCACGTGCACAGTACAAGTGTAGAAGTGTTATTTACACAGTAAAAAGTATTTTAATAAAACTCTGTCAGCAGCATCGTGTTTCTGCTCTGACTGACTGACAAGAGCCAATCAGGAAGCCAAACGTGAGCATCGTTGTTTTCACCTGTCAGCACTAACGCACCACCCCGGAGTTTAAACGGGGTCAGCAGCGTTTTCAGACTTCAGTTTTAGGTTTCAGATTCGCCGTTTTAGTCTGGACGGGAGGCGGGAAGGTCTTTTTAGGCCAGCGTTTGGGTGCATGTTGGACACTAACTACCCTTTGAATGTATTTTGGTAATGTCAGCTCTCCAGAGACTAACCAGCTCTAGAAAATGAGTCTGTTTTTATATACATGACTTTCCATTGCTGCTGTCTATGATTTGATTTGTAGATTTAAATGTGGTGTTTCAGGCTGCTCTGGTTCATGTGGTGTACTTGGTGGATCCAGCGTGCTTTTCTTATAAGGACGAATGCCTCCTCTAGAAATCAGTTTAGAACTTATTTCTTCCTTCCATCCTTCAAACATTTCCTCTCTCGTTCACAGCCAGAATTTCTCTCTTATTGTGAGCAGTGCTGTTTGTTTAGTGACTCCCGCTGCACACTGAAGGACTCTCAGATCCACAGAATACCACAGACAGAATGAGCTTAATCTAAAGAGCGCACGCCAGACGGTTCGGTCCAGACGCAGGACCACCCGGCTTTTATTCTAACCGTTTTCCTAGTGGCGCCTCCGGGGACTTCGCACAGAATCTCACGTGATCAAACAAACAGAAACAAACATGGAGGCAGACTGTCGTCGTCAGCTGGTTGACCTTGTGTGTGTGTGTGTGTGTGTGCGCGTGTGTGTGTGTGCGGGGTTTTGTACAGAGAAACAAAAGAAGAGAATCAAACTGTGGATGAACTCGAGGCCGAGAAGAGGGAATCGGCCCTTTTATACGTTCTGTAAAGCAGAAACACAACACGCTGGCGGTCGCTTCCTGCTCAGCTCGCTCTCATTGGCTGGATTCGAGCCTCAGATCCACACGGCGACCTTCAGATTCTCTCCGTAAACCCTTCACACTACAGGATATCATTTGGGCCAATAATCTGTTCCGACCAGCCCCGTGAGTATCAGGAGGGCGAATCGGACCCAGACTCCTTTAGCGTGGGGGCCACAACAAAAGACACACGGGTAGAAGTGAGAAACAACAAAACGAGCCGACCAACGTTAAAGGAAAACTTAAATGTTGATCCCCTCAGTGATCGCTGGGCGTGTTTCACCGTCTGTCTGAACAAAAGTCCTTCTTGCCTTCTTCAGCACAGACACAAACAGGAGGAGGGGGTCAGGACTGCAGCTCAGTCCACAACGAACAAAGAGGCAGAGAGAGAGAAACTCATTATCGTTCGGTCGCGGCCTCGTTCATCAGCCTTTCATTCCTCCCGTGTGTCCTCGGTACCGCGGCAGCGTTTCTGCTGCAGTTCAGCTGCACTCACACACAGAGGAGGAAAACATGGCCGCCTGGTTGATGTCATCATGACTGAAGGTTTCTGACGGCACTCGTGAAAACTCGGCAATAAAACAATAATAATAATAAATATTGTGATATAATTTCCCTCAAAAGCAAAATAACACAATTTATTATATTATATAAATTAAATTTATTTGCATCACGAAAGATTTGACACTAAATTTTACAACAATATATTTTTGGATTGAGGAAAAGCGGCTGAAAAATAATTATCTTAAATTTATTTGTGCATATTTGTTGAAAACAGATTTTATCATGATAGTTGTGAATGTTCTGCCTCAGATTTGTGGAGTGATCAGCTGTTTGTTCTGAGCAGAAAGAATTAACTTTCACTCAGGAGCAAAAATCGCCCTTTAAACCTGAAAGAAATATTGATTTGAAATTTATCCTGACAATGATTTGAATTTTATTACCGTGACAACATATCTGTCGGGTAACTAGAGCTGCAATGATTGGTCTATTAATCGACTCATGCTAATTCATTAACAGCTCTTTTGGTAGATGATTAATCGCGCTGAGTCATTTTGTTTTAAAGGAAAAAACGCCCGAATTCTCTTCTCGGATGTGAATATTTTCTGCTTTCTTTGCTTTTCTGTAACAGTAAACTGAATATTTTTGGGTTGTGGACAAATCGAGACATTTGAGGACGTGAGCTTGGGGCTTTTGGGAAACACTGATCAACATTTTTCACCGTTTTCTGGACTTAATAACTTGATGATTAATCAATGGTCAGTCGCAGCCCTACAGGTAACTGCTCATCATTCTCTGGTCGTGAGTCGTGATTTTTCCCGGTTGTTCTTCAGTGTAGCTCCGATGATGCAGAACTTTGTACCTGCGTCTGAAACCAACACCGGGTCATTGTTTTGCTTTGCTGATCCACAGTCCCGGTTGTGTCCGGGGGAGATGATCGATACTGACGGGAGTCTTTATGCTTCTGCTTCTCGGCCTGTGGCTGTGACACAGCAGAGGGGAAGCTGTGAGTCAGCGTCTCTTATGGGAAACGCTTTATTAGTTTATCTTCCTCTTTTAAAGTCAGTATGTGACGGACAAACATGTTTAATGAGAGATTATTCTGCCAGAGCTCAGGTGATGTAACGAGATTCTTTATATGAGGAAAGTTGATGATAACATGTAGTTTTGTGTGATTCTTAAGATCTGCTTTCTGTTCAGGAGGTGTTGTGTAATCTGAAGCCCTTCAGGTCGTGCAGATAATCCTTTTTATCAGTGATGTTTGGACCTTTCTGTTTCTCTCACATTGAAGTCACAAGTTTTCCATCTGTCTCTCTGCACTTTCTTCTCTTTGAGGTAAACGCATCAGCTGGTTTGATAAAGCATCCGGAAAAAGCTTGTGATGCTCAGTTTGGTTTAGGGTACAGTGGCCTTGGGCGGACAAATAACTGAGGAGGTTGTTTTTTAATTTTGTCCTTTCAGCATCAGCACCATGTGTTACGGCTGCAGGGCCAGAGAGGATGAGATGGGGAGATATAGAAAGGCTGCTGAGGGGATCGATTGGTTGTTGTTTGTTATTCAACGATTAACAGTTTAGTCTTAAAGACTCTTAGACTTTTACCCGAGCCTTTAATAAATGGAGATTCTTGGTGGTTTTCTTTATGTCTCAAATCAAACACGGCCATTGTGCACTAACCAGACATGACGAGTAACCGGTCGGATCATTATCGCCTGTCACCCACCAAAATATCCCCCGGCTTGTTTGCTCGCTTGACTTCAATTAAGCTTATTAAAAATGAATAAAAACTAACTAATTCTACTTTTACGATAGCGACCGCTGCAGCTTCCTCAGTGTGACAAGTGTCCAGCGCCATCCGAGTACTGACAACGCACTGCACTTTGTCATACTTCCAAGCGTGAACTAGGCCGACACTGTTGCAGAGCTGAAATGATCAGTTGAGTGATGGGTGTAACTACTATTTTGATAACAGCTCAATCGGCATGTACGTGCGACATTTTTCTTCTATCAATGTAATAAAAGTAAGAATATTTCACTTTTGGCTCTGGGGAGAATTTGCACTTTTCATGCACTTATTTTTTTTGTTTCTTACAATTTTCTGACATTTTAACAACAAAGCAGTTCATCTGGAGCCAAATTGGCAGAATAATCAAAGAAGAAAAACAGCAGCCCTGCTGAAGTTACTGATCGTGAACTGTTGTCACTGCATTCACCCGAAATCAGTCTGTCTAGGATCAAACACTCTCACAGACCTCATGTAGACCTGAAACCGGCTGCTTGGGTTTGTGCTGGTTTGTTTTTCAAATTTCCTGCCTCGGGGTGTGTGTGTGTGTGAGTGTTACAGTCGTTTTCAGTGGAGACGGGGTGTGATGGGTGTGTGTTGATGCAAAACATTGTTTGTCTGATTACCATCTCTGACGGAGGTGCAGCAACAGCTGATTGTTTTTATTAGGGGCGTGATGTGTGAGACTGAGGTGGTTAAATGTGTTGCCTCTGCACTAACCACACTGTCGGCGCACACACACCCACGCCTGGACTCGCCCTGCGGAGTTCACATCAGTCCGGGTGCCACATGTCTCGGCTGGTAACAGTTTGTTTCAGCGCTGCTGCTCCTCGTCCGCTGTCAGCGCTGGAAATCATTTTCTTTGTGGGCGTGTTAGGGTTCGTCTCGGACGCCTACAGAGGAATTTTCTTTCAGCAGCATACAGATAAAACATGAAGCTGTAGCTGCAGCATTTTCAGTCGGAGAGAAGAGCTTTTCAAAATGGAGTTTACTGTCTCTAGAATAAAATTCTATTAAAAATACACTCTAGTTTTAGAAAACCCACATTTTACTTGTTTGAATGTAAATCTAAGTAGTTTGTGTTCAGTGAAAAAACTTAAATGGTACAAAAAGTCAGCACCAAACTGCCAAAGTTAAAAACAACGTTTACGTCACCAAAACAGACATTTTCAGATCTAAAATTAACAATTAAATGACGGATGGTTTTGTTCATTATTTCACTGTAGGATCAACCGATTACCCGCTGTTCTGTCTTCCTTCAGTAATATTATATATAATATACAGGTGCTGGTCATGTAATCAGAATATCATCAAAAAGTTGATTTATTTCAGTAATTCCATTCAAAAAGTGAAACTTGTATAATGTTTACATTCATTCCACACAGTTATAATCAAAATTAAAAGGAATGAACACTTGAAATATATCAGTCTGACGACTAATGAAAACCCCAAAATCAGTATCTCAGAAAATTAGAATATTGTGAAAAGGTTAAATGTTGAAGAGACCTGGTGCCACACTCTAATCAGCTAATTAACTCTAATCAGCTGATTAACTCAAAACACCTGCAAAGGCCTTTAAATGGTCTCTCAGTCTAGTTCTGTAGGCTACACAATCACGGGGAAGACTGCTGACTTGACAGCTGTCCAAAAGACGACCATTGACACCTTGAACAAGGAGGGCGAGACACAAAAGGTTGCTAAAGAGGCTGGCTGTTTTTGTTTTACATTATTTCTCAGTTTTGCTGTCCTTGTCATGTGGTTATTCTGCAATGCAGCAAAAACATATTTCTACAGCCGCCCCAATGTGTAAACACCCTGAGAAGCTTCATCTGTACTGTATTATATATATAATATATATAAGCTGCTGTCATCGGTCGATCCGCCTTAGTTTACATGGTTTGTCCACCAGAGAACATGTTTATTTCTACACTCTTAATGTTCCGCTCACTGCGTATTCTGGTCATGGTCTTTTAGAGATCCTCAGGAAAGATGTTTGTTTATGGTGAAACATGTATTGGCCTACATATCAAATGTTTTTAAACTCTCAATAATCAAGATTGGTGTGAGTGTCCAAATGATTTTTGTCAGAGTCATTTCATTTTGATTCCTTTCAGGATCAGTTAATTCCTTCAGCGTCAGAATTGAAAGTTTTGATCGTGTATGAAGCCACGCTAACGTAATGCTAACGTAATGCTAACTGCTTTGCTTGAACCGATAAACTGACCTGCTGCTGATTTTCTGACAGGAAAATATATTTTCTAAAGAAATTCAGTTCATCTTTACCTGCAAAGAGAAATTGAAAAATGTCTGGATTGATCTCATACTCCATGTGCTAATGTGAAAAACTTTGTCTCCTTCCTCTTCAGCTCCTCTGGCTCAGTGTCTCCATGGTGAAGTGGGCGGGGTCTGATGTCAGCCCCGCCTCTTGACGACCCTCCCGCCATGCCCACCATGGTTTCTAGGCTGCCCAAGTTCGGGTCACGGCCCAAATCCGCCGCACCTTCCAGTGGCGCTCAGACGGATCCGGCTGCCACCATGAGCTCTGGCACCTTCACCAGCGCCGCCGCTACCAGCAGCACCCGCCTCACCAACGGGTTCTACCACCACCCCGGCCCAGCAGGGGGCAACGGCAGTTTAACGGCGCCCCCCGCTTCCGTTAAGCAGAATGGATTCATCAGAGTGCCGACGGCGTTTTCCATGAAATGGAGGAAAGAAAATGGGACGGTGGAGGATGGAGGGTCGGACGGAGAGAAGGAGTGGAGAAGAGGGAAGGGCGGGAACGCCGGGCAGAATCGCTCCGGTAGCAACGTCCATCAGTATTATTCCCAACAGGGATCGCCAGTGGTGTCTCAGCGGGACGCCAAGAAGCCAACCACGTCTTCTGCAGGAAAGGGGCGTGGCTTTGGCCTCCCTGTAACATCCTCATCGTCGCCGTCGCCACAGTCCAGCCCCAGAACTCTTCCTGTCTCTAAAAGTGGATCTTACGGTTCCAAACCGAGTCAGACTGCATTTGGGCTAATCAGTAGCACAAAACAGACCCTAAACGGTCTTTCTGGATCCAAACCACGGAGCGGAACCAATGGTTTTCTGAGACAGCCTCACAGCTTTGCTCGTTGTGGCGGTTCTAGGCCAGGTTCTGGTCCCGGTTCTCGATCTGGTTCCCCCCTCGAGAAGAAACCCCCGGCCGGTCGCTCCCTCTCCAGTGACAGCCTCGGATCCGGTCCTTCCGTCCAGCTGACTGACAGGGATCGTTTTCGGTCACGTAGCCTGACCCAGGTTCGACAGCAGCCCTCCCCCACCCTCACCCCGTCCTCCGTCTCCTCCTCCTCCCTCTCTCTCAACCCCGCCGGCTCCTACTCCACCAACAGGTCTGCCGGGCGAGGACTCAAGGAGCTGACGGCTCCCTCCTCCGCTCAGGCTCCACCCAGAGGCAGCTCGGCAAAATCCCCGGTTACCAGCCAGACTCCTGAGGGAGGGGTCAAAAGTTCTGCCGCTCCGGGGAGGTCCGGGCTCCGCGTCCCCTCCCTGCTGCCGCCCTCTGCCTTGAAGAAGCCACTCCTACCCGCCGTTGGCCCCGCCTCTAAGCCCAGTGGCATCAGCTATAAGCTCTCACGCCCATCACTCATCAAGCAGTCCCGCCCCGTCCGAGTGACCCCAGCCAATGAGCCTGGAGGTGACCCGGAAGTGAACCGCGCACTGACAGCGAGGAGACACTCGGTAGAGACGCCTTCTACCACAGACAACAGCCCAGGTGTGAGACTCTCATCAGCGACAAAACCAACTCACACTCCCTGGAAACAAGTTCTCATCTCATCATGTCTCGTTTCCTTCTCTCTCTCTCTCTCTCTCTCTCTCTCTCTCTCGCTCTCTCTCTCTCTCTCTCTCTCTCTCTCTCTCTCTTTAAACATCACGAAAGCTCAGCTCGTCTTAAATAGTTTTTAATTTTTAATTTCAGACTCGTCACATAATAATCTCTTTCTGTCCTTTCCCTCATCTCTTCTGATTTTCAAATCAAACCTCATCTTCAAAGTCACATTTTACTCTCGATTCTTCGCATCTCCCACGTAATCTCTTTGATTTTATGCCATTTTACATCTCTGACATCTTAAATCACTGATTTCTTCATGTCATCTAATCCCGTCTCTTACCTTAAAGGCAGTGTTGTAGTCGAGACCAAGACCAGTTCCCCGCAATACATGACGCACAATAAAATGTGGAACGAGAATTAAATGCTAATTAATTTGTGATTCAAATGAATTAAACCAAACATTTATCAAACATTTGGTAAATGATGTCACCATAATTATCGTTATTACACAGCACAATTTTTAGCACTACATTAGTAGAAAACAACCTTTCGTTTCTCTGCGTATGGAAATATCCAGGTGAAATGACAGAAGTTTATCTTATCTTGACTGGTCTTGAAATAAAATTCTGAAGTCCTCAAAGTCCGAGACGAGACCGTCAAAAAGTGGTCATGCATGTAATCCTTCATCTAAACTACTCTTTATTGTAAATGTTGTCCAATATTTTGTCTCAAATATCTCATCCAATCTGTTTCTGTCCACTTTTAATGTAATATCTCAGAAAGTACCCCAGAGGCTCCGGAGACAGAGGGGCTGTCTGCAGAGCCGGCATCCCAGGTAGAGGTGTCTATTGTAGGGGAGACGCTGGAGGACATGTCCCTGTCCTCCACCTCGTCCCTGGAGAGAAATGACACGAGTCAGGAGTATATGGACGACTTTGACAACCTCGGTAAGACGGGACAGGAAACACAGATGCTGCTGTTACTTTTTATGAACGTATGTACGGAGGGTCGGTGCTTTTACGTAAACTAACGCCGTCTTGCCTTGTGTCTGTAGGGAACGGCGGGGAGGGCATACTGCTTCTTTCCTCTAAAAATGACGAAGACGACTCAGGGCTCGACCAATCGTGCGCAAGGTTCGACGATGACCAAGTGGCTGTACGTGGCGTTTCCAAGGCGGCAGGTCTCTGTTTTCTGGACGACGGTATGGACTGGGCCGCCATGAGACTCGGCGGTGAGTTTAAAGGATGTAAGGATGTAATGTACGAGTTCAGAAAACATCTCAAACATTCAGTTAACAAATTCTCCTCCTCTCCAAGGTGAGCGAGGGGGGGAGCATCAGCTGACCCAACTCTCCCGTCGGAGGAGGTCCAGTCAGCCGGACTACCATGACCAGGTACCGTCACAAGGCAGATCAATGACAGTCACTTAATAACTGATTGGATTTCCCTACTTCCTTACCAAGACGATGATGTTGCACCAACCAACCTTTTGACGCATATTGATTGGTACGGCCTGCAGGTTTGCTGTGGCATAATATTTTGTCATTACAATGATGTAATAGTACAAATATAGATACGTGGAGTGGCGTGATACTTGAGTCACAGTTTAAAGGTGCAGTAGTTGCAGATGACTTTTGGATTCTATCCAACAGAGTGACACATCAGCCACAACGTTCACCCGAGAAAAGGGCAGTTTCCAACCTCCTACCAGGAGCTGCGTCACCCAAACAGCTTTTAAATTATCCAGCAGCTCTAAAGAGATGCTGGAAGGAAACATCGATTTGTGGTTTCTGCCATGAGTCCATTAAAACCTGCGTGTTAAGAGCCAGAGAGTTTGAAGAGACGGATTAACTTTAACAATCTAATGCCGGTTTCACGCGCAGTAATCTGAATAAACCCGACCTGCTAATTACTCCAGCTGTATGAACCCAAAATAAACATTTTGCTGTGATTTTGGTTTTAAATAAACGGATCAAACTGATGCCGAAATAACGACGTCATGATGCTGATGTGTTAAAAATATGAAGTCAGGCTTTGTCGGGTCTGTCGGCAAGATGGCAAGCAAACACCTTTTAAAATGCATGTTTTCCGAATGGACTTCGGATCAATCAGGGCTGTGCTATGCGGACGTCTTTCATATTAAAGTGCAACAATAGCTGGAATTAAGTAACAGACACATATTTCCCAGCAGGAATCGTGTTCCTCCACGCCCAACGCCCAAAGCTCGCATCGTCTTATGTGGTAAATCAGCATTAGTGCAAGAATAATCTGAAATAATCTACAATATTGGCAAATAAGGAGCCGTGTAATCTCCAGTCCATCACGCCGTCTCCCTCGCTCTCTCCCCGTGTTTCCGGCTTGTATCCACCATCAACTAATTGCCAGTCTTTTCTGAACTTCTGCAGGGCGGCTCGTCCCTGGACCTGTCCCCCTCGGACAGCTGTGGGTCTGGAGGAACCTACATGTGGGACGAGGAGGGCCTGGAGCCACTGGGGGTCGCCGCCACGACCGCCTCCATCAACACCAACAGCAACACCACCCATCACATCGGGAGCTTCGACTCGGACATCAACAGCATTGTAAGGCCTGAACCCGACAGGTTAGAGTAGATGAACGGGAACACAAGCAGAAACTTTTCTATGAGTCTTTGTTTATTTTATGAGGTAACACACCAAGAAATGTGCCAGCAAAGGTAAGGATAAAATAAACACTTGATTTAAAATATCTAAATAATCTGCTGTGCAGATGTGTTTTGAGGAAGGAAATGCACTCGACACATTTGTTAGGAGAGTAACACTGAATGTAAACAACTTTTCTTTGTTTAGAACAAACTCCACAAGAGTAAGATTACTGAAAAGAGATGAGGTGGATAATCAAACAGATCTCTCTCTTGTACTAAACAGTGTAAGATGTGAGGAATGTCTGTTCGTCCTGCAGTAAGACAAGTCTTCTTATTATATCAGGAGATATACGCACGTTAAAATTTGTCATCAATCAAAGTAAGAAATGTAGTGTGATCCACTCAGGGCTCGAGACTAACGGCGTCCTGTCCTCCTGGGGAAGACAGAAAATGTGTTTGGGATGAAGAGAAATATTCTGTAGGACGCCTCTGGGACGAAAGGGATCATGTAGACCTCTGTGTTTATTTATTCCGATCACTTAGCAAAGGATAAACTGAACCGACCGAGCGCTGACGACAACGGAGGTCGTCTTCTCACGCCGTTACTACGGTCACGCCGGACTCTCGCAGGAGGCCGGCTGCTCACCTGTTCCCGCGGTACAGATCCAGCTGTCCTCTCGGTCACAGACGGCTTGCTGACCTCTCAATCGCGGCCAGCAGACTCGCTGGTAGAGTTTTGCATTACAAACCTCTAAAACCTGAAGCACGGTTTGGGGCTGTGAGCTGCAGAAGTCACTATGAGGATTTGTGCTGAGATTTCTGCCTGATGAAGTGTTTCAGTTTCTACCTCTGATGAAGTGCAGTGCACTTGTCTCATTCAGTACCGTCTGAAGGGCAGCGCAGCACAGTAGAAAGCTTTGAACATGAGCAGAAAAGCTGCTGAAACAGAGTCCAGGAGTTTATAACTGAACTGAAATTAAATAATTTATCGTGGAGGTAAAAAGGTGCCTCAACAGATAACTCTTCAGTTTGTTTGTAAATCTCTTTGTTTGAATCAAGCAAAATAAATATTATTTCTTTTATCAATTTATAATCATTATGTCATGTGATAATAAAGTAAAGAAACAACATTTGGATTTTGGGACGCTTTACATTAACTTCAGGACGGTTCAAATTGTTTTGCCCTGGATCCACTTAGTAGGAAGAATTAAGAAAATATAAATTCTTTTTAAAGCCCCTAACATTAGTATGTAAATTGATTGATGATTGAAATGTTCAGGGTGTTTGGTTTTTTTGTGCCACTGAACTGAGTTTAATATTCCAGCAGCATCAGCTCTTTGCTGCCTCTCTGTCCTACTTGTTTGGCTTCCAGAAACTTTATCCCATCTTGTTGCTGAGCGTTGGACAGCAGATGGTTTCTGATCAGCAGCAAACGGGCAGAAAGAGGCCGTCACTGACGAAGCTCGGGTCTTTGCTGCAGCCGGCGCTTGTTGCACATTTTTGGAACTAGTCTGAACTTGAGATCTTAACTGCTCTGTAACTACCAAAGCTGCTGCTTCCATAACCATCAAATCTCCCGACATAATAGCACCTGAAGGCAACATGCGTTGTTCGGCAGTCCTAAATGTCTGAATTTTCCACCAGCACTTGAACCGCGTCTACTTTTTGTCAGTTCTGGTTACAGTTCTGCGTATCGGCTTCCGTCACCCTGAAGCACAAACAGAAACGTCTGTTAAAACCATCTTTATTTGCAGTCCGGCTGCCGTTAACAGTCATTAGTCATAAAGAAAGAGGCATAATGTGATATCATGTCATTGATTCTAAACATATGGACTGAATCTCAGTAGTTGGTCCAAACAAAAAGCACATTTCTCAGCGAATCCTCCCTTTTTTATATTTAGAAGTAGTTCCAAAAGCTCTAATAAAAACTTTAACTGTCTGTTCTCAACCAAACGCAGGATATTAACAAATTAAGTTAAAAGCAGGACAAGCTGCCACTTTTCTCTGCTCCAAGCACACCTGCATTAAAGTAATTTAAGAATTAATATGAATCCAGCAGAATCTGAAATCAATCCTGCATCTCTGGAGGTCGGAGACGTCGTCCGTGTTTGTGGGGATCAGTCGTCTGCGTCCTGTTTCATCAGCAGGACTGTTGAAGTCTGAATGAAATCCTCTGGCTCCCTCCTGTGTCTGTGGTGTGAATTACAGCCACCACTGCAAACCGATCAGCCTTCACAGTGCGAGGCTTTCACTGGTGAATGCAGGTGTGAGGCAGCTCGCTGGAGTTCGTACTGTTGTCCGGTACTTTCACAATTTAATCAGGTGACGTTTAAATGTCATTTAACTTTTGCATTCCCATTTTAACTCCTTCCAGCAAAAAGGAGAATCATTTCTTTTCACTAGAATTCCAGCCATAAGTAACACAATGACAGGCAGTGAGGCTATTTAGGTGGTATGATTCATGCACTTCCTGTAATAAATAAATAATCCTAAAGCTAAAATCCTATCGTGGGACAAAATCTTATCAAACGGGGGTCCGTGGACTAAATTGTGTCCATTTAGGGGCCCTTTTGAGAACTACTGTTTACCATATCCTCAGTGTTTCTGAACATAGAAACATGTGGCTCTTCTGGGTAAAATAATCATCATTCATGTGGATAGCTTGGAAAGTCCTCCGCCTTTGCCACAGAGAAACAGGTCTCAGTAGTTCCTGATTTAATCCATCATTGATCCAGAATTTGAGAGTGAATTAATTGAATCTGCATGTTGTAAAATCATTATTTTTCTGGAGCGTACCTCATTTTTAAAGCTCTGTGATTGGATGTTTCCTGCCGAAATGCACCTTGGGAGTCGTCGTCGTCGTCAGCTTCTGTCCTTCAGTCTCTGTGTCCACAGGCTTTTTACCAAAGACCTCGAGCTCTCCATCTTTTGTGCTGATGATTGAGCAGCAGCGCTCCAGCTGTCAGCAGAACGGTTCTTGGGAAACATCTTGATCTTCTCCCGCCGGCAGTTTGTAGTTCAGTTGTCGATAGTTCGGATGGCTCGAGCCTTGACTGTCCTCTGTTCACTACCGTTAATGTACTTCCTCACTAATGTTGAGTGGCTCTTAATGAGCTCTCAGTCTTAATGCGCCCCGTGTGTTAACGAGCTGTTACAGAGTGATTGACCCTAATGAGCTCAGGGCCTTAATGATCTGAGGACATTAAGGAGTTCTGAACTGATGTGTGAAGTCCTCCCTCTGTTTTTCTTTACGATACACCGTATATACCTGTCAGTGTTTTAACAGCAGCTCAGACGTTTGTTGACACAAGCTGTTAGTGATGATGTTTGAAATGAGCAGCAGGGGTCAGTGTCGGTCCGAGGACAGGCTGTGTGCGAGGCTGGTAACGCATCAACCTGCTGGTCAGACAGCCTGATATCGGTAGAAAGCTGATGGTTTGTTTGTGTGCGAGGGTCAACACCAAAAAGCTGCTTTTTGTTTGTCGGTACAGCGCTGCCAAATCAAGTGAGGAAGCCGGGCGATGGAGGAGGGAGCGTGTGTCCCCTCCATACAAGACCGAAACATCGATTAGTTCGGAGACCGGAGCGAAGACGAGGAGGAAGAGCTGAGGAGGTCAGAAAGGATAAGAGGAGAATCAAAGGAGAGGAAAATTAGGAGAAGGAGAGGATCAGAGCAGGAGGTGAGACGAGCAAAGGAATGGGAGAGGAGAGGAGGTGGTCGAAGTTACAACAACGTCGAAAGTAAAGTAAACTGAATAAAAAGAAAACATTTGAATCCACTAATGAGAATTTATGAATAATATAAAGGCGGGTTCACACCTAAAGGTCTGGTTTCTGAACCAATGAGAGGATCATGCAAAGGCAAAAACGGTCCAGAAATTTTAATATAAAGCCGTTATTATTATTGTTATTGTCAGGGGAGGGAAAGCATTCTGGGGCCCAGCTGCTACCTGCTTGGTAATAAAATGTTTTCTGATAAATATGAAATATTATAAATAACAAAGGACATTAAATAGTAGAGTAATAATAAATACATTCTTATTTAGTACGCTTCCTGTGATTTGGTTCGAATGGTGTTCACATAAAACTGAAGTCTTATTCAACCACATGCATGTATTTGTGGCTCCTGGTAAATAAAAAAACCTCCACTCCCCAAAAATATCTCTTCTTCAGCTGCTGGGCCTGTCGCACTAATGAGCAGCATCTTCGCACAGTTATGTTTCTGCCAGTAATGTCGTCTAACAGATGTACGGATTATATTCAGCTGTAAGCTAATCTACAGCAGATGATCTAAAGCAGATTTTATTATTATAATTATTTTGATTTGTTCTGCCCTCAGATTTGTGAAGTGATCCACTTTTTGGCGTCAAGTGTTTGTTCTGACCATAAAGAAAACGTTAGAGGTGTTATTCTGCTTTTTGGCTTTTTCACTCTCTTTTTTTGTGCATGTAACAGGTTTGAAAAGTGAAAAAGCCCAAAGGGAGTTCCCATCTCCCACAGAAAACTCTGAACTGCCTGAAAACAGCTCGTTTGTGGTCCAGCCGCTTCCCTTTCATCCCTGTGATGTCAAGCTAAACGCGCCTCCTATAACGCTCGCCGAGCGGCGACTCCGACACGCCCTCAGAAACAGCGAGCTGCAGCACACAGCTCTCCTCTCCCTTCCAAACACTAGCTACCCTCCAGGCAGTCAGTGGACATAAAGTTGTTCCTGTGATGTAGAGACAGAGCTCAGTTAAAACTTTATGGATACAGATTAATAACTCACCGCTCTGAAACTCTCGCTCCAGTCCGTGTTGCCGAGCCGGTCGGCAACACGTACGGCTGAACCCGAGCCGTTTACCGGCTTCTCGCTGACCCGCCCTTCTCTGCTTCTGATTGGCTAGTAGTCCTTAACTAGGAACTGAGCATGTGCAACTCCCAACAAAGATCATTTAGAGACAAGATGTATCACTCCATAGCTAAAACGAAGCCTTCAACACAGGCTGAAAAGAGGAGCTGCAGCAATGTGCAGTATGACAAAAATATAACCATGTAAACCTGCTCTGGTACAAACTCTAAATAAGATGAGGAATCTGAACATGAGCAGAATACCAGCTCTTTAAATCCACAGTGAACCATCTGGTTTCTTCAACTTTCACTTGAGCAAAAATTTTCCTTTAAACTTTAACCTGATTTTATATTTAACCTGTTAATTATTGATATCCGAATGATATCCAAGTTTTTTTTTCATGATAACATTTTCTTGCCGTATCACCTGTATTTCATTTTATGTGTAATGAATCTAGAATATATGACAGTTTTAAAGTTAAATTACAGAAGAAAATCAAGCAAATTTTCAAGAGAAGACAAATTAAAAATGTATGATGAAAATGAGGCTAAAACTTAACTGACAAAACCTAAAGTAAAGCGTATTTAACCAACCTGATTAGAAAACTAATATAAAGACAAATCAAAAGGAGAGACGGGAGGGAAGGGAGAGATTTTAACAGAGAAAGATGGAGGCCGGGAAGAGAGGAGGAGGGAAAGGTAAGAGGAGAGAGGGAGAAAGAGGAGAGATGGGGAGTAAGGTGGAAAGGAAGAGCAGAAGATAAGAGTAGGAGAGAAAAGATGAGGAAGAAGAGGATGAAGGCAGAGAGGAAGAGGAGAGCAGTAAGAGGAGATTAGGAGGTAATGTGTTGATGTGGATGGCTGAACTCAGCCACCAGGGCCGGGCTGCTGGGTGTGTGTTAGTGTTTAAATGCAGCAGTTATTCAGGGTGAACGTTTGGTTTCCTCTCAGGTCACTGTGGTGTGACTAAGCTTCTCCAGGCAGGAAACAACGAAACAAGCTGTGTGTGCTTGAAGTCAAACTTCTTCTGCTTCGTTTCCAGTTTCTCTAAATTTTCTCTCATCTCTGAGATGAAGTCTGCGTTTGATTTATGCGTTAGGGTGAAGCTTTTTAACTGCTCCCCAACGCCTGGTGCACACTGGAGGCTTTTAAGATCTGAAATGATTTTTAAAAACGTGGGTTACCACAAACAAAACAGAACGCACACACCAGACCCTCGTTTTCAAACACAGGTATTTGAAAACAAGGGAAATAAGCACAATGAAAAATGTTCTTATATATTCTATATAATATTCTAACATTAAATAAAAGTACTGTGTTAATTTCACAGATAGGCTATCTATAGTATAATGTGAATATATTCCTTATAGTTACTATATTCATTATGATGTCATATGTAGTTTACCACTGGACCACTATTTTAATTCCAGTTACAGCAGTTTCAGATAAGCTCCAGACGGCAACCTTAAGATTCTCTATCTAACCCCCTCACACTACTGGATAATTTGTCCTGAAACACTGATCAACCATTTTCTGACGTTTTATAGACAAAATAACGAATCGACTAAGCAAGAAAATAATCGTTGCTGTCTGTATAATCGATAAATTATTGGTTTGGCTCTGTGTCAAATGTCATGTACTTTGATCATCAGTATGTTGGCGTGCTGATGATGTTTAGCAGGTTAATTTAGCGTTACCGGCTCACTGTACACATCGTAGTGTGAAACAAAAGCGGAACGATAAGAAACAGAACATAAAGAAAACATTTATTACAATATTAACAGCCAGTTAATATTATTTACACAGTACAGTCTCAAAAAACACATCTGTGAGAGTTAGTTCAACAATCTGGCCTGAATATTATTTGATTTAATAATGATTATAGGAAGAAGATACTGCCCAATAATAATGACGTAAAGTTTGAAAGTACATCTCAGGGCTGCGACATTTTGCAGCAGCGTGAGCATTTTTGCTACTTGCACATGTACGACCCGCAAAATAAACTACAGAGGTCGATGAGTTGGAGACTGATGACGCCGTGGCGGAAAAAGGCAAGAACACGCCTTTTCTGACAGGAATGGCTGAGGGAGTCCACATGGCTTGGATTTAGCAAAACCACAGACACCATGAACTGTCTCCGCTGCACCACATTGAATGTAGTTGTTTTGGTTTCTTTTTTTGCGCTGTAATGACAGAGGTAATAATCAATCAATCTTTGTGTCCCCGTAGGGAAATTAGTTTGTAGCACAATCAAGTAGGCATTACATCATACGGCACGGAGATAACCATCAGACATACTGATAAACACACTAATTTACATAATTCCCATACCCCGCACCTTGCCACTGATTAAATTAGGCAGACCAGGCCAGCTGAGCATCCTGCCTATTTGGATATGTATGTGCTTTACCTGTTTAAAAGCTTAATTACTTGAGGCACAAATGAAAATTTTGATCCATTTATGGTAAAAAGAGGGAGGCAATATCGTTGCCCAGATGGCAGCAGTTCAAATGAAGAGGCATGGGGGTGCCTCTTTTCTCCCACAATGGTTTTTGCCTTGTTCATCACTCTTTCCCTGTAGATACCTTCCATACTTGGTAACTTAATCCCTGACAGTTTAAAGGCCAAAACACTTTCAATAAAATAACAATAAAACATCTGAAGCATTTTGTAGTGGAAATTAAAAGATGACAGTTTCTTTAAAAAGTACATTCTTTGTTGTGACTTAGTGCTTCTGAGGTCAGACCACAGTTCCCACTTATATGGAATATGGCCGAGCACAATGCCAAGGTATTTGTAATTTATAACAGATTGTATAGGCTCCCTGTTAATAAAAGTAGATGACTGCAACGTTGTAAAATAAATTGACATTCTTTTGTTTTGGTGGTATTTAGAAGGAGGCTTGACTTTTCACACCACTTTAGGAATTACTCAAGAACTGGCCCATGCTCCTGCTCCTCCTCATATAGTAGGCTCATCAAGGCGGTATCATCTGCATACTTAATAAGGAAAGTGCTGGTGCAAGACTTGGTATATAAAATAAACAATAAAGGATATAAAACACATGTACACATAGCACATAACACAAAGATGATACTTTGTTTACATTTCTGAATGTGCATTTGTTAAGCACAATTCAATTAAAATGTGACTTTGAACTTAAACAAAACATTGTAGCTTGTGTATTTATTACGAAAGCATTTATAAGTAACATAGTTCAAATGGGGAAAATGTAAAAACTTGAGTTGCAGGTCCAATTAGGGTGTACGTCCCTAACTTTTTTGCCTGTACCCCTAAAATTTTCAGAGAGGGGCTGCAGTTCTCCTGGTAAAAAAAGAAAAGTTAGTCTTGAGCCCTGCATCTGAATCAAACGCTCGCTCTCTCCTTCATTGTACAGACGTACAAAGACTGCCATTGATCAACAGGCTCAAAAGACCTTCTCCTCACAATGATGGAAGGTCTTGTTAGTTTTCTCAGCATCTGGTTGAAGCTCACACTGTCCTTTTGTATTGTAGCTGCTATTTTACAGAAAAGGGAAATAAATTGGTTTTGATATTTGTTTGTGTGTGTGTGTGTGATTTTTCAGGGATTTTATTTTGTGCTTGCAAGGGCGAGAAAAGTTGTACTGTGGGACCCTGTCTGCTTCACCTTGTAGAAAATTGAAAAATCAAATAGAGGGTTATTCAGAAATACGATCTTGCAATACATATGCACCACCTTGCCAGGGGTAATCAGAACCCTGCACCACCAAGATGACAACACAGCAACAAGTGCCCAAGCCCAAGAGAAGGAGCATAAACACCTGAAGCCAACAACACTCGTGAAGAATTGGCCTCAGGTGTCTCCAGCGGCTCTCGTTACAGGAGCCAGAAGCACTAATGAGCCAGCGGTATCAATTATTTTGATAACGACCCCACAAAGGGTTATATAGCTGGGACTCCCTGCCAGGACTGAAGAAGCCTCTCTGATGAGAGACAAAACATGTCAGAGTATCTTCAACCATGTCCAGTTGAACTTGTTTTTAACCCATCTTGGGCACGCCTTGAATAAACAGTGTTTGAAATGTCGACTGACACAAACCTGAAGTCTACTGCTGATGTTTTAGATTATTCAAATATGTTTTGGTCTTGTATCAGTTCAGTATGTTTTATTGGCACGTGCAACAGAGAAAGTAATAAGCACTTTTACCTTAACACTGTAAACCTAGCAAAGAAAGATAAGAAATTTAATACAGCACATAAAAGCTGATGTATCTCTTTCTGTCTCTAATAGGACATCTTGAACAACCTGGACTCTTGTGATCTGGATGATGATGACCTTATGCTGGATGCAGATTTACCAGAAGATGCCTCACTGCATAGCGGTATGTTTGTATGCGTACGTGTCTAGAGTTCATAAACTCACATAAAGTATTAGTATAGATCAAACCAATGTAATATTTTCCTCTAAATGGCAATTACGCAAAACACTTTGTTGTTAAATCATCAGTACAAAAGAACAGATTGTAGCAAATACAACAGTTTGGATTCTTTTACATAATTGTTCTTTTTGACACCTACACAGTTTCATTTCAGTTTAGCTAACAGTTCAATTTAGCATCTTAACAAGTTGGTTCAGTTTAGCTATCAGTTCAATTTAGCATCTTAACAAGTTGGTTCAGTTTAGCTATCAGTTCAATTTAGCATCTTAACAAGTTGGTTCAGTTTAGCTAACAGTTCAATTTAGCATCTAAACAAGTTGGTTCAGTTTAGCTAACAGTTCAATTTAGCATCTAAACAAGTTGGTTCAGTTTAGCTATCAGTTCAATTTAGCATCTTAACAAGTTGGTTCAGTTTAGCTATCAGTTCAATTTAGCATCTTAACAAGTTGGTTCAGTTTAGCTATCAGTTCAATTTAGCATCTTAACAAGTTGGTTCAGTTTAGCTATCAGTTCAATTTAGCATCTTAACAAGTTGGTTCAGTTTAGCTATCAGTTCAATTTAGCATCTTAACAAGTTGGTTCAGTTTAGCTAACAGTTCAATTTAGCATCTTAACAAGTTGGTTCAGTTTAGCTAACAGTTCAATTTAGCATCTTAACAAGTTGGTTCAGTTTAGCTAACAGTTCAATTTAGCATCTAAACAAGTTGGTTCAGTTTAGCTAACAGTTCAATTTAGCATCTTAACAAGTTGGTTCAGTTTAGCTAACAGTTCAATTTAGCAGCTGAAACAAGTTGGTTCAGTTTAGCTAACAGTTCAATTTAGCAGCTGAAACAAGTTGGTTCAGTTTAGCTAACAGTTCAATTTAGCAGCTGAAACAAGTTGGTTCAGTTTAGCTAACAGTTCAATTTAGCAGCTGAAACAAGTTGGTTCAGTTTAGCTAACAGTTCAATTTAGCAGCTGAAACAAGTTGGTTCAGTTTAGCTAACAGTTCAATTTAGCAGCTGAAACAAGCTGGTTCAGTTTAGCTAACAGTTCAATTTAGCAGCTGAAACAAGCTGGTTCAGTTTAGCTAACAGTTCAATTTAGCAGCTGAAACAAGCTTGTTCAGTTTAGCTAACAGTTCAATTTAGCAGCTGAAACAAGCTTGTTCAGTTTAGTTTGGATATTTTCAGGACTTTAAAGACATCATGCTGATTTCAGAGAAGTTGTCTAATGTGTTATTTTTTTTATGATCTCACTAGTCCTTTTAAGCTTTTTACTCTAAATAAACTGTGTTTCATTTGCAATAACACAACTGTTTCATCATGCTGCTGGTCTGAACCCTGCAGATGGAGACGGGATTACCCACATGGCTCAGTGGAGGATGAGACAGCTCTGCTGGGGAACTCAGGACATCCACAATGACAATGAAAGGTGATGGAAGGGACTCTGTGTGCTGGATTTAACCTGCAGACTGGTAGTTTACATGGTCTGCATTAGAATGAGGTCATTGTTGGGGCTGACTGGGACTCAAAGATATTACAAACGTTTCTAGAGAAGTCTTTTCAAGTTAAATGAGAAACCTTCACGTCTTCCCAATTATACTGTTGTAGTGCTGCCAAAGTTTTAGCTTGCGGTGGCAGAAGGAAAGGTCGAGGGGTTAGCCAAGATCAACAGGTTTCTCACTGTAAGTAGCATGAATGTTGTCAGCAAATACTGACTGTGCACAGACTTTTGAGCTCATGGTAATACAGTGTCGTTTGATATTGGGAAAAGGTCATGGATGCACCACTTAAAAAAGTTTCTCTTTATTGGGAGCGTGAATGTGTACAGCCACGTTTTGTCTTATTAAAAGATCAGCTTGTTAGAAAATGAACACATTGGTGCACTTGGTGGGAGTAGTATGTAGCTTCAGAACCGGAGGCTGCAGTTTCAGGACTGCAATCCTAGGACTGGAACTGCAGTTGTCGGACCCTTGTTTTCTTTGATACTGCCAGCTAGCTGGTTGGCTAGCTAGCTATGCACTCTCGACAGCCCCCCAAAGCCAGCTACCCTAACCATCACCGAGTGTGTGCCTAAACCTAAGTTATTGATTATATGCATGTCGACCGGTTCACCCTACAGATTCGCACATCGGCCTCACGACCTACGTGCTAGTGGACAAGGTTAACCTCTTTCGTGTTGCTGTGCATTACCACCACCACTCCACTAGATGGCGCTGTCGCAAAAGAACTATGTTGCCTAGAACTGCGGTCCCAGGATTGCGGGGGTCCTGAAACTGCAGCCTCTGGTACTGCAGCTAGATAATATTGCTTGGTGGAGCTGGAGGGAAAGTCGTAGGGTTACTGATGGGATCATGAATGTGTTGTACAGTTTTCTCAGCTAAATATGAAATGGCTGTTTTTTAATAAAGCCCACTACAGAATATCTTCATATTTCAGTCTTGATAGTTCAGTGACTTTCTAAAACTAACTGCTGAACACTAATTGTGGTTCACGGCCTTATGAATCGTGTCCTTTGACGTCATGTGTTCACAGTCCAGTGAAAAACCTTAAATGGTACAAAAGTCAGCAGCAAACTGCCAAAGTTAAAAACAACGTTTACGTCCCCAAAACAGACATTTTCAGATCTAAAATGAACAATTAAATGACAGAATTTTGTTCATTATTTCACTGATGAACAGCTGCTCTGTCTTCCTTTATTAATTAATATAAATATAATGGGGTGGTGATGGAGCAGTGGATAAGACACATGCCTTTGGTGTGAGAGACACGGGTTCAATCCCCCGCTGTGACACATCCCCCCAATGTGTCCCTGAGCAAGACCCTTAACTTCCTCGTTGCTCCAGAGGCGTGCGACCTCTGACATGTACAGCAATTGTAAGTAGCTTTGGATAAAAGCGTCGGCTAAATTAAAACATGTCAATGTAATATTATTCTGAGGCTGTTCAAATGTATTTATTGTAGAAATGTGTTTACTTCCACTGAATAACTTGAGGCAGCCAAGGGAATTGGCTTGAAGCTATAATCTGGTACAATACATCAGATAATAAAGTTTTTGTTTTACTGTACGCTGTCCCTTTTAAGTAAAATAAATACTTGATCTGATAAAATTTATAGTATTTCTCAGTTTGGCTGACCTACACTTTGTCTTTGGCTTCTTTTGTTATTCTGCAACAGTGGAAGGAAATAAAGCCTTGAAACACATTTGACCGTCGTGCATTATGTTCGTCCCCCACAGTGTTTTCCAGTGCTATAAACTGACTGAGGATCCTGGGAATAAGAGGACAGACACGACCGGGGACAGCGACCTCATTCTGGACCTCTGTCCTCCAAGGTAATTCAGAACATCTTCAGTATCACTGAAACCAGAGCTCACTGTTCACTAGAGTAGGACTTAAGGTTAGGGTTAGGAGCGAACTATCATGCGTCACCATTGTTGTCGCTAACTGAAATGCTAGCCTTATATTGATTATGTCCTGGCAGTTCTTTGACATTTAACATCTTGTGTACCCTCCTTTTCATAGAGTTTATATAGCGCTTAAGCCCCCGCACCACCCACCTCCCGGTGGACCACCGCGCGACCTTATCTCCGCAAAAATCTGTCTGGTAGTCAAGACAAGTGATGTTTGAACCCGTTTGAATTGTGCCCCAAGTTACACAAATGGTTGTCAAAAAAATTGTATGTTGAGAAAGTTGCATGAATCATAATCGTACATAACTCATTCTGAAATAAGGTCCCGGGGGGCGGAAGGGAGGGACTTAGGCTCTTTATCCGGTGGAGTTTTTACTCCAGTATTTTAAGGAATTTGTGGCAGAAGCCATTTAGTCATGTCCAGTATTTCATGCTCGTCCTTGAACGCAGCAGACAGGTGCATTGACCAGATGTGATCACTTTTTGTGTCTGCCCTTCACCCCCTCAGGTCTCCCGGCCTGTCTCCTGGTACTCCTGGTTTGGGTCTTGACGTGGAGGAACTGGCTGAAGACTGTTCGGCAGTCAGATCACAGCTGGAGTACCTGCAGAGGTTACTGCTTCAGGTGAGACAGCATGCAGACAGTGCACTGTGTCCCCAGGACAACTACAGGGTGTATGTGCAGAATTTCAAGTACAAGATTTACTGTTTTTTTTGTAAAAACTCCGTTCAAGGACATGTAGATATTTAATGTTCAGGTTTGCATGATGAGGCTGAAAGATCCAACCACTTGTCAGTCTCTCAGTGCTGTCTGACTTCCTGTCTGTGGCTCTCAGCTCCGAGCCCATTGGTTCTTCCTAAACACGTTCATCTTTCATCATGTTTAAAACAGGCTCAGTAATTTTCTAAATCAGCTGCTCACTGCGGTTTTTATCAAATTTTACTCAGACAGGAGGAAATTGTGCATTTGTTGAGGACTATTTTCGGCAGCGGATTAATCTGCATGATGTGTTTTTAATAGGACAACAATGGAGCTCTGACACGAAGGAATAAGATACTTAATACTTTTTAGTGGGATATATTCAGCGTTGGTTTGGGTCTTAGGGTTTGTTGACATGAGACTCACCAGACTGATCCTCTAAGCAGCGGTGAGCTGCAGCCTGTTCAGTTCTTTGCAACCAAATGCAAACCAAAAACAGATATGGTTTGGTGTTTGAACTGTCATCCAGGTCAAGTTTTTACCACCTAAACATGAGTAGCAAGACAACAGCTCAGTGTAAAGGTCTTTAATACCTACAATTAAGCCTCTTTCCTACATGCACAGTAATCCGTAAGAGTCCGTGTCGTGTGCAAAGTGAACATGAAGTGAACTTTTGTTCAAGCTCATTGGTCTGAAAGAGTTTTTGCATTCTTAAGTGTCTTTTCATTGACTTGATCTTTAAGGGGATCCTGAACTCTTTCAGCTCAGCGTGACAATTTCAATAAGTCTTTCGACACAGATGTAAAATATTCACATTCGAAAAGGGCTAAAAAGTAATAATGTTCCTACAAATGGCGATCATTGCAGAACCGGCGAGACCGCGCACACAAAATGTCTTAAGGAGACAAAAGCCACTTCATGATAACGTGTTCTACAAACACGTATGTGCTGTATGTTGTTCAGGAGGAGGAGGTGGACGATGACACTCTGACCACAGACACTCTGAGTCCTGAGACCCACGACTCGTACCACAGCTCGGACACACAGGTTGGCATGTTTCAAGCTTTATTTAAACAGCAGAGGTCGACCAACAACAACTTCAAATTCTCCTGCTTTCCTTCAACCAAGCTCGGCTTCTTCTGCTACTGTAATAAAATCCTACATTTCCCAGAATGCCTTTCCCCCCATCCCTAACTTGTGCGTATGTGATTAGGTGCAGACTCTCCTGCAGGAGGTGCAGCAGCTCAGAGAGGAGCTGAGAAGCCGAGACCGAACCATCGCACAACTCACCCTGCAGCTGGTCTGTCTCTCTCTCTCTCTCTCTCTCTCTCGACTGTTTATCCTGCTAAATATGACGTAACAGTTTATTAACAAGCCTCCATGTCTATCTGTGAGCAGACTGTTCCGGCGGTGACCACCAGGTGTCGCTGCCAGGAGGCGACAGGGAGGATGGATCGACACACGCAGACGAGCGTGACGGAGAGAGAGAGCGTGGCCTCGCAGACGCCCTGGACAGAGCACACAGTGAGCATCTAATGTCTTATAATATTGACTGGTTATCATCTTTCATGCAGAGATAAAAAGCTCCACAAACAGGATTCAAAACAACATTTAGCAGAAAACTACAGTATGACTGAAATCACCCTGAAACATTAAAAAATAAACAAAAGGAAAAGATATAAATAGAAAAACATAGAAAGCTCTGAGTTTCAGTAATGACCGAACAGCCTCCCACAAAGTCTCAGTGAAACCAAAACACCTTATTTTCTTTGTCTTTTTCTTGATTTTTTTTAACTTTATTTTTGTTTTGTGGGTTATATATTTAATTCTCGTTATATTTTTGTCCTCCATCTGTTTCTTCTTCCTCTAAAGCAAATTCTGTTGTGTAAGAACTAGGGCTGGGCAAGTTAACGCGTTATCATCGCATTAACGACACTTAACGCAGTTTTTATTATTAGTTTGACAGTTTATCTGTTGCTCACTGGCTCTGAATACACAGTCAAATGCTGGGTCACAGGAGGGGGTTTGTGTTGATCAGCCTGCAAATCAGACAAATCAGCTTCAGCAGACTACGCTGGATGTGGGAGAAGCAGATAAACAAAAGCAAGACAAGCGATCAAACGCTGCAGCGAAGAGGAGAGCTGCACACTGCATGCTGGTTAGTGTTGGAAGATGTCGGTCTGAGGAACGTTCTTAAAATCACAGCGTAGTCTCTTGGCCCCGCGGGGCCGCTCTGCGCTCCTCAGGTGATCAGACAGGGAGACGAGCGCTCCCCG
Organism: Micropterus salmoides; assembly: GCF_014851395.1. Taxonomy (NCBI): domain Eukaryota; kingdom Metazoa; phylum Chordata; class Actinopteri; order Centrarchiformes; family Centrarchidae; genus Micropterus; species Micropterus salmoides. The sequence goes on along the minus strand of NW_024041262.1, from coordinate 26,224,338 downwards.
AGTAAACGGCAGGCGCTCTGTGGATAATAACCATGGCAACGGCTTCTCTGTGCTACACAGCTGTAGCCTGTTTAACTTAAGTTAAAATTATACATAACTTTACCTGATATGCTTACATCTAGTTTTGCGGGGACGCTCTGCCGTGTGAATTCCCTCCTGTCGATGCCCTGTTTAGTGAACAGCATACAAAAAGTTCAACACAATTCAACTCCGGCAGCAGGCTGGCGCGTGCGTGAGGCGAGCACTTGAGCTCACTCTAACAAGGGACACTTGCTGCTGAACATACCGTAAAACTTTAAATAGCCCGGGCTTTTATTTGCTAACATCCCTGAATTGACCCTGCCTGTATTTGGGACAGGCCTTTAATTCCTTTTGCACAAAACTGAAACTACTATGAAACAGTTTATTTATTTCAAACAGAATATTACTTGTATAAAATCATCACATAATATCAAATACACGATGTTCTTTTGATCCAGCTCCGTTCTTTTGAAGTAACATCACGACGACAACGCGGTGCAGGATGAGAGAAGTCAGCAGACAGAGAGCGATGGACTTCACGTGACAGGATTCACAACTTGGATTCATTTTTAGTAAAAGCTTTTGATCGGTGGACCCTTACAGACTAAAGATAAATAATACGAACATCTATCTACATCTAACCGATCTAACAATGTGCAGCATGTCCACTGTCCATTAAATATTAATATTTGCATTAACGATCTGAGCAGCTTAGAAACAGGAGAGGTTTAATACATCCAGAGAACTTCTATATAAAACCAGACCAGGCTTCTAATGGAGACCTGCGCTTTTTGTCAAAATGTGTTCCCACAGCAGGCCAGGAGACGGGGCAGGCAGCTGTTAATTGAAGTTTTACAGTTGACTGTTTCTGAAAAGAAACAATGTTTCTGCTGATACCTGTTCAGAAAACCCCAAGAAACCTGGACTCTGATGGTAACTTGCTTGAACCAGCTAGATAAAAAGAAACGTCCTGGCAACAGCAAACAGCTTTGGTTTTATATTTAATTTGATCACATTAATGTTTAAGTTTACAAGAGATATTTTATTGCTGCTGTGTAAAGGGAATACTGCTGGGAAAGTGTTTGCAAACCACATGTTGTTGCACTTTTGTGTAAATAGCAGTACATTTAAATTAAAAGTGCGCCAAACACTACTTCAGAGTTCATTTTTCAATTTTGCGCTCAATCATGATTTAGAAATCTAACCGTTGTCCAGCACTAGTAAAGAGCTATATCAATAAAGTTTGTTTGCTTGCTGCCAGGTGAGCCTTCACAGACCGGCCGGTTTACGGATGCCACCTGAAAGGGGTTCTGGGTAATGAAGTCCTCAAAGTCCAACTAGTTGTGTCTTTGCCTGAGGAGCTTTTGTTGTGTTTGTATTTCAGTGTTTTAGCTCGTCAAAAAAAACACTTTTTTTGGTTCAGGATGTCCGAATCTAAAGTCCGTGTCCCTTCCTTTCGTCTGACTTCCTGTCCTCTTGTTATGAGTCAGCATGCTTTCCTTCTCTTTTCTCTTTCCGTCTGTCTCTCCTCAGGCTTTTCCTCCTGCTCCTTTCCTCTCTCCGCCCTGGCAGTATCAGCGCTCCAGGCCTTACAGGGCGAGGCCGAAGCCCAGCATCCCCTCCCACCTCGCTAGAAAAAGTGAGTCGTATAAAGTCTTTTTAGACTAATTAAATACTTGTCAGTAGGCCATCGTCTCATGATGGACGGGGATACATATTTTGGCAGACTGCGTGTCCAGCCTGGTAGGTCCAGTAGGCTGCTGTTACCGTATGAAAAGTGCTGTTTAAATGCATTATTAAATTGTTATGATAATAATTTACCCTCAGAACAATTCCCAGCCATATCCAAAGGCTGTCCATGCAATGGAGAAAATATTGTCTACAATGCTGCATGCAGTTTAATGTACACTCAGTAGATGTAACGTTGAGGCGAGCGACGTGTTAAACTGATTAGTGATCTTGATTTTGCAGTATCGATACTTCTGTCAGGATCCGGCTTCCACGCGGGAACATGGACGACTGAGTGATCGACTCCGGGGTCAGTTAGAACATCGTCAGACTGTCGCGAAATAACTGTTTGCTTTACGAGGGAAACTGAAACTGCTCGTTTGGTTTAGACATTCTCAGTTCAGTGCAGCGAACGATACGAAGTTCGATAACGTCAGCCTATGAAAGCGTTCTTATAATCCGCGTGCTAGCTCGCTCTGCAGAAACCTCATTGACAAAACACTAAAACGAAACAATCCACGTTTTATTTTTCATTTACTTTCGTGAAGTTGAAAGTCCGCCTTCAGTTTCTTCTGCATGTTTTACACAATCGATCGACGATCACTGTGACCGATTAGGCGGTCAGAGAGTCATACATTTTTGTTGCGAGGGAGCCTGACCAATCAGAGCTTGATCGGAGACTTCAAGGTTCCACCAGACGGCACCGAACACGTCTGTGTGTAATCAGGGTTTCCTGAATTAAAGGAAAGATTCGTGGTCACTCTTCACACTCGCTCTGTGCTCCTATTGGCCGGCGTCACCCAACACGTCTTAGAGGACGTCAAACCTGCCGTCGGCCACGATAACTACTCGGGGTATTTCTTCCTATTAAACCCTGTTAAAAGGGTTTTGTGGAGTTTTTCCTTGTCCGAGTCGAGCGTCAACATACTGGCCGGCTAAATTCCACTGACTCCGGCGTGACGGGGCGTTACGGCCGTGCCGCGGTTGCCGGAGCTAATCGCAGTGCGTCCTAGAAGCGGCTCTCTGCTCTGCAGAGAACAAGTAGCGGGGTCTATTTTTGCCACTAGCCGCGTCAAGCAGCAGGAAGTCAGACACAGAACAGGGAATCCGGTCAATTTTCAAAATAAAACACCCCGTGGACACTCCCGATCGTAAAACAACAATAAACACGGTTAAAACGCACACAAACGGAAATAATTTAACTACGCAGCCCATTTAATCACAGTAGAAGCACAAAATGCAGACACTGATTACCAAATCAACAAAATCCAAACATGTCAGCAGAACGCTCTGATTCTGAAACGCTCCCTGTGGGAAATGCAGCCTGAAGTTGAAACGGGGTCACATAGAGCCGTGAAGAAGGCAGCAGAAGCACCAAAAGGACAAATTAATAACAAGCCAATATAACGTGGGCAGGCTGCACGCTCCGCTGCCGAAACGAGGCTTCCAGTGGACTTTGACGCTGGTGTAACACCAAAATGTGTGACCTACATCAGATCATGTGACTACACCCAAAGGATGATGTTTTCCTAACCATAACCAAGTACTTTTGGTGCCTAAACCAAACTGCAACCATTTCAACACCCACATCACCCTCATGTCCCCCATGGGAAGCGAGGTCCCAGGACGGCTCTCTACGGGGCTCATTATTGTTGATAATGTTTTTGATAATAAAGATTATTTAAAAAGAGATTGGTATTTTTTATCTTTAGGTCTTTGAAATATTTAATCAAAACCAGAGAAAATTTAAGTGGCACGATTCACATCGTCAGCAAAGCCAGCTGGCGCTTAACTTCCCATTTGGGTCACAGAATATGATAGGTCACACATTTTGGTTTCACACCGGGCTATGGAGGCGTCAAAACCGGGGCGCAGCTGTAACGTGCCGGAGTCAGAGGATTCCCGGCGTTAAGGCACGGTTCTGATTCTACTTTTTGAATCTCGGGTCGGATTCCTTCACCACAGATCTTGTCATCGCTCAGTGAACTTCGTCCTCTTCCTCCTCACTCGTCTTCCACTTCATGACTAAACTGAAGTAAGATAAGAGTCGCTTTGATGGACCGTAAAACTGCAGAGCTGAAATATGCAGAAAGTTATGAACCGAGAAGCAGAATCCAAACGCACAGGCCTTATCAAATCCACGGGTGTTGGAAACCCAACCGTAGAGGCGAGTTTGTGATTCGTCATATTTAAGTTATATAAATAAAACTGACCTGATTATGAGCGTTAGATAAAGACTAACTTTTTTGTTAGTGTTGGATGGCACTCTCATGCAGGAAAGGTGAAGGAATATTCTATGAAAGAAGGTTTTACTCTTCTGTATAGTGTTATAATTAATTAATTATATTAGTTTTTATTAATAATTTCAGGGTCCTTTTTTATTAAACTAAATTGAAAAGGGACCGTTTGCTCACTGTGGTGTTTTAAAGAGTGCAGCAGCTTCAGCCTGCAGAACATTCAGAGGTAAACAGCTGAAGGGTCGGAGGTCAGAAGAGATGTTTTTAATGCAGATGTGGAGAAATTAATATTGTACTCTAAATTATGCTCAAACAGGACGCGACTGCACTGAATGAAGTTGTGCAAATTAAAAGTTTCTGTGAGACTGAAGGCTATTAAGTAATTAGGTTCAGACGTGAATTTAATCTGCAGGTCCGTTCGCTGAAAGTTAGTTTTAAACTTTTGTTTCATACTGTGTTCATTAATCTTTAGATTCTCCTGTCTTTACTTCTGTTAAACCTTTTTACTTCTTTCCGTCTCATCCTACGTGTGCGTACATCCTTCCTTCTTTCCTTCCTTCCTTTCCTTTTCAGCCCAAATCCTTGACCCCATAAGTTACGGCACGTCTGGATCTTGGCCTTCGTCGAGGACGTCGTGTCTCTGCTTGTGTTTTCTGCTCTAACTGTCCTCTGTGTGTGTTCTTTGCCTCTCCTCTCTGCCCTCGCCCAGGAGTGGAAAATCTTGTGCTTTACTTCAGTGACACAGCGTGGTACGGTAGCAACTTTTTTATCTTCCTCTTCCTTCATCTCCTGGTCCCTCAAGAAGGGTCCAACTGCAGCTCTCCCTCCTGAAGCCCCAGTTTGAGCAGTAGTGTTGGGGTTTCTGTTGTAGTACGTAATATTTCACCTCAGCACTCACCGAAATCTGTTCCTAAGCGCATTTGCAGCAAGAAATAAGCAATCCAGAGGCTGAATCTTCTATCTGTTAGATCTATAAGGCCTAATTTAAACGGCTCTTTCATACGCAGAGGGCACTACTGCTCTGCCGGTTGCTAGCCTGTTAGCTAACTACCTTAATTTCCTATGGAGATTAGCAAGATAGCTAACCAAGCAGGGTCTGAAAATGAAGCTGACACTGAAGAGCCTTAAACCTGCATTCTATGGCCAGCAGGGGGCGACTCTTCTGGTTGCAAACAGAAGTCCGGCTCAATTAGAAAAGTGTTTCTACTTGTCAGCTGATTTATTCCCTCAGTAAACACTTTCCTGATGAGTTTATGGTCTCAGTCGCTAGTTTCAAGTCTTCTTCAACACAGCATGATGTTCATTTAGTAAATTATGGTCCCATTTAGAGGAACAGAGACCAGGAAGCAGGGGAGGCTTTAGGGCGGGGCTACAAGCTGATTGACAGGTCGCCACCACAGCAGTTCTTCTCCAAATTGGTCACTTCTGCTTCTAAAAAACCAAGGCTGAGGCTTCAAAACGGCCGTCCACAAACAAACAGGTGCTGCAGTTGGACCCTTTCAGATCCCCCCCCCCGTCCCATTCAATAAGTCAAAGAATCTCAGTTGTCCTTTTTGTAAATAGATAGTTGTGTTGACCCGTTCGTCATCATTTGTCAAACCTTAAAGCTTTATTTATTCGTTGATTGTTGGGCACAAACAACTGCACAGCTAAAAGATGCTCAGCGCTGACATGTCATCGCCCTGTGAAGCTGTTGCTGCTTCTTTACACGTCCAGCAGGCACTGAACTCATGTTTTATCTGGCTCTTTAGCTGCTTATATGTTCCAGTTTCCAAATCTGTATTGTATTTTTCAACCACTGTTCTCCTACATAGTCAGACGTCTGAAAAGGTTCTCAGTCTTCCAGGTCCTAGTTATCCAAGGAAGGTTAAAAGTCAAGGGCACCTGGACTGTGATGAAGATACTTGAAGACGTTTCGTTCCTCATCCAAGAGGCTTCTTCAATTCTGACTGACTGGCAGAAAGTCCCAGCTATTTAACCTCTGTGGGGTCGTTATCATTTGCCGTTTTTCCATTACCAGCTCGCCTCGACTCCACTCGGTTTGGCCGTTTTGCAGATAGTACCCCTCAATGTAGCTGGTCGTCATAGCGACTCCACACACAACGTAATGTTCAATGCGACACACACACCAGCGATCCACACAGCTTTCTCTTTTTTAAGTTAAAACTTTTGAACCTTCCTCAGAATGTAAAGACAGATAAGCGGTATGAAAACCTTCCAGCTGTGTTTTCCTCTGCCGTTGTTGCTGCAGCGGTCTGTGTGACGGCGGGAGCAGAGGGCTCTGTGAGCGGGAGGCTGGCCGGCCTCACACGCTCCTCCCGCGGGTCGCCGCAGGCTTCCCCTGCAGCCACAACTCCGAAAATATTCAAGCACATTTTTGTTCCGCCATCACTTCCTGTAAAACTGTCAATATTCTAAATCTACACAGCTGATTTAGCTGATTGAGCCAAACAAAGGCGAGTCGAGCTGGTACCATGCTGTGGAAAAGGGGTTAATGTGATGGATACCGATGGTTCCTTGGTGCTCCTGGCTGTTGTAAAGAGAGTTGCTGTGGTCAAGTCTAAAGACTCCAAGTTATCCCCCACCGCCGCTGAACAGACGCTCACATTTGGCCTCATGTGACAGTGCCAACTATGGTCTTTCACACTTGGCCTCGGGTGTCTCCAAAGACTGTCGTTGCAACAGCCAGGCGCTCTGCCAAAGTGGGATCCAACACCTTCATAACGACCACGCAGAGGTGAAATTGCCCAAGGCCCCGTCCACACTGCTGCGTTTTGCTTCGTTTGCACCTCCTGTCCAGACTAAAACGCTCGTCTCTCTGATTGGCTCTTATAAGTCATGCAAAGCAGACACACGGTGCTACTGACAGTTTAATTTGGTATTTTTGTTAAAATATTTGGACAGTGCAAATAACACAGCCTACACTTGTACTGTGCACGTCGCCGTATTTACTTACGTACTGACTCCCAGTCTGTTTTCCGCCGCCACAGTCCCGTGTTACATTCAGTAACAGTCCCAGCTCATTATTGGTGCGTGCAAAATAAAATCTGGTGCGGTTCTTCGTCTCTAGAACTTTATTCTTTCTCCAAGTCATCTGTAACTGCGGAACAGACCATCTGTACCTGAACGGCCACTACATGTGCGTTTTCAGTCGTTTTAGTATTTAAGAGATCAACTCTGATACGCAGCTAAAACGCTGGTGTGGACGGAGATCGTATTCGTGTGGATTCGTGAGAGGAGACACGTCTTCAAGTATCTTCAACCAGGTCCTTGAATTAAACCTTCCTTGGATTCATACAGTACTCAAATGTTTTGAGCCAACCCCTCTGTTAGTTAGTGTGCAGCAGTGTGGGCGGGGAGAGCTTAGCATTGCAAAGTGAACACCGGAAGAAGGTTTTTGGATGAACACTGATAAATTAGGTGTAATCATCTTGTTTTGAAAATACTTAAAATGAACTACAGAGTTTGAACCCAAAAGCAGCATCTTCAGCAGCTCAGTCAGCAGGTTACCTGACACCAAAGTCAGTGTTGGAACTGGAGGAAGTTTGCTTTGCAAAATAATGTAAAAAGAAAACAGCCACGATCTTAAAAACAAAGCATATGGCTTTAGGGAAACTTCATCCAGTTATAATTGAATGTTTGTTGGTAAAATGATGCCAGTTGGACTCCTGCGTCTTTGGTTCCTTTGCATGAAGCACCACAGTCTGTGTAGTTGTGTGTGAGTTATTGACCTCGTAACGTTATACAGTCCCCTCCTAAAGTATCGGAACGGGAAGGCAAACTTTTTGTTGTTCACTGAACACATTTGGGTTTAAGATCAAAAGATGAGACAAGAGTTCAGAATTTCAGCTCTCATTTCCTGGTGTTCACATCTAGATGTGTTAAACAACTCCGGACAAACCACCGTTTGTTTGAACCCACCCATTTTTCAAGTGAGCAAAACTACTGGAACATGTGACTGACAGATGTTTCTTGTTGCCCAGCTGTTGCCTTTTAGGTTGATTGTCCAAACATGATTAGTTTAAGTTTTCATCCTTGGTTCAAACCTATAAAGACTGCATTTCCTGTTAAAGAGGATAAACCAACATGAAGACCAGAGAGCTGTCTGTGGGAGAAAAGAAGGAAAATGGACCAGAGCCATTGGACAAACATTGGACATAACAAGCACAACAATGTGTAATGTCCTGAAAAAGATAGAAACTACTGGTGTACTGAGCAACAGACGTCCAACAGGTCGGCCAAGGAAAACAACTGATGACAGAAATATGGTGAGAGCTGTGAAGAAAACCCCCAAAACATCAGGAAGTGACATCAGCAACGACCTCCACAGTGCAGGGTGAAGGTATCACAATCCACTGTTGGAAGAAGACTCAGAGAGCAGAAACATAGAGGCCACACCACAAGATGCAAACCACTCATCAGCAGGAAGAATCGGAAGGCCAGAGTGAAATTTGAAGTACAGAGATGAGGTCACAGAGTCCAGAGACTCGTGTGGAGCTAAAGTCATCTTTCTAAATGGCTCTTAAATGCTGGTTTAGATGAGGTGCACTTCAGCTTGTCCAGACGCTTGAAGCAGTCAAACCGCTGGAGATGAGATCACTCGGGAACGTGATGGAGCGACGCTGCGGGAGTTTTGATTGTTGGTTAACGTTCTGACCTGCTTGAACTTGTTTTCAGGATCCACAGAACACTTTACGTGTTTCTAAGCAAGCTAATGTCGCTGAAGGTGCAGACGACAGCCCGCGATGGTAAGTAGTTTACGCCCAACCTGTAGTGGTTTTTCAACACCCCTGAGGGTTTTAGGACTGTGGAGGACAAAGCAGCCTGCTTACATCCCTCGTCACAGGGTTCGGCCTTGGCGTGCTTTTCAACAAGAGTTTTTAAGAAGCCTGAAGACATGAAAGGATCCGGTTGTTGAGTAACAGAACAGAGTTTGTAACACTTTTCTCTCTTTAAGCCTCTTGTTACCTTCAGATTTATCTTGATCCCGGAGACTGAATTAATCTCAGAGACCTTCTCAGAGGCAGAGCGACTTTTATTTGCAACCAATTTGGCCTCAATCGTTCGACTTTTCTCTTCTGTTGATTCGTGGTGATTCGACTTGTGTACGATGCTCCGCATGTTTGCTTTTATGGACGTTTTTAAATCTATTTTAGACTCTGCTTTTCTGTTATGTTTTTATTTTTCAACTTGCTGTCAAGGTTTGCAGTGTGTGTGAGCAAGTTGAGGACACCAGAGCTGAGCAGATATCATCCAATGATTTATTAACAAAAAAACAAGCACACTTACAAACAGTGGCTGAGTCCAAAAGCTAAATCCAAAGAACGCAAGATGAAACCATAATCCACAAGTTGGCCAGGCTGACAGAAACACAGGGCAGAGACGAACTCAGGTTAAAGCGCATCCACAAGCTATGAGCAACAAACCACAACGATCCAACACAGACTGAACAGAACACAGGCGATAGGTAGTGAGGCAAACGAGCGGGAACATAAAACAGGAGGATCACACCAAAGGACAACAGAACAGGAAGCAAAGCTAGACCTGAACACCAAGCACAGAAGATTACAAAATAAAACAGGAAGTGCACGGGAACACACCAGGACAGATCTACCAAAGTAAAAGACAAAATATGGAAGGACTGCACAATCAGGGCATGGACTGAGACCGGACCAAACAGGAGACAGGACTACACTAAAACATGAAGACATAGGACTAAGGAGGTAAAAAACAAACATAAGAATAAACTAAGCTACAAAACCCTAAATAAGACCAGATCAATTAATGAAACACAGACCAGGAAGAACATTAACATGAACTAAAGCACAGAACTAAGGCGCTTAGACTAAGAACTGAGGTAAAGAACTCAAATGCAGGACTAAGACCTAAGATGAGAGACGAGACAATAATAATAGATAAATAACTTGGGACAAGGAACGAGAGAATCAGGCAAATAGAAAGACACATGAAACAATAGCAGAACCAGAAACACACGGGGAAAAAATACAACACAAACATAACCCAAAACTAAACTCATAACACTTGCAGCTGCGTGATTTGTTGAGGTTTTACAGACAGTGGCCTGCAAACATAAAGCAAAGAAGTCATTATTATTATTCAAATCCTAAAGAGTAGAAGTATTCAGACTTTCAGAAATAAGTAGCAATACCACACTGTGAAAATACCCTTTGCAGGGCAGGTTTATCTGTACAGCACATTTCAACAACAAGGCAATTCAAAAGACTTTATATAAAACACAAAAGCAACAGGGGAATATAAAAAACTTTAAATACAAGTTTTTTGTTTTTTTTTAAAGAGCTAAGAAGAAAATAACTAACGCATTAATAGTAGGAGTTACAGAGTAAGATAGGAATCAAAGTTTTCAGCCTTGATTTTAAAAGAACAGAGTTGCAGCAGATTTCTTGGCGATAATCCAGATATATGGAGCATATGTTTAAAATCATACAAGCAAAATTCCTGTTTCCAAAATCCTCCTTCAGTAAAAGTATGTTAAGTATTACAGGATGAAAGTAAAAGTACGTGTTGCAGTAAAATGTTCTTTTATATTTGATGTTTCTGCATTAATATTCCTGCTGCATTAATGTGGATGTTGCATTTTACCACCTCTATATCCTGTTGGGTAGTCTAACGTGCAGCAGTGCATCATGGTCTATGAGATCATTGTGTGTTTGTAGCGTCGCTGTCCTGCGAGAACCTCGTATCTCTAAACGCCTGTTTTCAGCTTTGTGTCGATGCATTTTCCAGCCGATCCAAGGAGGGTTTAAAGAGTTTATGCAGCTGCAGGAGGATGTTCTCAGCCCATAAAGGAACTCTTCATCCTGAACTTCATCAACAACATATCTGAAACTAACTAGTAACTAAAGCTGTCAGATAAAGGTAGTGAAAAGTACAATATTTCCCTCCGAGATGAGATTTCCCAAGTTCGAGTCCGACCCAACAGGTGTCATTTTCACCGGGGACATGTCTGATTTTGTCCCCACCACTTTTTGAAAGCATGATTTGTTAAAATGTTCTGAAAAAGACGAGACATGTTAAATGACAAATAAAAATGCTTTTGAGAAAGGTTTATTTGCACAATAAGAAAAACAGGCAATGCAGTTTAAAGATAAAAGAAACGAATGTGCAAAAAGAGGCAAAAACAAGCTGCTGATTATAAAAACATGAATTCTCTCTGCAATCAGTAGCTTTAACAACCTCGTGACGCACTTTGGCCAAGTTTTCCGTTCTCTCCGTGTGAATGACTGAGATTCTGTTAGAGCTTTAGATTTTGAATTGTCACCTGTCACCTGAATTTCTCTCCCTTTACATAAATAAAAAAAATTCCAGCATAAATTGGTGCAGAAAAATTCACCTGAATGCAGGAAATTAACAATTTAATGCCTAAAGTTTTCTGGCGAAGGACCCTCACATCCCTAGCTCATATGTTTCAGCACTGAAGGTTTCTTTAAAACAGTGTTTAAATATTTTCTCGTTCTCGTGAACCCAATATCATGTGAGTTAAGTGTGTCATCACACCACCACTAATCTGAGCCCACCACTTTTCACACAGAAAAAGAAATAAGTTGCATAACAGTAAAGTACAAGTACTTGATTATACGACTAGAAACACGTGACATCACCATTTCTCCGCCCACTTCCAACAAGAAAAAACAGAAAACATCTCTTTTATAAATAACACACCGGATAATATTGTGTTTATGCAGGATTCAGAATAAGACTTAAAAGGGTAAAACATCATCAGTGATCAGTATCAAAGTATTAATCGCACATACATACCGTAATTTATTCTGAGACACTCACTGTTATTCCACTGTGGTGCCAACGCTTAAGAATAATTGAGTGCTCTCCCACCAGCTCGCTGCCCCCCGGCTCCAAACTACAACCTCATGTTTATTCATCACTGTTATAATTTTAATAATTGAGCTAATTGGTGATGCAGTGTGAAGTGATATTATTCATCTAACGGGCCTCCGGGGAGCCAATGAGAGGACAGCAAAGAGGGGGGTGGGGTGGGGGTCTAGTTTGAGTAGATCAGCACTTTGAACGCCAAAAAAAGTGTGTGTGTTTGTGTGTGTTACTGCGGGGACGTCCTATGAGTCGTTGTCAGGGAAGCAGAAAAAAATTGGCAGTCGAGTGATTCCTTCTGTCCAACACAAGGTGAATCCTGCGTGCGGTCGAGGACACTCCACCGTCACGTCACCCCCTTTCTGCTCCGTCGTCTTCCTCCTTTTCGCTCGTATCTTTTCGTGTCCTTTCTCTCTCTCTGTCCTCCGCTCCCTCTCTTTAATCCATCCGTCCGTGCTGTCATGCATTATTAATGAGGGATGGACTCAGACACACTGTGAGACGTTAGAAAGGGTCCCTGCAGGCGGGCTGCGGTACCACCGGCCACCTCCAGGCGTCAGTGTTCACCAGCAAATATTTCCTTCCTGTCAGATGATTTGCTCAAGCTTTATGTTCTACAGAGAACCTGCACATGTTTGTTGAGCCGTAGAAACTATTAGAAAACACATCAGTACACCGTCGTGCTGCCCCAAACACTCACTTACAGCCCCGCATGTGGATTCATCCGCCGCTGAAAGTAGTCCCAGACAAATTACACTGTTTCCTCCTGTTTTTTCTGAAAGAAACTGCAGAGAGCAGCTGTTTGAGGAACTAACTGAGCCTTTTTAAACATGAAACTATAAACACCGATCGGCCAGAACATAATGACCACTGACAGGTGAAGTGAGTAACATCAAAGTCCTTATAGGCACTTGGCAGCCGTCTTGGTAACGCTCTCTAAATGAATGGGCAGAGAGGCAGAACGCCACTTTCACTGGTCACCGGCACAGAAAAAACTGCAGGTATAGAATCAGCAGTAAAATCTGATAAAAAGGCTTAAAAAGTTTGATGACTTTGCCCCAGGTTTATAAGATTGATTTCTGTTTATAAGATTGATTTCTAATAAGGTTTAAAAGCGCTGCGTCACTACCACTGTGCACGCGTAGTAGACCCTTACGTCAGTGGAGCCACGCGATTGGCTTAAGATGTGTCCTGGTTTGGCTGTTAAAAGAGAAAGAAGATAGGCTTTCTAGTGGGAGGGGCGGGATAACCTCCGTCTTTGGCGTTACGGGCTTTCCGTGTATTGAGGATTCTTGGCGTGTCTCCTCTTAAAACGTCTCTGATAACACTGATTGTCTTGTCTTGTTACCGTGGCACCGGTCAGTGGCTGGGATAGATCAGGCAGCAGGTGAACATTGTGTCCTCATAGTTGTCAACATAAGGATTTGAGCGAGGGCCAAACTGTGATGGCTAGACGACTGGGTCAGAACATCTCCAAACGGGTCAGAACATCTCATAACGGGTCCGCAGGGGTCAGGAGCGACAGGGTCATGAATGTGGGGAGCGAAGGCCGGCCCGCGTGGTCCAATCCAACAGAAGAGCCGCTGAAGGTCAAACTGCTGGAAAACAGTTCTGATAGAAAGGTGTCAGAACACACAGAGAGTCCAGGCCTCGACGGGTCGGGGTAGACCAGCAGGTGGTCGTAATGTTTTGGCTTATTACACTAACGGACTTTAAACGTGTCTGTAGGGGAGCTTTAAACCTGCAGCCATGGAGGTGGATGCTGTTATCTTCACTATAATCCTGAAGATTAGAGGTTATCGTCTGCAGGTTGATAGAAATCTAGACGCATTGTCGCTTTATGAAGGTGGTAAGTTGAACGCAGACAAAAGAGGATTGTGTCTTCAGAGTGGAGTCGGCGAGTTTCTTTCGTCATCAGGAAGTATAATAGGTTTCTGAGTGGCAGCTGTGCTTTTGTGTTGTGTCTTACATGGATGTGAGCTCGACAAACGCAGCAGCAGCAGTCAGTCGCAGAGGGTGTGATTACGTTAAGGAAGCTGCCAGGATCAATAAAAACAGATGGATCTCACTGTTTACTGTTAAATATCCTCAGCTTGCTCAAATCCGTGTTTTTGTTTCCCTGACCACAGTCCAAACCTGCCGTCTAGCCGCTGCTTGAAGAAGCTGATCGTATATTCTGTTGTTCCAGTTTTCTGTTAATTTAGTGGAGGCAGGAGAGTCTACCTGTCCAGGTGAGGTGGAGGCACACAGCAGCCTTTGTGAACGCTGAAGAGGGAATCAAACCTCAACACTAGCATCGACTAAAAACTATGTATTGCTGAAGGTTTGCATCAAATGTCTGGTCAGGTTCCAACACGTTCTCACTCCCGACTGGTCACATATGGACGCTTCTAGGCCCTTTGGCGTCATATTTAGACGTGTAGCAACAACAGATATGCAACGTCTGGTTAGACTTTCAAAATGAAATGCTAGCCTTTTGAAACATCGCTATTTTGAAACGACACGTTATTAAAGTTGTGAAATGTTGCAGATAGGTTTAGGCACAAAAAACTACTTGGTTAAGTTTCGGAAAAGATCCCGGTTTGGGTTAAAATAACTACGCAAGTCAGTTAACACGTAAGTTAACTTTAGTCACTTGAGTAACTTACACAATTCACATAACTTGCGTAACTTAAATAAAAATATTCAATGTTGACTTTGTTTCACACGGGCAACCCCGGTCTCCTGGTTCAAAGTCGGGGTTCTGACTCTTAGCAGCTCTTTTTTTATTTCACTTGGAGCTCAGGAAACGTGTACTTTAAGCATTTGCACAGTACGTCACTCAGGATGTTCAGCATGTGAAGCAAAATGTGTAGTTTATGTTAAGATTGTATTTTCGCAATGCTAATGTCCGTTAGCACGTTAATGGAAATTCCCATTATATGTTAGCATTGAGCTAACAGTCGAAGCGCTATTTATTAATATGTATCGATATGATGGGCTGGAATATCGATACAGTATCATGGAAAAATGTACAACAATATATTGCTATAGGGATCCCTATTGCGTCACAAACTGATGCCGATGGGTCTTGACCATGCGTCCATATGTGACGAGTCGGGGAGTGTGAACGGGTTGCAGATGCATAAACTTTTTATTTAACCAAATAGTTCCTGATTCAGTTATTACCATTAACATTCAATTAAAAGCAGAGTCCCAATTAGACGCCTGTCCCTTTTGCTAGCTGGGTGTGGCTACATGTTTTGACAGATAAACGCATGTCTCAAATAGAAGCCGGGTCTGGATGTATAAAACCTCTTAAACCCTTCCGGGTGGCCCGCTGGTTCGGGGCTGCTAAAGGTTGTTGAAACTTTTGTCAGTATGAACATATGCTACACATCGTTAGATCGAATCGTTTTACGGAAACGATATGCACCAAAGTATTATTCATTCAGAGTTAAATTAAAAGCCTTTCCCCAGATATAGGCAGGGTGAGGCAGTGATTTAAGCAAATAGCTATTAAATTAAGTTTTACGGTTAGCTCTGGGAATTACTGAAGTGCATTTTTAAAAACTTTCCTGACAGTTTATTGACTTAAGAATGAATCTTGTGCTTTTTATTGCGTATTGAATTCAAAACAAATAATAGCAATAATGTTTGAAATTCAAGTTATTCCAAGCTTTTCTTCAGTTTTGTAATTATTTACCGCCTTAAACATTTTTTTAATTGACAAAGTAAACTGCACATTCTTAATTCCTTGTCACAACTGTTACACAAGTTTACCCCCTTTAACAGTTGCATCTATTTTTTACCATATCATTAAAAATTACTAGTCTTTACTTAAATACTATTTACCAGAATGTCTCCTTCGATTACCTGTCAGCAGGTGTCCTCTTGTCTGCGAGTGAGGACATACAGAGAATGTGGAGACGTTTTTGGAAAGTTGGCATGTTTTCTGAAAATTAGTTCCCACTTACTTTTGTTTATGTTTCTTTTCAGTTTTTGGAAGTATGTCAGTGTTGATGTAACTTCTCTAAAGAAGTCTTACAGGTTTTGAGGTTTAAAAATAATTGACAGAACAATCAAAAATAAACACAGTTGTAGTCTCCAGTTCCTCTTTATTAATATTGAGGTATTCTGTGAAAACTCTGCATGTCCCTTCATTCAGGACTGCCCGTCTATTAGAGGAATAAATAAATCAGAAAGATGTGCGTTAAGACTGTAAAATTAGTGATTTTCTGCAGGGACTCTGGTTCAGGGAACGGGACGAACTCACCAGCAGCCGCACAGAGCGAGACACCTAAAACACCAGAGTGGGATCAGCAGCTAAGTTATTACTTCACAGAAGTTTGCCAGGATCAATACGCTGAGATCTCAGCACATGATGGATTTCACTGCTCGTGTTTTGGGCTTCTTTTTTGACTTTCCTCTGATTCTCGGTGTAAATCGGATTATCAATGTGTAGATGAGAGCAGGCTGCAGGATTAAAGCGTGGAAAGCAACAAGAAGCTTAACGGTTCTGCATCAGTCACACGCGGTTACAGCCCGCTAATGATCTGCTGCTCCTCTTCTGTCTTTGTGAGGACCGTGTACGAGAGCGAGGAGATGTTTCTGGAAGGTGAAGACGTGTTTCTGAAAATCATTCATTTTGATTAGTGAGTGAAGAGAGGGCAGATGTCGAGGTATTTTTTGATAGTATGGGCGTCGTTTAGAACGGTGGTTCTCAAAGTGGGGCCCGGGGACCCTCAGGGGTCCGTGAGGAGGCTCCAGGGGGTCCCCAGCAAAAAGGGGAATCATTTATTTTCACTGTAAATTCCACCCATAAGTAACACAATGAAAAAATGTATATGACTATTTTGGTCATGGGTTGCATAAATCAGTGGTTCTCAAACTTTTTCTTGTCAAGGACACCTAAACTGACACAAATTAGACCACGGACCCCCGTATATATAAGATTTTGTCCCCGGGTCCCCCATCTGATTTTTTTCTTTTGTTTTATTACAGAACGTTTATGCAACCCATAGTGAAAATAAATTATTCCCCCTTTTTGCAGGGGACCCCTTGGAGCCCCCTTAAGGACCCCTGGGGGTCCCCGGACCCCACTTTCAGAACCACGGGCATAAATGTTCTGTAATAAAACATCTAAAAAAAAAAATAATCCTATCGGATGGGATACCTTGGGACAAAATCTTGGGGGTCGGTGGTCTAATTTGTGTCAGTTTAGGGGTTCTTGACAAGAAAAAGTTTGAGAACCACTGATTTAGAAGTGAGGACATGTTTGGAAAGTTAAAATATTATTTAAAAAGTTGGGACATTTTGTCTGGTCCTCCTCACATGTTTAAAGGTGGGGAAAGTGATCCTGGAGAAATCCAACGCGGTTATAAAGAGCGAACAACAACACAGCAAGTATTAACCAACGTTAGCTAAGTTGTAGGTCAGCAAACTGTTACTCCAGCTGCTGCTGTGAAGCTAACATGAAGCGAACATGAAGCGAACATGCAGAGAGGACGAGATGGTCCCAGAGAACAACTCTCCTGCTGCTATAGATAACATCACAACAACAACATGGCTGCGACTTGAGATTATTTTCATTTTCGATTAGCCTTTTGATCAATTTCACTATTAATCAATCAGCTGTTTGGTCCTTAAAATGTCAGAAAATGGTTTAAAAAAATGTCTATCAAAGCTCAAGGAGACGTCCCCAAATGTCTTGTTTTGTCCACAACCCAAAGACATTCAGTTCACTGTCACAGAGGAGGAAAGAAATGTTCACATTTGATAAGCTGAAATCACTTTTCTTAAAAAATTACTCAAAATGATTCATCGATTAACAAAATAGTTGGCGACTGATTTAATATTAGAACCGCTGAGCCCACCTTGAAACAGTGTGAGAGTTGAGACTTTGGGTTAGAATAAACTTGAGTTTTCACACCCTAGATAATGTCGGCGTCTTCACAGATCTCAGCGATTAAACTGGTAACCAAAGGCAGCAAAACACTACCTGAAACCATCAAACACTGGAAACAGAAATAAGTTGTAGTGTATAAAAATAAAATGGTTGGAGTGAGAAACGGGTTTATTTTAAGTGTTTCTCTCTCCAGAGTTAAAGCGTGGAAATCGACTAAACTGGACTTTCTTTTATGATACATATAGAAAAACATACGTAAACAACTTATGCAGCAGGACACGCCTACATCAAAGCAAACACACACAAGCGTCTTCTGAAAGAATAATTTCTCTCTCCGTCTCAGAAACCTCGTTGTTTCTTCTCCGACGAGCTATGAATTATAAAACAAAGGCTTCTCTGTGTCTTTATCATGTTTAAATAGGCTGCAAGCAACGCAGCAGGACCGCCTGTCGATGAGTTTACAGATGCGTCGTGTGTGTTTGTTCATCAGCGCTCTGATATCCAGAACATATGAATCTCAGCTGCTCCCTTCTGTGTTTCCAGTCACAGATACTTCACTCCTCCAGCCAGGACGACCCGCTGCCACTGACGGACCGCTGCCCAGATCCGCCTCCAGCTAACGCCTGCTCCACCCCCACTGATAGCGCCCCGGACTGTCCCGACACCAACGCCACTGACCCCGTGAATGACGGAGGAAAGGATCACGGGAAGAGAGCGGCGAAAGAGGAGGAGGAGAAAGAAAAGACAAAGGAGAGGAAAGGTCTCTACAACAGATCCCTGCAGCTCCCCCAGGCCTCGAAGCTCCGCCTCTTCCTGTCCCAGACCTCCAGACCGGCCTCCAGCTCTGCCTCAGCTGCCGCCACGCCGCCGAGAACGAGGGCGGCCAAGCAGCCGTCTCAGGATCCAGAGAGCAACGGCACTTCTGGGGTTAAGATCAGAATGCCGGCCTTCGCTTGCAGCTCCTCCCGCCTCCCCAAGCCAAAGAGCCACTGAGCCGCCGGTCTCGTAAACCGCCTTCCTAACACGCCGCCGTGTGAAGCCTCGTGTTTTCTGTCTTTCAGTAATGAAACCTGTCGCTGCTGCTGAGAAACCGCACTTCCTGTATCTCTAAACCCTGATTATAATAGTCTGTGTACGATGTGACGGACCGTTAATTTATTTAATGATGTTGAAATATATACAGTTAACTTATTTATTGTTAGTATTTTGAGCACTTTGACTCATAATAAACTTGCTAACACTTCATTTTATGGGTCCTATAGTCTCGTAATACTTTCCTAGAGAGATGTAAATTTACTGTAAATTCAAAAGGACGGTTATTGTTTGAGCGTCATGGGAGGCGTCATGAAGGAAATATGAAAATCACAACTTAATCATTTGTGCCCGCCGTCTTGCCATTAGTCATGTGTGGATTTAATGTGGTTTTATTCTTGGACTGAGATTTGTGAATATACTTCTTGTCTTTTGAGGTAAATCAAATGTATTTCACAAACACTCACGCTTCATAAATGTCCTCTTCTTTGTTTTCCTCAAACTCACAGCTGACTCAACGCACTACATTCACGCCGCTCTCCACACGAGAGGAGGCAGAATGAATGAGGTGATGTTAAATCCAGAGCACGAATGAGTCATGTTGTGTTTTTTCCTCCATGACACCTCCCTGGCTCCGTAGTGTAACAGTGGGAAACTTGCAATTAATTAATTCCAGTTGCGCTAACGCAATGCACAGCAGGTCAGCTGACAAAGTGGGACATTTGTCTACAATTAAATACAATTGAACAAAAATTTTCTGTTATAAAATAAGTGCTTTAGTTTTAATGGAGCTGACCTTTCAAGGAAACAAAAATAACTCTCAAAACTCATGTATTTATTATGAACGAGTGAAAGAGCAAAAGCTGAAGTGCAGAACAGATTTAAAATCCCGGTCCGGGAGCTTGTGTAAATATTCGCGCGCGCTCGCTCGCTGTGTGTTAGGAAGCAGTTCGGCTGTTCGGGGCCCTGATTGACTGACTTCCTGTCTTTACTTCATCCTGGAGAAAGACTGTGGAAACTGGTCGAACCTAGTAGCTGCTCTTCCGCCCTTCCCTTCGCTGAAATCTCTCCTCCAGCCGGGGCTACCCCAAAAACTCAAGACTCAAACCTGCTGCTCTGCAAAACAACTCGTCTCCAAGGTCAGAAAATCCAGCTTTACTCTGAGAAAACAAGCTCTTCATCATGTCACTGTCCACGTCTCGTGTTTGGTTTGATACGCTCCTTCTCTTTTACTCGTAATCGTGCTCCTGTGAATCCAGAAAACGAGGATTCCTTCATGGTTTCACCAGTTGAATCCACCTAAAAAGATTTAAAGCAGGGTTGCAGTCGATTGTCTGCGGGTCCAATGCAAAATGTTTCCGAGTTGGCTGCTGTGAAAACCTCCTTCCTCCAGTCTTGCTGATTACTTTGCTCCTGTATGAAACTGTTGACGAGCCGCTGAAAGCAGGAGTTGGAAGAAGTCGACATGTTGGAGGTACGAGGTTTTTACTAAACAGCGCTGACTGGATGAAGGTAAAGGTCTCGGTATGCTTCAACAAAGTGCTTGTCTGCAGCGGTGGAATGGAATTAAATACATTTACTCAAGTACTGTACTTCAAAAACAAATTTCAAGCTACTTGTACTTCAGTATTTCTATTTTATGCTACTTTGTACTCCACTACAGTTCAGAGCGTACTTGTTACGGCACATTTATTTGATATTGTGATCGGTTTATAAATATGATGCTGCTATTAGGCGCTTTCTCACTGCCCAATTCTCCGGGATTATTTCGCCAGTATGCCGGCTCGGAAAGTTAACGGTCTAACTCTAAAGCCCTCTGACTCTGGCTGCGCCGCGGTTTTGTTAGCTCCTCAGCCCGGCGTCAACGTCCACCGGAAGCGTCTCAGCATTGACTTGTTGTTAATTTGTCATTTCTTCTTCACAGCTCTCTGTGACCCCATGTCGCCTGCAGGCTGCGTGTCCACAGGGAGCATTTCAGAATAAGAGCACTTTGCCTGCCTGATATTACTGACATTTGTTGATTTGATAATCGGTGCTTGCTTTTGTGCTTCTACTATGATCTAGTAGACTACGTAGTTAAATGGTTTTTTTGTCTGTTTTAACCGTGTTTACTGTTGTTTTACGATCGGGAGTCTGCACAGTTGACAGTTGACCGGAGGAGCTCAGGCAGCCGCGGCGTAGCCGGACTCAGTCGAGGTAACCCTATAAGCCGGAACGCTATGTGAAAGCACACACGGTTGCGGGTTTATCTCGCAATATTTTGTCCAGTATGAATGAGCGAATGCGGCATATTGGCGGACATTCTTCCCGCGTTTATTGCAGGATCTCTGTGCGAAAGCAGCTATAGATGTAACTACCCAAAACACATTGATAAATTAGTAATAATGATCCAGCTTTTTGTGCTTTTACCACATTTTGAATGCAGAGCTCTTACCTGGAGGTGGAGTATGTTTGTAGCATGGAGTCTGAAATAGAGTTGGGCATAGTTTAAATTTATCAATTTATCAAACTTCTGAACGTCTGCTGCGGTCCGCTATGGTCCAGGAATGGAAGCAGAAGGACTCTTCTTCATGCTTTGATGACGTTAGGTCGGCGTAGCGGCTCCTGGCAGATAAGAGACTCTTTGATGGACTGTAAAATACTCACCGCAGTTCAATCAGGAGCTGAAATATGCAGAAAGTTAGAAACCAAGGAGCAGAATCCAAACGCACGGGTCTTAACAAATCCACTGATTCCAACTCAGAACCGGTTCTCGATACCCAACCCTAGACTGAAACCACGTTTACGCAGTGACTGGTCAGCTGTCAGGTCTGAGTGCTTTCAGGGACATTTAGATTTCTGCTCTTATCCCCATTTGAACAATTCTTCATGTCGAGATTACAAAAGTGCCACAAAGGAGTTGCTGTGTGGAGATCAGGAAAGCAGTGGGATGTCACAGCAGACGCATAAACATGTTTGAAGCATACAGAGGCCCTAAACTAACTGAAGTGAAGTCAGAGACAAACATTTATTTCAGAACCAACCTTTAAGGAAGCAGACTTCTCACCTCTGTCAGCCAAGAGCCAGACATGACTGCTTTTCTGAATATCCCATTTTAAACAGACATTTGCAGGATCCAGAGGCTCCTTCCTCACATTAACATTTTGTCTAGGTCGTACTGCAAGTCGCAGAATAAACCTGGTGAAACGGTGAAATGAGCCCACTGACATTTAGTCTGTTCTCAGGCACCAAACGCTCCGACAAGTAAAATATTATGTCATTTACATTGTGATAATCTGTCAGGAGAAAGTGACTCTGCAGTGCTGCTCGTCCAACACCGCTTGTTTTGATATTAGAAATAGTATATGCAATAAAATATGCAACATTATAGGTTTAACCCCCAAAGCAGGCACTTTGCCCCGCCCACGTGCCCTCGAGCATAAGTGGAGGTGGTATAGAAGATATATGCAAAGACAAACTCATCTTTAGTTTCACATTTCAAGCAACCGAAGATGGTTTGTGGTTCCACAGTCAGTCCCAGAAATGAGTTCTGCTCTTGGTGATCTATCCATCAAATAGAAGAAGAAACATGCACAGGTCTCTGAACCTTGGTGAAACAACAACAACATCATCATCTGGGGTGAAAAGCAACAGCAGCAGCAATTTTAGTTTTTTAAAAATAAAACCATTAAACTGAATATCTCCGGGTCTGAAAAGTGAAGCCATGCAGAAGTGCTTTAAACCTGCGTCCTCTCTAGCTGCCAGCAGGGGGCGACATAAAGAAGTGTGATTGTATAGAAGTCTATGAGAAAATGTTTCTGCTTCTCAGCTGATTTATTCCCTCAGTAAACACTTTCCTGATGAGTTTATGGTCTCAGTCGCTAGTTTCAAGTCTTCTTCAACACAGCATGATGTTCATTTAGTAAATTATGTTCCCATTTAGAGGAACAGAGACCAGGAAGCAGGGGAGGCTTTAGGGCGGGGTTCTCTATGATTGACACATCGTTACCATGGCGACCTGTCAATCAGGATAGAGGCGACTCGTATCCGCTGCTCTGTGTATGTTTAACCAGCGCCGCTGAAAAAGCTGATCAGGAGTCGGCTGCTCATTTTTCAGTAAGTACGTTTTATTTTAAGCCTGTTTGTCGCTAGCCAAAATTATCATCACAATTAATGAGTATTACAGATGCACCTTGCTAACCAAGCTAGCTAGCTCCACCCTCTCATCCAAATATGGTTACGTCTGGTTGCAAAAAAAACAAGATGGTGACGGCCATAATGCCCAACTGGAGGCTTTAAAACGGCAGTCCACAAACCAACAGGTGACGTCACGGCGGCTACGTCCACTTCCTTTATACAGTTTTGAAGTCGGACACACACAAATTCTTAGCAACCTTCTCTCAACAACAAACTGAAGTCTAATCAGAACCAGTTAGCAACCAGGATATCTCAAGCAACACCTCAAAGTCTTACAGTGTTGAGAACCGGACAGTCTTTGTCTCCTTTGAGTTATCGAGCAGATCTTTGAACGTTTTATACCACGGAGGTCAAACGAGCCTCTGGCGGAACTTAAAAGTGTTGGCACAACTCTCCCTTTCACCCGATGGGACCTTATTTCAAACAATATGTACGGTAGTCAACATCGAGAGATGACTAATGTTTTGATCCCGTTTGTCACTTTAAAGATCCTTTAAGTCAAGAAAGTCTCAGTTTGTCGTAAAACAGTAAAGAAACATTTAGTTTTGTGTGAAACCGCTCAATGAACTACATCTCAAATCTCGCACAATATACAGCACCAACATGTTAGCGCTGTAATGCTATGCTAACGTTCATCGCTTTGTTAGAACTAGGTAACTTGCTTATGTTTCACACACAGATGTGTCTCACCTGATGTGTTTAATCCGCTAACGGCGACGTTAGCTGCAGTGACGTTAGCTGCAGTGACGTTAGCTGCAGTGACGTTAGCTGCAGTGGCGTTAGCTGCAGTGGCGTTAGCTCCAGTGGCGTTAGCTTTAGTAACATTAGCTCCAGTGACGTTAGCTCCAGTAACATTAGCTTCAATGACGTTAGCTTTAGTGGCGTTAGCTGCAGTGACGTTAGCTTTAGTAACATTAGCTCCAGTGGCGTTAGCTCCAGTGGCGTTAGCTTTAGTAACATTAGCTCCAGTAACATTAGCTTCAATGACGTTAGCTTTAGTGGCGTTAGCTGCAGTGACGTTAGCTTTAGTAACATTAGCTCCATTGGCGTTAGCTCTAGTAACATTAGCTCCAGGGACGTTAGCTGCAGTGACGTTAGCTCCAGTAACATTAGCTCCAGGGACGTTAGCTTTAGTAACATTAGCTCCAGGGACGTTAGCTCCAGGGACGTTAGCTCCAGTGACGTTAGCTGCAGTGACGTTAGCTCCAGTGACGTTAGCTCCAGTAACATTAGCTCCAGGGACATTAGCTTTAGTAACATTAGCTCCAGTGACGTTAGCTGCAGTGACGTTAGCTTTAGTAACATTAGCTCCAGTGACGTTAGCTGCAGGGACGTTAGCTTTAGTAACATTAGCTCCATTGGCGTTAGCTGCAGTGACGTTAGCTCCAGTAACATTAGCTCCAGGGACGTTAGCTTTAGTGACGTTAGCTCCAGTGACGTTAGCTGCAGGGACGTTAGCTTTAGTAACATTAGCTCCAGTGACGTTAGCTGCAGTGACGTTAGCTTTAGTAACATTAGCTCCAGTGACGTTAGCTGCAGTGACGTTAGCTTTAGTAACATTAGCTCCAGTGACGTTAGCTGCAGTGACGTTAGCTTTAGTAACATTAGCTCCAGTGACGTTAGCTGCAGTGACGTTAGCTTTAGTAACATTAGCTCCAGTGACGTTAGCTGCAGTGACGTTAGCTTCAATTACTTTAGCTTCAAAACTGCAATTACCTTAATTATCTAAAAATGACAAACATCAAGTGTGTAATTCAGGACACAATTCAAACGGGATCTAAACATTAGTCGTCTCTTGACTACCGTACATGTTTTGTCTGAAATAAGGTCCCACCGGGTGGGAAGGGAGAGACTCTCTATTGTGCCTTTTAAAAACACGAGGATGAGGAAGGTCTCCCGTCCGTCCATCTTCTGTTTTTGCTTCCTGTCTCACTTTTTTTAAGCAGCTCCTCTCGTCGTCATGTCGTTTACAGATATGACAGATCGTGACCCCGTCGTCTCTCCGTCCACTTTCTTCCTGCCCCGCTCATCATTCCTGCAGCAGGGAGGGATAACGAGCCGGCGGGGAGGTGGAGGGAGGGCGCCGCCTGCTCTAATTGGTGCTTTTATTCTTCCTCTTTTATTTTGACGACCAGCTTTGCTCTCCTCTCCTCCTGCTGTCGCCATCCTTCACTGATCGCTCCTCGTTCCTTCCCTCCCTGCTTCCTCCTCCTGCATCACCTCCCTTTCTTCCTCCCCTCCTTGCTGTCTGCTTCTTTGTTAATGCCTAAACACCTCTGTGTTAGTCCAGGACACACACACACCTGAGAGCAGCAGCAGGTACCACTCAGGTGTTGGAGATAAACCCAGTTGCCATGGCGATACAGCCCGGCAGCCACGGCAACAGCATTATGGGAATTGAATAGAGTGATTCCCCACCACCACCTCCTCCTCTCCTTTACTTCCTCCTCATTATCTCTCCTGTCTCCTCCTTTCCTTCCCTACCTCCTCATTATCTCCAGTTTCTCCTCCTTTCCTTCCCTACCTCCTCATTTACTCCAGTTTCTCCTCCTTTCCTTTCCTTTCTCCTCATTATCTCTCCTGTCTCCTCCTTTCCTTCCCTTCCTCCTCATTTACTCCAGTTTCTCCTCCTTTCCTTTACTTCCTCCTCATTATCTCTCCTGTCTCCTCCTTTCCTTCCCTACCTCCTCCTTTCCTTTCTCCCCATTATCTCTCCTGTCTCCTCCTTTCCTTCCCTACCTCCTCATTTACTCCAGTTTCTCCTCCTTTCCTTTACTTCCTCCTCATTATCTCTAGTTTCTCCTCCTTTCCTTTACTTCCTCCTCATTATCTCTAGTTTCTCCTCCTTTCCTTTCTCCTCATTATCTCTCCTGTCTCCTCCTTTCCTTCCCTACCTCCTCATTTACTCCAGTTTCTCCTCCTTTCCTTTACTTCCTCCTCATTATCTCTCCTGTCTCCTCCTTTCCTTTCCTTTCTCCTCATTATCTCTAGTTTCTCCTCCTTTCCTTTACTTCCTCCTCATTATCTCTCCTGTCTCCTCCTTTCCTTTCCTTTCTCCTCATTATCTCTAGTTTCTCCTCCTTTCCTTTCCTTTCTCCTCATTATCTCTCCTGTCTCCTCCTTTCCTTCACTTCATCCTCATTAACTCTAGTTTCTCCTCCTTTCCTTTCTCCTCATTATCTCTCCTGTCTCCTCCTTTCCTTCCTTCCTCATTCTGCTTCTTCCTTATCATCCCTACCTCCTTATTTCTTGCCCTTGTTTTCTTTCCTACTTTCTCCTTTTGGTCCCTTCCTTCCCCTTTCCTTCCCTACCCCCTTATATCCTTTCCTACCCCCTTTATATACTACCTCCTTATTTATTTATTTATATATTCTTGTGTGTCTCTGTCCCCTTCCTCTCCACCTCATACGTTCTTTTTTCCTTTCCTACCTTTGCTTCCCTCCTTGTTTCCTTACCATTCACTATCCCTCCCTTACACCATCTTTTCTTTTCCTTCCTACCCCCTTTTGACTTCTTTCCAGACAATTTATTACCTCCTTCCCTTCCTTCCTTCCTATTCCTTTTCCGCAAACCTCCTCCTTTCCTCCCCTTTCTCCTTGTTTCCTTTCCTGTCTCCTATCCTCTCACTTCCCTAATTTCCGTCTTCTTTCCTTACCTCCTCCTTTCCTTCCCTTCGAGGCCTTCCGCATTGAAACCTCTGGGTTAAACACTGTGTATCAGCAGCCTGCATGGGTCCGTCTGTTAATCAGCGCTGTGTATTATCAGCAGCCTCCCACAGAGAGGAAACGGGGAGGGTTTGGGGGTAAAACAGGAGCAGAATCACAGTTTCTCAGCTGAAGCTTAAACTGGATTTACCTGGTGAATATTCCCACCCCAGAACAGACTCTTAACACCGGCCGCCGGCTGGTAGCTAGCTTAAACCTGAAGGTCACTTCATCTTAAAGACGGAGAGAAATAACAGTTAATCTGCCTCCCAGCAGCCCGCCGTCCAATTAAAATCCTCCACCTGACGAAACAGCTGGAAGCAGCTGAACAACCGAAAGTCAGAGGGATGTGAGGCCTTTAAGCAAAGATGTGCTTTCATTGCATTTATTCAATTAATTAAAGTTACAGGCGTCCCTAATAAAGTGGCCACTGAGTGAGTGTAATTTAGAAACTGTGTTATTACATAGTTGGTCCACCAGAGAGCACGGTCGGGTTTATTTTACACTCACTGATCTTTAAACCAACATTATGTTAGATGTGGGTTTTGTGTGATTTGACCAAACACAAGTAATGTTTCACAGCCAAACATCAAGCAGGTGCAACAACCGACCGGTTCAGCAGGCAGGAGGCCAGCTCGCCGTCTGCCCTGCAGCCTTTTATTTCACGAAGCTCTCGCCAACGTCCGGCAGCCTCTTGCTCGGTCTCTCTCTTTGTCTCGTCTTAGCTTCCTCTGTCAGCGTCGGCTAACGTTGCGTCCGTAGAGGCTGCTCAGCCCGGGTTACGTTGCCTTCCCGGCGCCGCTCTCCACCAGCAGCAGCATGATGATGCTTGAAACTTGGGTGGCGAGCTAGCCAACAAAGCTAGACTTACAGTAACGTTACAGATGTCCTGTTATCTAGCAAGTTTGCTAACATTGACTCCAGGTTTATAGCCAGCAGCTAAACATCTGTCTGGGAAACCTCTCAGATTTACTTTGCTTACATCAATGTAAATTTGAAGAAACAGATCTGTGTCCAAAAAAACAAGCTACTGATTACTGCATTATATTCTGAGAACACCGAGCTAGTTTCTCACATTGTACAATAATATACACTTGTTGCTTCTTATAGCTCGCTAAAGAGTCGTCTTGGTGCCGTAAAGCGTGACGCCGTGTTGGCGAAATGATGCTCGTGGACAGGATTCCAGTGTTGCATAGTGCCAACAACCAGCAGCCCAAGAGAGACTTTCATTTCACCCTGATCGCAAGTCAGTGTAGCATCCAAACGATTTATACATAATGTCGCCTTCATGAAAACATTTAGATTTAGTCCTGATGGAAAATGTTGCTTTATGTAAAAAGCTGATCGTATTGTCCAGCATTGTAGCAGCAACTTTAGTTTGGACTCCAGTTATATTCTAAACTTAAATAATTAATGTGGCTGGAAAATCGATGGCTTTCTTGGACTTAAAAACAAATGTTTCTGCTGCTGGCTGCATGACATGAAGTGTGATCATATGAACATTTTCAGTCCAGAAAACTGTCAGCTAAAGAAAATTACTGAACGTTCTGCGCTCAGATCTCCCAAACCAGCTGTAACCGTTTTAATAACACCCACATGGAGCCATATCTCTCACACTACATCCATCACTTTATAATCCCCCCTGAAATGAATTACAATATGAGGAATTTTCTTTTATGATATCTTAACTTTATGCTGCGTCACGGCGCTGTTAAAGTGGAGCCGTTCTTCTCTTTCAGATCGGCTCTTCCTGCACTCTCAGCTGCGTTAATTCATGCAAGTGACACAAAACCCAGCGGGGTGCGTTCACAGCCGAGCTCCGGCTGCTGCGCTTCAAAATTCATCTGCAAAAATCACTGCGTCACCAGGCAGCGAGCACGCACACTGTGGGGAAAGGGTTTGTATTGATGTTCTGTACGAGCATTGATTCCACATTTCAACACAATAACATGTGCCTCCCGTTAGAAGCTGAATTGAAATAGGGAGGGAATAGAATAGAAGTAAAAGAGGAATATCCAATTTAAAATGAAAGAGGAAAATAAAGTATGTAGGCTTTTGCATAGCTGCAAACGTAGATTTTCACTTCGTCTCATAGAGGCAGAAAAAATAAACCGAACATCTCATTGGTTGTGAGTCTTCTCAAGGCTTCTCTTCGGCCTTCATGCCCCTTCATGCATCTTTAAAAATGTTGTAAATGCTAGAAAACAGACAGCACGAGTCTTTGTCTGCCAGGGTTCAGGGTTTGTGTCCATCGAGGAGCAGGAAAACCTCCACGAGCGCTGAACAAGGCAATGAGTAGAAATCCACAACAAATCCCTGAGCTGGATCCAAGACCAAGACTTTACAAGTGAGTCGCCCTGACGAGCTGTCGGCTCTCCTGAGGCCTGAGTTTCCTTCAGGATGAATAAAGTTATATCTTTAAAAGCCTCTGCTATCATGCTGTTCTCTAAAACGCCTGTTGTTGTTGTTTCATCTACTACTTGAACACACAAACTGTTAAATTCACACCCTGAACATCACTGACAGGAACGCCATCACAGACTGACCACGTCTGAAACATTCAGTTTATTTGCTCACTGCTTCCTTTAGAACAGAAACTTCACCTGCAGACATGTCTCTGCAGCTTCATGATGCTCTGACATGGTTCTGTAATTTAACTAAAGATGTATCAGTCTGAAAAGTTACTGACGCTGCTGTGTGTGTTTTTCCTTTTAATCCAATCAGGTTTCACCGAGTTTGGAAGTCATAAAGGTCAGTGAACACTGAAGGGGCCTTTTAATAAGATCAAATATTGTAAATTCTCATTCATCACAAACAATGTGTGGGTCATGGCCGGCACAAACAAACAAAGGCTGGATCAGAACATCGACGGAATCACCTGTACAACAAGGGCTCGCGTGTTTAATTCATCAGAATGTACATTTCCATAACAGAATTTACAGTTTCTATAATTAATCCCAAATCACGTCAATTAAAATGCAACACTTCCTGGAGATATTTCACGTTAAAAACTCTTCCTGGACAAGGAGAGAGCATCTCTCTAAGCTGACGAAAGGCTTTTAATGTGAAACACTTGCACAGGACGTGATGCATCTCACTGACAGAAACTTAACAATGCAAAAAAGAAAGTAAAGTTAGAACCAACTCTGGTAATGGGAGCAGATTTTAGCAGTTTCGATGCTCAGTATTCTCAGCAAAGGTAAAGAGTTTCACATTAAAAGCCTGCCTGAAACCCTTGGAAAGCTTTTAATGTGAAATATCTGTGCAGGACGTGATGCGTCTCACTGACAGAAACTTAACTACAATGCAAAATAATAGCAAAGTAAAACCAGCCATGGAATTTTTAATGTTTCGATATTCATCCCTAAAGAAAGCCTTTATGCTGGAGTTTCACTTTAAAAGCCCGCCTAGAGCCCCTGAAAGGCTTTTAATGTGAAATATCTGTGCAGGAAGTCTTGAGTTGAGGTTTAATTTGGTGAACACTTCTGAAACTCTGGTCTCTGTTGTTGTTGTTGTACTGATGATTAATTAGTGCTGCATTTATCAAGATGACGTATTGAGTTTGAATTAACAGGAGCAGATCAGAAAAGATGTTTTCCCAAAATTTGATCAAATATACACATAAATAAGAGGAAAGGTTTAAATTGATGCCTGGTTCTTTCTGATTTGAGGTAAATAAAGACTGATGGTTTTTCAGGTGAAAGGTCGGACTTTCCACCGAAAGCTGCTTTGTTGTCGATGATATTTCAAACTCTGTATTTACACGTATTTAAACTCCTTCTCATGTTATATCTCCACAACGCAACCTTTTATAATCACAACAGTGTACTCACTATTCATATCTATACAGCATCTGAAATATTCAGTCCTTCCAGAGTAAATCCACTTTGCCGTGACCTGTACTGTGTTGTCTGGGGGATACTTTTATTTTGAAAACCTGAAGGACAAGTGTCTTAAGTTCCTGTATTTTCCTGTGTCACCTGCTGGTTTTGGCTGAATATATTTTGTGTGCAATAACTCTGGAGAACTTGAGTGTTTTACCTTTTAACTCTTATTTCTGTGACAAACTGTACAAAGTCTTACCCACTGTAATTGTTCTTATCGTTAACACTGAAGTTTGAGCTTGTAAAGCGTCTGAAAATGCACTTTAAATGAAAACGATGCGGGGCTTCGTTCAGCTCGGCTCTTAAATGTTCAAAATGCAAGTTTTATTTGCGGTGGGGGGGGTTTTTGATTTGTGTGTTTGTGTGTCATGAAATCTTTTCTTGGCTCGTCACCGTGCATTAATGCTGCATTCACGTCATACTGGGGACAGAACTAATACGTTTAATACTAGATATCAACGTTCAGCTTAGTTTTAGGAAGTCTGAAATCAGTAAAGATTAAAAACACAGGACAGAACATCCCCTTGGGGCCAGATGTGAGCGCACAAAGACAGAAATATGCATCCTTTTCATCAGGTTTATAAAAGAGCAGTGAGGTTTAGCGCCTGTATCATTAAGTCATCACACGTGTCTCAGCCGTCACCATTAAAGGTGGGGTCAGCGATTCTAAACCAACGCATTATGAATATCCTCACGGTCCGCTAGCTGTCTGTTCTTAGTGAGCGCTATATATATATTATATAGTTAGATGAAAAGATGATGTGAAAAGATCATAAACGGGAAACGAAATGCTGCAGCTAGTGTCAGTTTAAAAGAACGATTAAATTGATCAGTCATTTGGTAAAATTGAGCGTTTTGCTGCAGTTTCTCGACCTTTTTAAATGTAAATTGCTCTGTCGTAATGCTGACGTGAGCGCTGTAGTTTCTTCAGACTTGATAGGTTCTTAAAGTTTGATGTTTCACTTTTGAAGCCAGCGCCGACGACTCAAACAGCAGCAGCTCTGCAGTGATTTCATCCGCTCGGTTCAGCTTGGGGATGCACCGAATGTCCGACCTTTCGGTGTTCGGCATAATGAGTCAAAGGACCAAAGACATTTTACCAAACAATTCCGTTGACATGTTTTTACAGCTTTTTAAAGTGGCCGAGAAAGACGCAAAAATGGCCGTTTGCAGGCGCTCCAACTCCTGTTTTCAAAATAAGGCGTCTGTACAGGATGGAAATAAGATTAACTGGATTATATAAACACAAAGTATAAAACATATTACAGGTGTCCATTAAAAGTAAATGGACACCTGTAATTTTCTTTACCGGAGCCTCTCGGGCCCCGGACCCCCCCCCACCATAGTCTCTCCATCCTGTGGGAAACACTGAGGAAAATACACATTTTGACTCTTTAATTTATGCAATGGGGGGGAAAAATGTGAATGTACTTGTTGTTGTTCGGGAAAGTTTTTCATTTTTTTGGGTTTTGGGCTTCGGCCAAGAATTTTCATTTCTGTGCATCCCTATTTCAGCTGAACGGTCTGGAAAAAAGATAGTAAGAGGACGTTTAACGATGGTTTGTTCTGTCTCCGTCTCATCACATCAGCCCTCGTGTCGCTCCAGAGACACCTGTCCTGCAGGTTTTTGAAGGTGTCCTTGCGTCTGGCCTCCTGGCGGTGCACAGAAAACTACAATCATGGCGTCCTGAGGGGGTGAGCCCGCATTGAAAATGTTCCCACACGATGTAAACGCAGCATTATTGGCCAGCACACCTGTTAGCTTGGCTCTTACTGGTTAATATTTTGAACCCTGACGATAACTGCATTGTGTGACTGAGCACCTCATATCTGTTTAGTGTTTCCTGTTTCCCTGCGACATCACATCCTGTTTCGGTGTCGGGGCGCAGGAAGTTTTGTTGGACACGACCAAGCCGTGTAGACGTGTGTAGCCCTGTTATGGTTGACCAATGCAGCCCTCTGTTGCTTATTGGTTAATATTTATTGTCCTGTTCTATCATTGGCTGAGATGTCTCTGATGCTGCTGAGAAGTCGATTGCTGAAATAAAAATTATCTCCTCACAAACTGAGTCTGTTTGTTCCTCTTTATTTCCCAGGTGTTCCGTCACATCCAGCTCTGGTTGGCTCGGACAGTTTGTTCCAGGATCTTTTGCTCTCATCACCCTTTAGCGTCGTCGGTGTACGCGTAGAGTCTGCGGTGAAGCTGGAAAGAATTAATATGCAACATCGTGTTAGACTTTCAAAACAGAACCTGTGGCTAACGTGAGGAAGCGGCACGTGGTTAAGGTACAGCGGTACGGTTTAGATCATGGTTTGGGTTAAAATAACTACGTTACTTTTCCTGACTTAAATTAAGTAAGTTGCGTAACTTCACTGAAAGGAATCAACCTTTTTGTTTCACTCGGGAAACCAACACCGGTCTCCCGGGTGAAAGTCCAGTTTCTGTCCCGCCTGTCCCCAACTATACTAGACGTTTTTGCTAACCTGACCGCAGAGCCCTACATGTGTCACGTGACGCTCACCTGTTCTTGTTCTCGCCTGCCTGCTAAAGAGAAGAGAAGCTCGGTGCCTCTCATGCGGCCGCGTGCTGAACTGAACGTAGCTCGTCAATGTCGCGGCCTGGATGGGCGGGACATTTAAAATCATTGTCAGACAGGTGTCATTTACACTGAGGACGCCGGGGACATGTCAGAATCAGAATGTCTCCATCACTTTCTGAAAGCTTTTGTTAAAAATGTTCTGAAAAACGGCAACAAGGAATGTTAAATAAACATGCAATGCAACTGAAATATAGAAGAAACAAATGTGCATCGTCCAAAAGCTGATTTATTAGCTGTATTAGATTCCTTCATATTTTGATTTGTCACCTGCCACCTTAATTTTGTTTCCCTGAAGACATTTCCACCATAAACTGGTGCAGAATGCAGGAAATGAAGTGTTGTAATATTTACTAGTTTCGCGGGGGGGGGGTACTGTCACATATTATTGTCCATTTCAAACACTGGCAAAAACTAAAGGGTCCCCAGGGTGTTAAAAAGTGGAGACAATCCATAAAACAATCCATATGTGACGCCCTGGGATGAGAACGGGTGGAAGTAGAGGTGCACTCTGGGAATTAGTACTTTTTAAAATCACAGCTCTGCCTTTCTGTTACTTGTTATTTCTGACATGAGTTCGGTTTTCAAAAACAACACTAAACTGAAAAACCCGTCATCGTCAAATCAGCACAGTTCCCAGAAGGTCTGTGCATGCCGGCTTTGAGCAGATTGTCTATTTTTCATATTCCATTATCATTTTACAATAAAAAGCTGGTGTGATCAGCGTAATGTTTTGTACGGCAGCACGTTCCTCACAGACGGATACAGCAGAGAGGAAACGCCTTCGACAGGAAGTCAAACAAACAGCAGTTTGTTGATTCATTCTTCTTCTGTGGTTGCTGAGCTTTAATAAAGCTTTGAAACAGAAGACTGAACTACACATAAACAATGAGTAACTGCCTTTCTTTGCTGCTTAGACTCTGACTGGAGCTGCACTCAGTTACAGCAGCTCCCTCCTGTCAGCAGCCTCATGCTGCCGCTGTGTGTGAGAACAGGTAAGTGTAGTAAAGACATCCCTTCTGATTAATCCCCTTTCTGTCTGAGTTTTTCATGCAGCTGCTTCCTGCTGCTGAAGATTAAAGAAGAAACACAGGGTGCTTCTCAAGTCTCCTAATTGCATCCGCGTTTGCCTCACGTGCGTCTTCGTCCCGCTCACAGCTGGATCAGCTGTCATTCGAACAGCTGGAGAGACTTTTGATGGAGTTTGTGTTGGAGCTAATAAAGTCTCACAGTTATCAGTGCAGAGCAGCATGATTCTCTGTTACCTGTTTAACAAACACCTGCACATGAATAATTACAGGCTACGGGGGCGGAGCTAGACTCGCATCACAGTGGGGGCGGAGCTTCATCGTGGGCGCCACCTGCTAGATGAACCGGGCAGGAAGTCGGACTCGGCCGAGAATCCGGGAGTTTTGTTAAAATGTGCTAATAAGTTTTCCATTTGTTTGAATTACAAATGTGACTTTATGATTTATATTTATTAAAACGTGTCTCCTTAGAATCTAGTGGGTTTTTATTTTAATTTTTTGGTAATTGTCATCCATCCCAGGAGTGACGGGACTGTTTCATTTGATAAGAGCTCCTGAATTTTCCCCCTACAGCGAGACTACACGCAGCTATGGTTCGTCCACGTTCACGTCAACTGAGCTAAATTTTATGGCCTACGTACGGGGCCCCTACCGGCCGGGGCCCCTACCGGCTCGGGGCCCTGGGGCGGCCGCACCCACGCTATCTCCGCTTCTGGGCTACTGTCTGCTCAGAGGCACAGGATCATTTAGGCACAATGCTTAAATTATCTGCATCCATAGTTATTATTTCTGATTGTGAATAACCCAGAATATGATCTTTGGATTTATTAGGCTAAATGTTTAAAGGAAATTGAATTGATGTAACTCACATGCAGGGGCCATTTTAGATTTTCAAGTCATCCAGCCTGCAGCCTCCAGGCTCTAATTCGGTCTTGGTGTTTCCTGACAGCCGACTCTTCATCCTGACCTCAATATGTGACCTCATCTCATGTGTCGCCCTCGGTCCGTCCTCGCAGACGTCCCCGTCCTCAGCGGGACTTTAATATCTGAGCCAGACGCTGAAAAAATGTTCCCATTTGTCCCCTGACACCCTGAACGCAACAAGACGGACGGTCGGCTGAGACGCCTCTCCGTCTCGCTGCTGAAGGCCGAGCTGAGTGACAGCGAAGATGAAGATGATGATGATGATGAGCTGGCGTGATGGAGACTGGGCGGCTGCTCAGAAAAACATCTTCACACAGTAAATCCGTCTGATTTTCACTTTGAAACATAACGATGAGCAATTTCATCATTAGGTCAATGCAGGTGTAATTTTTAAAAAGGTAAGGTATTTTTAAGGTAAAATAAGGATTTAATACATGTTGTGGATGTATTTATGTGTCAAGTCACTGTCAAGTATGAAGGACAAAAAATACCAAGTATGAATTAAAAAAAATGCAGAAATAAATCATTAAATACATGAATAAATTAAAAATAAATACATTTTGGTTATAAAAAGGCTATTTCTGTATTTATTTGATTATGTATTTATTTATGTACACATTTATACATGTATTTAATAATGTATTTATTTCTGTACTTCTACATGTATTTGTTTTGTTTATTATTTATTTATGTATTTATAACTTAATTTATTAATACATTTATTTATTTATATTTATTCATTTAATGTATTTATTTCAATACTTTATATTTATTTATTTATTTATGCATTTCTAAATGTATTTATTCATTTCTTAAATTATTTTATTTATAACTTAATTTATTGATACATTAATTTATATTTATATTTACTTATTTATGTATTTAATTATGTATTTATTTCTGTACTTTTATATTTATTTATTTAAATTTCGGTACAATTATTTATACATTTTTTGTCCTTCTAAATTTTGACTTGCAGAGCTCAGAATTAGTTTTGTGCTCACTCAAATCTTTAGTCGTATATATACCTCCAAACTGGATCAGGGCTAAGCAGTTCCAGATTCACGTCCCGTTTGGTTCGCAGTTTTTAAAGATCCCCTCATCTGTATTTTCATCCATCTATCGGACGAAATCATAAAGGGACTTTATTCTTTACTGTGGTTCAGATCAGAACAACCTGCTTTGCGTGTTGGACAGTTTGGACAGTTTGTTCCACCTGAGGCGATTAAAGATGTGTGCATGAGTGGGATGTTACCTGGGAAATGGGTAATATCTGAAAGTGTTTTCAAGCCCTGGAGCTGAATGAAGACAGCAGGGAGGAAGAACCGTGTTCACGCCTGAGCCTCTTTCTGGACACCAGCATGCAAATACTTCAGATTTTGTAATTATGCAAACAAAAACACGTTGACCTCCGCGAGTGACTGTACAAGACAGATGTGTTATTTCCATCCATCCAAAAGTATATTCTAGAGGTGAGTCTGAATGTCAAAGCTAACATGTCTCACATGTTTACCAGAGGAGAATCCACATATTTTTAAATATCCTACACTTTTCTTAAAGCTCTAATCTCAAAAGAATCTAAAATGTTGGACTGAATCAGATGATTCCCTGTAAGGATGAAGATGACGTTGTGTCCACGTTAGCAGCAGAGTGTTAGTGTTAGCAGCGCCTGTCTCACCAGTGTGTTGTTCTCAGGACACTCAAATTCCTTGTTTGCACTATGGGAAGTAGGCGAGCCGGCGGAGCCAGCGCGACGCTGGGAAACCCCGGGTCCTGCAGCTCATGTAGATGTTTCTTTGACACGGACCACCTACTCAAAGCATCGCTGCACCCTTTCACGGACACAGGATTACCTCTGACAGCAGAAATGGTTCAGGGGCCGTTTGAGGAACACAAAAAAACAAGTTCAAAGTGTTGACTTGGCCTCCAAAACTCCCCAGATCTCAATCCAGCCGAGCATCTGTGGGATGTGCTGGACAAACAAGTCCGGTACATGGAGGCCCCACCTCACATCTTACAGGACTTAAAGGATCTGCTGCTGAAGTCTTGGAGCCAGATACCACAGCACACCTTCAGAGTCCAGGTCTCAATGGGTCAGGGCTGTTTTTGGTGACTTAATTACTTAAATGTGGAAATTCATGAGGTGTGTGTGTGTGTATATATTAATACACTTATCTATTGTTACTGTATCACTGTTTGATTTTGATTACAGTCAATTTCATTCACTCATTTTTTAGTAAAGGAAGAAACAAACACTTAATGTCAATCCATTTAATGTCTGATAGTTGCTGTTCGTGCTGTAAATGTACAATCAAGATCATCAGTTATAACCTTTGTGCATTTATTAAATCGAAAGCCAAATATAGGCCAGTGCGTTGCTGTAGAAATGCAATTTCTATGTAAAATACAGTATTTTCATGAAGTACACATCCTGTAAACCAGTGGTTCTCAAACCTTTTCTTGTCAAGGACCCCTAAACTGACACAAATTGGACCTCGGACCCCCATTTGATATGATTTTGTCCATGGTTCAAATTACAGGGGGGCTTATTTAGGCTTTGACCCCCCACAACAGAGGCAAAACCAACAGTTCTGTGGGTCTTTCTTACCTGTCATTGTAAATATCACAGTATATTTCCCGAACTCATGCCTTATATTGAAGAATCTTGAAATACGATTTCTGACGCCCCTAAAATGGACCGTACCATTCCCTAACCTGTTAGTTGAAGGTGTTGGCTGCCCGCATCACTGGCATCGGCAGCTGCTCCAGTCCAGTGCGTCACACTAATGGAGACGTCAGCAGTTCGATATCTAGCTTCTTTAATAAACTTAACTTTCCCACCTTCAGAGTTTCGTAATTAGCATTTCTTTTACTTAAAATGAGCTATGTGATGTGAGCTAGCGGACAGCCCACCCTGACATTTCATTACCATCAGGCCTCATTTCATGTTCTATGTAATTGTTAGCTGGTGCTCAGGCCTGAGCAGTGAAACTGAGGATTAGTTATGGTAGAAACACATTCTGACACCAATATAGAGTTTATTATTTCTTTTTAAGTGTTTTGTGAGTCTTTCTACAATCAGCATGATGTTTGTTTTCACTCTGGAATTCAGGAGGTTTACCTGCCCAGGTAAATGTTAAAATCCAGGTTTGTTATTTCAAATGGTTTCAGTTTTATTTATATAGCGGCAATTCATAACAAAAGGCTTCTCATTGCACTTTTTATATGAAGCAGGTCTAGACAGTTCTCTGTTCCCCAACAGTGTATGAAAACTGCTTTACTGAACGCAGAATACATTTCATTCACAGTCAACATGAGCGGGAGGAAACGAGATAGTTGCTTGAAAAAAGCTGAAAGTTGAAATGAGAATAATTAGGAATTAAAGATGATAATGCAGCCTGTATTTTATGATCATGGTGGTTCTGGTTCGACATTGTGTGGGTCTGTTTCGGGCAGTTTTGCTGCAGAATAGTGACCTCTGACTACAAAAGACTGCACACATTAGTGAAATAAGCAATGATATTGTACAATTTGTAAAAAAAAAAGTTGTCACTGTGAAATTCGCACCCTGATTTTGTCCCAGTTTCTTCCATCTGATAGGATTTTTTTCTTTTACATGTTTAATTACAGAACGTTTATTCAACCCATGACCAAAATAGTGTTTATTTATTGTGTGACTTCTGGAGGGAATGTGTAGTGAAAATAAATGATTCCCCTTTTTGCTGGGGACCCCCTGGAACCCCCTCAAGGACCGCTGGGGGTCCCCGGACTCCATTTTGAGAACCACTGCTGTAAATGAACGGGAATTTACTGGTTGCTGAGTTCCGGTAATAATACAGTAAAAATTACAAGTATTTACTGTGATCAGTGTGCAGCACCATACTGTAGTGTAGTTTTACAGTACTGCTGTGTGGTAACTGTGGAAACACAAGACATTACTGCGAATTTACTGCAATTATTAGCCAGTAATTGACTGTAAAAGTACAGTAGTATACTTTACAGTGTACACAGTTTTATAGGCAGGTGGTCATAATGTTTTCACGGGCTTTTTCTCCCCCCTAACTTTCCTCTCTCTCCTCCTTCCTCCTCCCACCGTTTATTCATTTTCCTTGTTTGTGTCGACAAACATATTTCCACCTGCTGCTTATCTCCTGCGTGGCACAGAGAGTGTGAGTGAGGGCTTCTGGGAAATGCTGTTTTAGCTGCTGTGAGATAAGGCCCCACAGCGGCTGAAAGAAAAACCTCCTCCCATCATCGCATCATTACGACCTCCGACTGCGTATTATAAAACAGCTTATTTGGCTTTTCTGAATCCTGAGCCCCATTTCTTCCCGGACAAACGATTCTATTAACATTATCTCCGTTCAGTGCGACGAGCCTCAAATCATACCGTGTGTCCGTGAACGTCCTGCAGCTGTAGGTATGTGCAGCGTCGAGGTGAATAAATGCATTTTTAATGGTTTATCATGGGGTCAGCACTAAAGCTGCAGGTACAATTTGGATTGATTATTAACTAATGAACTGTGCTCAGCAGTTGTTACTGAATCTTTTTGGAGAGGTTTGTTTGGTCGTATAATCACGCTGTCGTCTAAACGAATTAGCAGGATCAGTGAAAGCAGGCTGTGTTTACTGTTTTATTGACGAGCTTCAGGACGACATGGCTCCACCTCAGAGCAGCAGAGAGAGCAATTAAAAGCTGCAATGAGTGTGGCTTTAATCTTAAGAGCGCCTCTGAATATATGTGTATCCGCTCATACTCCTGCTGCTTACAATTAAAGTGATTAACGTTATCAGCGAGCTGTCGTTGCTGCCAATTATCAATTAATCACTCGCTAACAACAAATGCTGACAATGTCGCAGAGCACCAGGGGATGTTGTTCCACGTCTTGTTTTGTTTGACCAGAAATATTTAATTTACTGTCCTGTAAAACCGAGAAAAGCAACGAATTCTCACATTTAAGAACCTGAAACCATCAAAAAAGTAATCAATTAACTTCTTCTGAGCGACTAATTGATTAATTGTTGCAGCTCTAATGTGGAGTAATGATCCCGTCCCCTCCTGTTCACATGTCCAAGAGGGTATCCTGTCCGTCCTGATTTCCTCATGTGTCTCCCCTGTCTAATCCCCCTGCCTGCTTTTTATCCTTGGGCCTTTCTCATTTCCCAAAGTTTCTGCCTCTTCGACTCCTCGATCCTCGCGGCGCATCTTAGGAGGAGGAAACAGGAATCCTTTCCTCTGAGTCGTCATTTTAAAGCGACGTCAATTAAATCTGACCTGTCGCGCAGCTGCATCACCTGTGCGCAGGATAAGCAGCTGACGATGGATGGATGGATGGACCGCAGGACTCTACTGTTGGAATGACATGTGCAGACTACATGGGCACTATTATTATTATAACATGAAATACAGCAGGTCAGTGCTGAACGCTCTGGTTGTTATTACAGCCTAATAATTTGGCTACAGCAGCTGAGTGCTCTGTTTTGTTACGATTATAGCAATATCAGCGTGATGCGCAGATCCGCTCGGACATTAACTGAAGTCCTATACCTTCATTTCTTGTGTTATATTGATGTACTGGTGTTTTCCTTGGCGATTTACTGTCAGTCATTTAAACGTTTCCATCTGTGCAGTAATGTCACAGCAAATATGGTGGGACAAATCAAAAAACCTGCAGTAATAAACAGGACAGAGAGAGGAAACAGAATTAAACCATGTTTAGCCTCTGATGGAGCTCAGTGTTGATCAGGAGGACGGCTGCTTTACTCCAAACACTTTTACTGTATGAAACTGGACCTTTTGGATGTGCAGAAGAACACAGAACATGAATTAACATCAGATCCTGACCGATCGTGTCGGCGTATCTAGCGTTCATTTTTACGATCCTGCTGCCCATTCACACATAACATTCAACAACAACAACAACAACATCAGTGATGTCAAAGTGAAATGACATTAAGGAATGCGGTTAGAACAGCGCATTATGAGGCGCTACACAAATGATGACGAAGGGCAGAAAGTTCGATCGCGCATTTGATTATTTTTTAACTAACACAACTTATGAATACAAGAGGAACACTTCAGAGTCCTGCTCCGGCCATTGGTTGGTCCAGCTGCAAGCCACGCCTCTTTTATTTATTTATTTTTTTATATATTTTTTTAAACATCACAGCAGCTGAAAAGACTTCAGCAAAGGATACACCGATGTATCCTCGCTTATAGCTCCTCCAGCAAGCCTCCTCACATTTTCGAGTGGCCTTTTATTGTGGCCAGCCTAAGGGCTTTTATTGTGGCCAGCCTAAGGCCTTTTATTGTGGCCAGCCTAAGGCCTTTTATTGTGCAAGCTTAAGGCCTTTTATTGTGCCAGCCTAAGGGCTTTTATTGTGGCCAGCCTAAGGGCTTTTATTGTGGCCAGCCTAAGGCCTTTTATTGTGCAAGCTTAAGGCCTTTTATTGTGCCAGCCTAAGGCCTTTTATTGTGGCCAGCCTAAGGCCTTTTATTGTGCAAGCCTAAGGCCTTTGACAGATTTGTGAACAATATTTGAGAGAAATAGGCCTTTTGTGTACATAGAGAAAGTCTTAGATCTTTGAGTTCAGCTCATGATGAATGGGGGCAAAAACAAAAGTGTTGCATTTATAATTTTGTTCAGTGTACATATTTTGAAATGTCACCTGCCACCTTTTACATAAATTAAAAAAAATCGTTTTGAGGGAGTATCTCAAAATTGAAACCTGAGTAACAGTACTTTCCCTGATTCTGTTTTTGTTTCAATCTTTTCTTCTTCTCTCTGTTTTAATGAGCAAACCTCCCTCACACACACACAGTTATCAGATCAGTGTGAACAGTTAGGCTGTGTAATCAGTAGAAAATAATTACTTACCCATTATGCTGAGATGACACCCTCTGAACAAGAGCTGCAGTGTGAGAAAGAGATAATTTGTTTTCATGCTTAAATACATTTTACATACAAA
The DNA here is from genome assembly GCF_014851395.1 of Micropterus salmoides. NCBI lineage: Eukaryota > Metazoa > Chordata > Actinopteri > Centrarchiformes > Centrarchidae > Micropterus > Micropterus salmoides. The sequence continues at coordinate 26,182,285 of NW_024041262.1, read as the reverse complement.
TTATTAAACTTATGGCTTCTTCGTATTAAAAGTCATTGTCTGTGACTCCTAATGTAAATTTACTTCAGTTTCATTCTTCGCTTTTGCAGGAAAGTTATAAAAGACTTTCAGTTCAGTACAGTTTTAGTGTACTTTACTGGAGTATTTCTACTCCACTACATTTAGTAGTTTCCTCTCCACTTCTTTCTCCTCCACCTTCATCTCCCTGTTTTGTCCTCTCATCATCCTCCTTCTTCTTCTTCTTCCTTGTCTTTTGTTCTCCTCCTCCTTCCTTCATTTCCTCTCAGTATTTTACCTGTGGAGGCAAGGCCAATCAGAGCCAATTAGCATAATCAGATGGGTTTTTTTCCGTGTCATCAACGAGATAGTTAATTACTGAGAGGCTGGTGTGTGTGTGTGAATTAATTTTCGTCTGTCTGTTGAATCTTGTGGTTTTTATTGCTCTGAGCCCTGAAGTGAAAAAGCCATTAAATCTGCAGCAGGTAACTTTTATGATCATTTATTTTGAGGGAATAAAAATGAATGAGTGAAGATGAGTTCTCTGCTTTACTGGTAATCAAAAAGCACAGGTGGAGCTCTGTGCTGTCAATCAACACCAGCCAGCGACCCGGGGGAGGAACTGTGGGGAGATGGCGTTCTGCACGGCTCATCGGAAACCAACAGGTCTTCTAAATTAAATGACTAAATAGGTGGTTTCCCTCCAGAGAGATGCACAGAGGTGGTTTTATGCTCGGACGCACCCATCAGGCAGCCCGTCCTCACAAAAACAGATGTATAGGTTGATTATTTAGCAGCTTACTATGACCCATATTTAATTTTGTTGTTAGGCCACAACCTCTACAGGTGATGTAGTATAAAGAGTCCATGTGAGGAGGCGGTGGGGTGGATGGATGAGTCAGCTAAACTCAGGAGACCAAAGTTCGAGTTCCATGTGAAAGAAAGTCAAAGGTGACGTGTTTTAGGTTAAATGACGTTTTGTAGAATGACCAAACTACGACCGTTTCACAAGGTTTAGCAGGTGTTAAACGTCATGTGACTTAGTTCACATGACTTACATAACGTAGTGGAGCAACACATTCTCACTCCCGGCTCGTCACATGTGGACGCTTGGTTAAGACCCCTTGGCGTCGCTTGTAAACGCCCTTTAGCGTTGTTTTTCAACGTTTCAACATAAATTTTAAAATATCTATCATAAATTGGTGCAGAAACTTTCACCAGAATGGAGGAAATGAAGTCTTTATAGATCTAAATTTCCCCCAGACCTCCCCCCGCTCATATAACTCAGCATTGAGGATCTCTTTAAAACACTGTTTGTGCGTATCGTGACTCTCGAGAGCTAATCCCACCACTTTTCAACACAATCATTCTGTATTTTGCTGTTTCTTGTTGTCGGTATGTTTTGACTTTAACGTTGTTTTGTGCAGCACTTTGGTCGCCTTGTGTTTAAATGTGCTCTGGAATAAAACACTTAGTACAATAGAACATTTTGAGCAGTTTGAGGTGGTGATGGCGCAATGGATGAGATATCTGCCTTTGATGTGAGAGACCCGGGTTCCACCATCGTGTCCCTGAGCAAGACACTTAACCCCTCGTTGCTCCAGAGGCGTGCAACCTCTGACATGTTTAGAGCTTTGGATAAAAGCGTCCGCTAAATGGAAAAATGTAATGTGTAGGGCTCTGCGGTCAAGTTAGCAATAACAAAAATGCAACGTCCGGTTACACTTTCAAAATAAAACTCCTTGCTGTGAAACATCGCAATTTGGTTAGGTTTAGGAAAACACTGGTTTGCGTTAAAATAAGTTACGTTACCTTCGTTATTTCAATAAAAACATTCAGTGTTGACTGTTTCACACAGGAAACTAACACCGATATCCGACACCTACTTTTAGCTTTCAGGGCTTCCTCCTGTGCGTTACAAACGGACGCCAACGGGTCTTGACCATGCGTCCATATGTGACGACTTGGGAGTGAGAACATGTCAACTTATGGGGCTCAGGAGGTAGAGCGAGTGGCTTGTTAATCGAAAGATTGGCTGTTCAATGCCCGTCAAACCAGCAACACATCAGTCCGTCTCTCAGTGTCTGACTTCCTGTCTGTGGCTTTCAGCTCCGAGCCCATTGGTTCTTTTTGAATACATACATCGCACACCTTAACAAAAATACAGTTTCATGTTTAGAAAGAAAGTAATTCACTATAACAGCTGCTGGATGCTGTTACCAGTCCCGCCGGCCGAGCATCCATGTAAGTAAGCCTCCGAGAACCTCTTCATCACACCTGGCTCACTGTTCACAGCTTGTTTCTGCTGCCCACAAGTGGCTAAAAATATCAGTTATTGCAGGTTTAGGTTGGAGATTGGGATTGGGCCCGTGAGTGATATGAGCCAAACCAGATAGTTTCAGCATGTGAAACAGTGTTGTGGTAAGACGGGGTGCAGCAGCAGAATAAGGACGAGGTTTTATATGTCAAACATCAGGGAATATCTGGTGGGGTTACAGTAATGCCCACCGTAGATGCTGGGGAGCTCTAAAATCCTGGAAACAAGAACCAGAGTTTAAAAGTCCAGTGAGCTCAATCAAACCTCTCTTTGTGTCTCTGTGCTGAAAAAACACTCACAGGTACAAACCGCCCATTATTCTCTGGGGTTTTCCAGCAGAGAGGCTAAAGAGCAGCTCAGCTGTTTCACAAGGTCATCACATTTTCCGGCCAGTCAGTGAAGGCGTGCTGGCTTAGTGGACGGCAGAGAAAAGAACTCATTAAAATACATTTACATGCACGAAACAGCAGGATTGTCTTTTGTTCTGCAGCGCTGAGCTGTGACCTGCTTTACTGTCCTGTTACATTTACATTCATTCATTTAGCTGATGCTTTTATCCAAAGCGACTTACAATCGCTATATATGTCAGAGGTCACACGCCTCAGTCCCTCGCTCAGGGACACATTGATGGACGCGTCACAGTGGGGAAGTGAACCCGGGTCTCTCACACCAAAGGCATGCGTCTTATCCACTGTTCCATCACTACCCCTCCCATCACTGCTGGGCTCATTGTGAGTCCCCGGGGGCGAAACTGCCGGCTAACAGATCAGATACGCTCTCCTGCAGGGACGGTGGTCTGAGAGACGAAATTACAGATAAAAGTTTATCATGAGCTAAGAAAGAAGTCCAGATATTGTGAGACTGCGTCGGCAGCGTTCAGACTGAGATAATGAAGAGAATTCATGTTTACAATGAAGACTTTGATCAGCTGATGTTCTGTGTGCGAGCTCAGATCCACCTGGGTTGAGGTTGGGTTGAATTAGTTTGGGGTTGACTTTAGGAGGCGTGTTTTGGTTTTGCTGTCTTTAAAATAAAATCTCCCTGGTTGAGTCCACGTGGCGTCGATCCATTTTCTGCTGGGTCCAGGCTGCAGGGCTGTAGGAGCCCAGATGTCCCTCTCCCCGGCCCCATCCTCGAGTTCCTCCTCCGGGATCCCGATGTGTTTCCAGGCCATGTGGGATTTATAATCCCTCCAGCGTGTTCTGGTTCTGGGGCCCCACATGTTGGCAGATATTGAGATGCCAGACTTTGAGAATTAGTACCAGAGGAGACTAAACGTGGGATCAGATGGATGTAAAGGTTTACAGTTTGTTCTTACACTTGGTTGTAATGCACCTGTAAACATCTGCGACGTTGTTGATTGTTTTTCTCTATTCTTTTATTAGTCTTATATAACTTGCATTGTCTTTTCCATATTATATATTTCAACTGTATGTTTGTCTACGTGTAGCACCAAAGCCAATTCCTCAGATGTATAAAACACTACTTGGGAATAAAGCTCCTTCTGATTCTGATTCTGATTTTAAAGATCAGTGGTTCGATCCCCTGGTTCCTCCAGTCTGCATGTCCGAGTGTCCAAGATACTGAACCCCAACTTGCTCCAGAACGCCGCTCCATCAGTGTATGAATGTGACGAAGTGTAAAACCCTGTTTACTGCAAGGATTGTTCTACCTCACTACTGTACATTAGTCTGCAGTGTTACGCTGACAGCACTCCTTGTGTTGCATGGCCCTGTGTTTTGTTAATTTCTTGTGGCAACCTAATTTACAGTACGTTTGCCTAAATGCGCAGAGCTTTGGTGGTGCTTGTGTTTGAACAATGAGCTCACTGAATGCATTTTGTGGCAAAGCACTGAAAAGTTCTCCAACGTTGGATCTTCTCCTGTTCTGATCACAGAGCAGGTTTACAGTCCAGCAAACAGGAAGTCAGTGTGACTCTGAACACACGCAGAGGTCACATGACAACATGAGCGTTACACACTGCTGAAGATCACAGGAGAACATTAAGACAGTTTCAGCAGATGTTCACATGGAGTTGTTGCTGCATGTTTTTCCACTGGCAGGTGTGTGTGTGTGTGTTTTCCAGAGGGATTGTGGGTAGTGTGTAAGTGTGTGTGATGGAGTTTAAGTGAGCTGCAACAAGAGGGTCTGTGTTACAGATGTGGGAATTGGGATGAGGGCTGCACCAGTGCTCTTACTGTAATGGGACTGAAGCTGTGTGTGCAGATGAATCAGGACACAAGAGGATTTTTATTTCCCTTTTCCAGTTTTTAAGCCTTTACCTCCGTCTCCACCTGACGATGCTACTTGTGGTGGAAAATAAAGATAAGACAAAGAAGAAGGAAACAGTAAAGCACCGACAGGAGAGAAAACATGTTGTGACATCTGAAAAATAAGTTTTTTTCTTTTTATCTAGACTTAAAAAGAGTCAAATAAATAAATAAATAAGGAGTTATTTCCAAAGTAAACCTGCTCAGACAGAGGAGAGCAGATCTGTGAGGGGAAATGTGAACTCTCATCCTGGTTCTAGCTTTGATTGTTCAGTGATATATAAATATATATATATGTGTGTGTGTTTTGAAAAGCTTTATGTCATAAAATGCTTCTCTTTTTGTATTTCTCATCCTGCAGCCAGGGTCACATAGAGTCCATTTACACCTGACATGTGATCTGGATCAGGAGATGTTAAAGCGATAGTTCAGGTTGTATTGAGGTACTTATACACAGTCCTTGTATTACCTGCAGTAGACGGTGGTCAGGTTGGAGAAACAGAGAGTTGTACCGGCAATGTACTGCTGTCAAAACATATTTTAGCCCACGGAACAATATCAGTGGCGCCGTTATACAGCAGGCGACCAAGTTGCTTTTATCTGAAGGAATATAGACGCTCTTTGGTTGAGAAAATGAAGTTCCAAAGGAAATGACTGTCTGACTGCAAGGTAAAGATCTCCTAAACACAGCGTACACTTAAACTGATTGTTTTAAATTCTTTTAATGGCGGCTAAAACACGTTAGCTGCGGAGATCTTCCACAACAAGGGTCCACATCACATCACATCACTGTCGCAGGTCCGGTTTAGGCAACAGAAGCACTTTGCTGTCACTGCTGCCTTTTTCTGTTTTAAACCGGACCACGATCTTTCTCTAGCTGCACCTAAACATTGACATCAAATAGTTTAATAATGCTCTGTGTGGTGTGAAGTGAAAAGATCAGATGTTTAGGGAGGGATGTACATAGTCAACATGCTGCATTTGTTAATTAACAGCATTTTCTCCTTGTGTTAATAGAAAACCTAATCAGGTCTGCCATTATGTTTCCTTCAAAACATTTGTTTAGAGCTAAAATTTCAGTAGTTAGAAGAGGAACAGATCATGTTTTAAACATTAATTATCATGGTCTTCTTCGTCTTTTGGTTGGTGCAGCTTGTGTCCGAGCAAGTGCGTCACGAAGTGGTGGGAACATAAGCTCTGGACAGAAAACTCAGAGCAGAGTTTTTGGGCTGGACTTTGGGATTTTTCACTTTACAAACCTGTTACAGGTCTGGCGGACATTCCCCAGTAAATTTCAAGCATTAAATACTTAATTTCCTGCGTTCTGGAGAAATCTACTGCAGCAATTTATGTCTTAAAGGAAAACACAAAGTTTAGGTGACATTTAAAAATATAAAAACATAACAGAATATAATGCAGTCATCAGCTGCTTGTTTTTTTTATCTTAAGTTACTTTTTTTGAACAAGGCACATCTGCATCACGTCTGCTGTCGCCCTCACCTGAAAACCTGCCTCCACTCACAACAACAACATGTTAGTATTTCTCCAACCAAGGAGCAGCCTGTCTGTTGAGCATCTGCCAACTCAGGCCGGCCAAACATCTGCAGCGAGAGCCGGCGTCTGGCCTCTTCTCAGGCGCTAACAGAGAGGCCAGGGCGCATACTGACCTCTCATTGGTTAATTAGCAGGAGGTGACAAATCTGAGGCCTATGGTTCCAGGCGGTGGAGCGTTATTAGACTAAATGCAGTCTGTGACTCAATCGCTGCAAACTGCAGTGGTCGGCCTGAACCCAGAAACACAGCAGCAGACTCACCTGCTCAGATAACACAGGGTTTTAAAAGGGGGAATATCCCCAGGATCTGGCAACTCCTGATAGTTCTGCTAATATTAGGAGAAAAACAGGAGAGAGGAACACTGGAATGGGTAGAAATATAATTATACCCTTCATCTTGTATATCTGTGGCTTATAAAGGGCTTTAACATGATAATTAAAAATGACTAAAATAAGAATATAGGACCAAAGACAGGAGATATTGGTGCAACTGTTGAAGCAGATCACATGTTGTTGGTGCAGAAGAAGCAGAAGGCGAGGCGAGTTTATATTTGTGTAGCACATTTAGTTCACTGTATAATATTGTACATATCCACATTTATTTTATTATAGTCTTAGATTTTTATAGTTTCTTATATTCTCTACTTACCAACTAATACTATTATGTCTATTATTTCATTTATGTAAGTAAGTAAGTAAAGTTTATTTACACAGCACCTTTCATAGATGGAAATCGCACAGCGCTTAAAATGAGCATAAAATGAGATAACAACATTGGACAGCCGTAAAACCCTCATAGAAATAAAGCCTGTTTGAATAAGAGCGTCTTCAATTGCTTTTTAAAAGAATCATCAGAATTCAAACGACGGATTATTTCCTTTATACCTTGATGTACAAACGAGTATCTGTAACAAAGTATTCTGAAGATGACGACATTTAGACAAGGCAATCCAAAGTGCTTTATATAAAACTTAAAAGCAACACACATTTTGTAAAAATCAGTTTAAATTTAGTAGGGACAGTGCACATGAATAAAACATGACTGTTAGCCAAAATACTATTTTTCTACTGTAGTGCCAGGATAGGTTGTTACAAAATCAGCCTAAAAAACATAAAAACAAATATAAAAGATTAATTTAACATTTAATCATAAATTACGAGAGCATGCAACAACAATGAGATAAAAGAAAATATTAATCCAGACATTGTACTGGATTACTTGTTAATACTACAATTTCTTTTCCTCAACATTTCTTGTAGCTGCTGCTCGTCTCACTGAACTAAACAGTTTCATCACACTTTTTTAAATTATTTGATCAAAGCCATTTTTATCTAAGTTGATCTAATTTTTTTGTCATTTAAAATAAGCTATAAGTTTTTTTATAGTGTTGAATTTATATATTTAGGCTCCCCTTAATGTAAATATACATACAGTGGGTACGGAAAGTATTCAGACCCCTTTAAATTTTTCACTCTTTGTTTCATTGCAGCCATTTTCCAAAAATCAAAAAAGTTCATTTTATTTCTCAGTAATGTACACTCAGCACCCCATCTTGACAGAAAAAAAAAGAAATGTAGAAATTTTTGCAAATTTATTAAAAAAGAAAAACTGAAATATCACATGGTCATAAGTATTCAGACCCTTTGCCGTGACACTCATATTTAACTCAGGTGCTGTCTATTTCTTCTGATCATCCTTGAGATGGTTCTACACCTTCATTTGAGTCCAGCTGTGTTTGATTATACTGATTGGACTTGATTAGGAAAGCCACACACCTGTCTATATAAGACCTTACAGCTCACAGTGCATGTCAGAGCAAATGAGCATCATGAGGTCAAAGGAACTGCCTGAAGAGCTCAGAGACAGAATTGTGGCAAGGCACAGATCTGGCCAAGGTTACAAAAAAATTTCTGCTGCACTTAAGGTTCCTAAGAGCACAGTGGCCTCCATAATCCTCAAATGGAAGACGTTTGGGACGACCAGAACCCTTCCTAGAGCTGGCCGTCCGGCCGAACTGAGCTATCGGGGGAGAAGAGCCTTGGTGAGAGAGGTAAAGAAGAACCCAAAGGTCACTGTGGCTGAGCTCCAGAGATGCAGTTGGGAGATGGGAGAAAGTTGTAGTAAGTCAACCATCACTGCAGCAATCCACCAGTCGGGGCTTTATGGCAGAGTGGCCCGCCGGAAGCCTCTCCTCAGTGCAAGACACATGAAAGCCCGCATGGAGTTTGCTAAAAAACACCTGAAGGACTCCAAGATGGTGATAAATAAGATCCTCTGGTCTGATGAGACCAAGATAGAACTTTTTGGCCTGAATTCTAAGCGGTATGTGTGGAGAAAACCAGGCACTGCTCATCACCTGTCCAATACAGTCTCAACAGTGAAGCATGGTGGTGGCAGCATCATGCTGTGGGGTGTTTTTCAGCTGCAGGGACAGGACGACTGGTTGCAATCGAGAGGAAAGATGAATGCGGCCAAGTACAGGGATATCCTGGACGAAAACCTTTTCTAGAGTGCTCTGGACCTCAGACTGGGCCGAAGGTTTACCTTCCAACAAGACAATGACCCTAAGCACACCGCTAAAATAACGAAGGAGTGGCTTCACAACAACTCCGTGGCTGTTCTTGAATGGCCCAGCCAGAGCCCTGACTTAAACCCAATTGAGCATCTCTGGAGAGACCTGAAAATGGCCGTCCACCAACGTTTACCATCCAACCTGACAGAACTGGAGAGGATCTGCAAGGAGGAATGGCAGAGGATCCCCAAATCCAGATGTGAAAAACTTGTTGCATCTTTCCCAAAACGACTCATGGCTGTATTAGATCAAAAGGGTGCTTCTACTAAATACTGAGCAAAGGGTCTGAATACTTATGACCATGTGATATTTCAGTTTTTCTTTTTTAATAAATTTGCAAAAATTTCTACATTTCTGTTTTTTTCTGTCAAGATGGGGTGCTGAGTTTACATTACTGAGAAATAAAATGAACTTTTTTGATTTTTGGAAAATGGCTGCAATGAAACAAAGAGTGAAAAATTTAAAGGGGTCTGAATACTTTCCGTACCCACTGTATATATGTATATTTACATTAAGAGGAGCCTTATGATAAGTTATGCAATAGTTTAGAGGGAAAGATTTTTATAGTTTTTGGTTGAAGTAGTGAAATGCTGGATTAGTATGTTTGGAGTAAGACGCCCCCCCCGGTCGCTTTGCCCCTTTATGGTTGATCTTGGTCACCAATAACCAACCAGCAGCTTCACTATCAGAAAGTCTGAGGTAAAATTCTGAGGTTATAAACTCACATATGCTCACATTTCTGGTTAGCTGGCAAGCACATATTTTACCTCAGACTTTCTGCTAATGAAGTTCCAGCAAACTCACTGTTTAAAAGTCTGAGAAATATATTATAGGAAAGCTAATAAGATAAGGCAAGTTTATTTCTACAACATAGGTCTATAATCCTCACGTTTCCTTACGTTTATTTTATCTGTAATTTGCACATATTACAGTGATTTTACACCATGTGGAATATGCCATTTCCCTAAAAAATACATTTGATTAAATACAAATTAATGTGTCAACTGTAGCTATTTATTTTACTTTATAATATGTTGCCCTGAGCATGGCCTTCTTAAAGATACCAAAAAATCTATAAATTGTTCTTTAATGTGTCAGAAAATAGACATTGAGCTTAGGGTGCCACTAGCTGGGAAAAATGTCGTTTCTCTTAAAACTTACATTTGATTAAATTTAAATTAAAAATGTAGGTATCTATTTTACTTTATATTATGTTACCCTAAGCAGGGCCATTTCCAAGATACAAAAAACCCTATAAAATATTATTTTATGTGTCTGTGTCTGAGCTGAGGGGGGGGGGAGCGTCTTACCCACTGTACCATACAAGTTATTTATTGCTAATATTGGGCAATAAAACTTAAAACTTATCAATAGATAGATAAATACTTTAATATTGTCAGTTCCACTGCAAAAAGAAAGACAGTAAATAAAAACAAGCATTAAATAGAAAATAAAAACAAGACAAAACAGGATAATAAATAAAAATAAATAAACATTTTACAAATACATGAAATGTTCAACCTTTTCACACGTTCAAGGGCAAAGTACACACACGATATATTTATTATTATTACTGTCTATTTAAATTATTGAAGTAGCTATATTGTTCTTTGATGAATTCAGGGATGTGTTTGACTTGTTTATTTTGCAGATTCACGCATCAAAATAAAGTTTTAATGAAAAATAAAGTTTTTAAAGTTCAGGAAGTGGCGACGTGCGTTTTCAAAACAAACATGGCGGCGAGAGGCGGGAACGGGAGCTGAGAGCTTTTAAGAGCTTTTAAGAGCTTTTAAGAGCTTTTAAGAGCTTTTAAGAGCTTTTAAGAGCTTCGGACCCAAAACTCTTTTCAGAGATAACACAGACAGCGTCTGTAGGGTGGAAACTGGAGCAAACAGCGCAGAAGTACCGCGGAAACATCACTAATCGATCCAAACACGTCGTCGTCGCCGCTGGAGGAAAGTTTGGAGGCTAACGCTAAAGCTAGCTAACCAGGCTAAAGCTAACGGTTTGTGTTGACGGATTTAAGCCGGTGCTGGAGACAGGAGGGGAAACACGGAGCTGTCGGTTCTTCAGCTACAGGACAACTGCAGAAATAAGAAGCTAAAAACTAAATGGAGCTGAGCGGGGAGCTAACAAAGCTAACGCGGCTAACGGGTGGAGGAGCTGCGCCGCAGAGAGGTAACGTGAACCTGCTGCAACAACCCGACGGCGGAGCTGACCTGAAGTCAGCTTTCAGTTCAAAACTAGATCATTCTAGAGAGGCAGAAGTTTCTTTTTGTGAAAGTTAAGGATTTGTTTTTACATGTAGACCGCATTAGACCAGGACCCCGTGTCAGAAAGAGAGAAAATCCTGAGTATGTTGAGCCTGAGATGAGGGAAACTCTGGGTTTTCTGTTTCAGAGAGATCAGGTAAACCAGAGGTCAGTAACTCCGCTGTTGTGCCGAGTTTAGCCTGTGTAACACCAAAATCTGTGACCTATCAGATTCTGTGACTACATAACCAAGTACTTTTGATGTCTAAACCTAACAAAGTACTTTTGATGTCTAAACCTAACAAAGTACTTTTGATGTCTAAACCCAACCAAGTACTTTTGATGTCTAAACCTAACAAAGTACTTTTGATGTCTAAACCTAACAAAGTACTTTTGATGTCTAAACCTAACAAAGTACTTTTGATGTCTGAACCTAACAAAGTACTTTTGATGTCTAAACCCAACCAAGTACCTTTGATGTCTAAACCTAACAAAGTACTTTTGATGTCTAAACCTAACAAAGTACTTTTGATGTCTAAACCCAACCAAGTACCTTTGATGTCTAAACCTAACAAAGTACTTTTGATGTCTAAACCCAACCAAGTACCTTTGATGTCTAAACCTAACAAAGTACTTTTGATGTCTAAACCTAACAAAGTACTTTTGATGTCTAAACCTAACAAAGTACTTTTGATGTCTAAACCTAACAAAGTACTTTTGATGTCTAAACCTAACAAAGTACTTTTGATGTCTGAACCTAACAAAGTACTTTTGATGTCTAAACCCAACCAAGTACCTTTGATGTCTAAACCTAACAAAGTACTTTTGATGTCTAAACCTAACAAAGTACTTTTGATGTCTAAACCTAACCAAGTACCTTTGATGTCTAAACCCAACCAAGTACTTTTGATGTCTAAACCTAACCAAGTACTTTTGGTGTCTAAACCCAACCAAGTACTTTTGGTGTCTAAACCCAACCAAGTACTTTTGGTGTCTAAACCCAACCAAGTACTTTTGGTGTCTAAACCCAACCAAGTACCTTTGGTGTCTAAACCCAACCAAGTACTTTTGATGTCTAAACCCAACCAAGTACCTTTGGTGCCTAAACCTAACCAAGTACTTTTGATGTCTAAACCCAACCAAGTACTTTTGGTGCCTAAACCCAACCAAACTGCAACCGCTTCACATCGTCAACAAAGTGGCGCTTAACTTCCCATTTGGGTCACAGAATCTGATAAGTCACATATTTTGGTGTCACACCTTCCTGCCTGCTGGGAATTGCTTGCACCTCCAAAACCTGCTTTTAAATAATATCCTTTTTGGGGTTCATCAATGGTCATAAATGATTCGAAGTGTATGTTTTATGAACGATTAGAGTCATTAATAATTTATTTTATTTAGTAGAAGTAGCTACTTTATGATTGTGATAAACACACGCGTTTGATCAATGAGAACAGCAACGTGTCTGAAACGGAAGAGGCGGCAGAATATTTCGGCAGAAGAGATCTTGTAGGCTACCTGCCGAGATTTACATCCACACCTTTCCTCAGTATGAATTTGCGAGGTGCGTACAATTCTTGGCAGGCAGGCAGAATTCGGCACAACAGCTGGAAAACCTTCAGTTTCTCTCTGACTCCTCCTGCAGAGCCTGAGGCGGCTGTCTGACACACAGTTTCACTTCTTCACTCATACTGTGGATACACATATCGCACATATCTGAACCCTTTTACATCCTAAAAAACTGTAAAGTCCCGGTTAGAAAGGCTATTCGTTAATTATTTTTTTTACCCAAGCATGATCTTGAACATGACTGCTTTATGATCTGTCATCGATGTAAAGACAGATCTCCTCACATCGTGGATTTATCCTCAGCAGAAACTCTCTGTCCGTCTTTAGTTATCCTGTAACGCTGTGACTCTGGACAGCTGCACTGAGACACTTACTGTGGGCTACATTACTGCAGTAATCACTGTTTAATATGTAACCTATAAAACTGATCAATGAACGGTAATCTTTCAGATTGTTGTCTTACTGATTGTTATCATCGGCCTACTGGAGATAATGTGAATGTTTCTGAGTGAGGATGACTGGTGCAGCTGAAACAAACAGGCCTAAATGTGGTTTAAAAGTCATTATTATTAATGTAAAATAGACGTCTAACACTTTACAGTCAGTTTGAACCCACGAAAGAAAGGCTAACCTGCTGGGTGTGACTGTGACTTTACAATCCCAGGTTCACTAAACTGTGTCTGATATTTGATCTGTATTTTCATAATCAGGTAGCCGATTGCCACGGCATTTAGTCCTGTCAGGTTACAACATTATGAATTAGGGCTGGGCAATAAAACAATAATGATAATTATCGCAATATAATTTCCCTCAATATCAATATAATGTTCAATATATCGTCAATAAATATTTGGCTTAATTTATTTGAATCACGAACAAATTAGCACCTAATTATTCTATTAAAATATTTATTTTGTTGAAAAAAGAGGCCTGAAAAAAGATTAATTAATCATATTTGTTGAAAAAGGTAATAGTTTTGAATGTTCTGACTCAGATTTGTGAAACCTATATTCTGACAATTGCAATTTATATGTTCTGATGTGGTCTACATATAAAATAAATTTTTTTATTTAACAACCTGAATAAAAAAAAACGCCACCTGATGCATTTGAGATCATTTACTGACTTTGTACAGAAACATGTTCTATGTTCTCGTCTTGGGAGATGTTTGGTAAATCCACCCTGAGGCCCAGCAATGACAGTGTGATGCACGACTCCTGCAGAGTGATGGCACACAAACATAATTAAGACAGGAGGTATAAAGAGCTCCCGGTGTCTTTAAGGCTGCTTTGATCGGTAATTAGCTGAGCGGAGCAGGAAGGAAACATTGATTTGGAAACTTAATCACACATCTGGAGATTTGAAAGAAGTTAAAATGAAGTGGTAATGAAGTATAAACCTGCCATCATCCTCTCAGCTGACGTGTGAAAAATATCAACACTTGAGTTTCCTCTCGTGTCTTTTCATCAGCAGGGAAACTCGGCTCTTGTTTTCATCCTAGATTCATTTGTAGATCATTTTCTCGTTTAATCAATCATTTGTTTGATCTTTACTCAATTTACTATACTAGAAAATTTTGATCAGTGTTTCTTGAAGCCCGTAGGACGTCCTGAAGTGTCTTGTTTTGTCCACAAGTCAAAGACGAGCAAAGACACCAGGAAATATTCACATTTCAGACGCTGGAAATGATCAAAATTGTTATCAGACTGCAAGTTTAACTGGATCATATTCACTCTCCTTCAGTATATTCTGTCACGAAGGGCTGCGACTAACATTTATCTCCTCATAATTTCTCATTTAATCAATTAAGTCTAAGATGAGGACTTAAACAAAAGCAGATTACTCTAATTTAAGACAAAGAAAAAGAGCAAATTCTCTCACCTGAGAAGCTGGAACAGAGTCAGAATCGTTTTTCAAATTAGTTTCTATTTCTTCTGATAGACACAAATTCTTTGCATCGATGCTTCGTTTAATCCATCTAACATTACAGCGCACTGTTTCGCACGGACATTTATTACTGTTGCACATCGCGCTTACGCTGTGAACACGACGTGATTATGATGGCGCTGTTTGCAAAGTGGAGGAAGAGAGAAAACAGCGAGGGACGAAGAAGAAAGTGTCCAAAGTCTGAGATTATTTCAAGCTAAAGAAAACAACAACTCAGTAATGTTACCGTCCGTCCACCGTAAAACCAAAATTATGTCGCCTCGGCAACAGCACGACGGCGCCTGATCAGAAAGCGGCCGGTGTTCTGCCAGCCGACCACAGACAAGGTAACTGCAACTTTAGCTTTTAACTGAAATCAGGATTGATTGTTTAGTTGAAGCCAAAGTAAGCCGCAGTCCTCAGCTGAAAATGGTCGTTTGTTGTTCTTGTTTTTGGGCCGTGAGCTGCAACCTCACAGTCAGGAGTTAACTAACTTTAAAATTAGAGCTGCAACGATTAGTTGTCCTGAGTGTAAATTCTCTGATTCCAGCTTCTTGAATGTGAATATTTTCTTTGCTCCTCTGTGACTGTAAACTGAAGATCTTTGGGTTTTGGACAAAATAAGAGATTTGAGGATTGATTTTGGGATTGATTTTTTTTTTTTTTGAGCTTTTGGAAACACTGACAGATATTTTTCACCATTTTCTGACATTTTAAAGACCAAACAACTAATCAATTAATCGTGACCTGATCGACAGATTAATCGATAATGAATATAACGGTTAGTTGCAGCCTTATTTACAATGTACAGAGTTTTCTTCAGAGGTTTACCCACCGTGGTCTCACAAAATCCTGTGGCGAACGCTGCACCGGATTCTGTCCATTTTGAGCATTAAAGTTATTGATCGGTGTTGGGATGTAAAGAGGTAACGGAACAAATAAAACAAAAAAACATGCTCCTGAAACAAACGTGATCGTAGCAGCTTTAATACGAAGAAACCATTATGAGATCAGTCGATTAGGCGACAGAAAAGTAATCGGCAGCTATTTTCATACTCGATTAAACATTTAAGTCAAAGATTGTCTGGTTCCACCTTGTTGACTGTGAAGCTCACGGAGCAGCAAGCTGTTGAGCGTCTATCTGAAATACTCCCAAACTTTAGACGGTTGAAGACTCGGTCTGGTAGCTGCAGCTTGTCCGGGAGAATCCCTGCTAACACCGGACGCAGCGACGCTTCGACGGCACGCAATGCGAGTCGACGTATTACGCACCGTGAAACTTCAATAACAGCCGCCTGCCCCGTCTCCTGGCCTGCTGTGGGAACACATTTTGACAAAAAGCCAGGTCTCCATTAGAAGCCTGGTCTGTTTTATATAGAAGTTCTCTGGATGTATTAAACCTCTTGAACCCCGCGGTTTCGCCGCTTTCGCTGCTTCTAAGCTGCTCAGATCGTTCATACAAATATTAATGTTTAATCTGTCAGTGTGGACATGCTGCACATCGTTAGATCGGTTAGATTCTCCACAATTTAATAGTTCAGTTCATTTAAGGGAAACAACGAGCCCCAAGTCTGATTCTTATAGATTTACGCTGTAACCTGCCTGGTACAAGAAAGTGCCAGCTCCCGTTACCTTTGAAACGCTCTCCAATGTTATTTATCTTTAGTCTGTAAGGGTCCACCGATCAAAAGCTTTTACTAAAAATGAATCCAAGTAGTGGATCCTGTCACGTGAAGTCCATCGCTCTCTGTCTGCTGACTTCTCTCATCCTGCACCCTGCTGTTGTCGTGATGTTACTTCAAAATAAAAGCACATAAGCCGTCTGTCGGAGCTGGATCAAATGAACGTCGTGTATTTGATATTATTTGAGTAACTAAACGAGCGACTTGAAGACGTTAATGTGGGATTCAGATTCTTGTAACAGGCTTTTAATGACGTTATTAAACAAACTTGTGTTGAAAAGTGACGTGTGTTTCACTCTGACAGAGAGATCGTCACAGCGCTGGACAAAACCACAGAAGGAAGTGAATCCAACCAGCAACGCGCAGAAGCTGCCAAAGGTAAGGAAGCTGTTTCTCTGCGCTCTGAATGTTTGGGCCCGAGCCACGCTGCTGGGCTCCTGGATCAGACGTCTGAGTCTCGTTGGCTCGGCTGAAAGTTGTTGTCTTGTGCTGGCTTGTTGCTGTTTATTTGAGCGAAGATGCTGCTGCTGCCTGGTTCTGCACACTCTACCACTGACTTGCTGTTTTATGCTCTGTA
Organism: Micropterus salmoides; assembly: GCF_014851395.1. Taxonomy (NCBI): domain Eukaryota; kingdom Metazoa; phylum Chordata; class Actinopteri; order Centrarchiformes; family Centrarchidae; genus Micropterus; species Micropterus salmoides. Next base: position 26,165,569 of record NW_024041262.1, on the reverse strand, counting down.
CACCCTGTGAAATCTCTGCAATGCTCATAAAACATGAATCAGTACACAGAGACAGCGTGTAAACTCTATCTGAGAGGTTACTGTGCTGTTTATCTTATATTTCTGTAGTCATAGGAACAAACTTTACACAGTGACTGGCTGCTGCTGTGAAGTCTGGCGATGTTTAGTGCACACGCTAAGGGCGCTTTCACACCTGCGGATCGGTTCATTTGGTTCGGACCTAGGGAATAAAATTATTCTTTGTTGATTGGACAGCTTTGGCAATGCAGGACCCACGTTGGGAACTCAAATTCAGGTGAAGTTTATGCAGCACTTTATGATTCTGGTGTGAAGAAATAACTCCTAATAAGCATTATTATTAATATGAGACCATAAATCGACCACATGTTCTAAATAATAACGGAGAGAAACAGGATGAACAGGAGGCGTCTTGTACAGTAATGATTCAGGGCTCGTTACTGCTGGCACATTTTTACCCTCGCTGAGATGTATTCGCAGGTACCAAATGATTTGCATAAATATAGCTTTCCTGAACACGTTACCTGAACAGCAGACAGATTTATGAGTCGTTTAGCTTTTGAAATAATGCTCAGAAACAAAGCGTCCTCAAACTTAAACGACAATATGTAAGTGTATAATGTAATAAGTGTCCCAAACGACACACATGACCGTTCCCTAAAACCAGAGCGTTAATAAGATATGTTATTTAGATCTTGTGTAACGGCTCTGGGTTAAAGTAAATAAAGTTACATAAGTCTCTCTCTAATTTAGTTTAAAATCTAAAATAACTCTACCTTTTACTTGGTTTTACTTGGGACTCGAACGGCGCCCGTCGGCTCGCTCTGGGCTTACCGCTTGAATACGTGTGCACTACAAATTTAGGCGCGGCTAGCTTCATCGCCTTCTCACAGACGAGTGACAGACACAGGCCGTGAAACGTAGTTACCTCAAAAGAAAAGTGGTTGTCTCGAGTCGGATGCCGAAGTGTGTTAGCGTGTGAGAGATATTTTCTGTTCAGACTTACCGCCATCGTTACTGGTTAAAGACCACCTCTTGATGGAGGTCTCCGTACGCATGTTTGGTGCTCACCTGACTGCGATTCCTGCATTCACACCCGCCCAAACGAACTGCACCACGGGGGGGAAAAGGAACTCTAGTCCGATTGAACCGAATTAAATGAGGCAGGTGTGAAAGCCCCTTAAATCAAAGGAAATTAGAAGAGAGTCTGTGCTGCTTGAGTTACGATGGGTTTAAATGAATGAATGCTGAAGCCTCAGTTTTCAGAGATGTCGGATGTGTTTCAGGGGTTAAACGGTGCGCTGATCCGTTTGGACCGAAGCCTCTTCGTGTCTCGTGTCTTTTTCATGGTCGTGTTGTTGGCAGTTTGTTTTCTTGCTCTGGTGTGAAATCCAGGAAAGCTTGTGTGTGATGCACAGCAGAGACGACATGTGTCCTGTTTAATGTGAGCGCACCGTCTCTGATTTACATTTGATTTACATTTAGATGGCTGTGTGGATGAAAACACATGCTGAACAGCTTTACTACTCCGCTGCACGTTTTCCTCCGTGTGCCTGAAATTGATTTCTTTGAGTTCTCGAGGTGAACGGTTAACGGAGGCTCCTTGTATTTAAATGATGTTTTCACAGAGTCGTCTTGTTGGCGGATATTTTGGAGGTGTTTCCATCCGATGCTTTGGATTAAGAACATGCTCGGTGTGTTTCAGTGGTCGCGGTGCAGAGAGTGGACTGTTTAGGATGCAGTTTCACACTTTAAAAACTGTGCGTAACTGCATTTCTGCTGTGCTGCGATGGCGACTGGGCAAACAGGAAGAGGAATCTGAAGAAAAACTCAACGTTTAATTCTGTATTTGTTTATCATTTGTTTTTGTGGTCATTTTAAATAACTTTTTACATTTCTTTGCAAGACTTTGCAGGTAAACTATAACTCTGTGTGCCGCTGTCTGTTGAAAACTAGTATTTTAAGTAAAACACTGGTGTTTAAACCCTTCTTACAGTATCATGATCACGATGCACAACATTAAAGTAAAACCATCAGGAGAAACCTTTTGGTAAAGGTCATATCTTCTTAAAGCAAACAAACATTTACGACGCTGTGATAATTTGAATGTTTTCTTCCTGTGCAGCTTGGACACTGAGCTGCAGCCGTTTACAAAGAGAACGCACGGCAATTCAAAGTTCCTTAGTTAGATAGAAAATAAAAACAGGATAAAACAGGACAGGATAGGACGGACAGAAAGTTATTAATCTACAGCTTTAAATTATAAAAATAAAAGTCTTCAGTCTTGATTTAAAAGAACCGAGAGTTTCAGCAGACCTGCAGTTTTCTGGGAGTTTGTTCCAGGTTTAGTTTTGTGATGAAAATGAAGCGGAAGATCAGAAACCATTGAATGCTCAAAGATGAGAGGAGGTGGACTCTGTTTCCCAAATGACTGTTTATAGTGAAGATGAAAGATTCATGTTATCCTCTGGTTGCTGCTGTTTACTTTCACCCCAGATGCAAATTCAAAAAATGCACTGTGGATTGTTTGGGGTGGATATGTGTAGCCTATGTAGAAACTGTATAAACTGTTTTATTTTATATGTTACCATCTTTTAATATAGGCCTACACTTAATATGTTGTGTGTGCAGCATGAAGGAACTACAAAATTAGTTTCGTTATGCAGCCTTGTGCTGTTTAATGACTAATAAACTACCCTGTACCTTTTATAAACCGACAGGAAGCCAGTGTAAAGACCTCAGAACTGGACTAATGTGATCCGCGTTGTTGGTCTTAGTGAGGACTCGAGCAGCAGCGTTCTGAATCAGCTGCAGCTGTCTGATGGATTTCTTAGGGAACCCTGTAAAGACACCGTTACAGCAGTCGAGTCGACCGAAGATAAATGCATGGACGAGTTTTTCCAGGTCCTACTGAGTCCTTTAATCCTTGAAAGATTCTTCAGGTGGATAGCAGGCTGACTTTGTCTTAATGTGGCTGCTTAAATTCAGGTCTGAGTCCAGGACTGCACCAAGATTTCTGGCTTTGTTTGTGGTTTTCAGCATTACAGATCGAAGCTGAGCGCTGACTTTTAATCGTTCTTCTTTGGCTCTAAAAACAATAACTCCAGTTTCATCTTTGTTTAACATCCAGTCGTTGATTTGTTCAATCCAGAGGACAACAGTCTCTTTTAGCCTCTACTGTGGTGCAATATAAAAACCTGGCTTTGTTTGTTGACATGAGTCAGGCTCGTCATTTTCTTTTGCACACATGTTTGGTAAATGTTGTGCTTTCGGCAGGTTTTCACCTGTAACGAAACGCACAAGATGTCGTGTTTAAAGAGCAGTGAACTGATTCCACACCAAAATCCAGAGTTTGTAGAGACTAGTTTGTAGAGACTAGATTTAAATACTACAATACAACTTTTATCAACTTGTTTCTGTGGTACGAGCAACACTTTCTAAGTTAAATATGACAATAAGCGTGATTAGTTACATCACACAGCACTGTAATTACTGTGTGCGTGTGCAGTAATAAATCTCTAATAAGTCTGGTAATCTCCATTTTATAATTTCTTCGCATGAATCTTCCCTTTAACAACGTCTGATGGCATGATGATGGCTGAAGAAGTCGTGCGCGTGTGTGCGAGGTACTGCGGCAGCAAATCATGAAGGCAATCTTCGGCGCCTGTCTTTCCATCAGCGCGGCCGTAAAAGTCGCGGCGGCTGTAAAACTGGAGTGACTGATTTAAGAGCGCCTGCTGCTGATTTTTACTGCCGCCATCTTTGTTTTGGTCCCCGCTGCACTTCATAGACGTTCACACTGATTACATTACCATGATTATAGAGAGATAAGAGATGTTTGTGTTGTCCTCTTCTGGGTGACAGCCTTCCCCCCATGTTCATATTTAAGAGGGTCTTCGGTTGTGAAACATTTCCCATGATCCTCAGTAACAAAGCTCAGCCTCTCCTACAGAAATACATTCTTCTTACCTCGACCTTAAAATCTGTTGAGCTGTTATTGTCTGAAATGCGTTTAAACATGATGAAGACTGAGAAAGATAAAAACCTTTGACCATCAGATGTTGGCGTTCGGCTGCACAGAAACAATATCAGAGAGTGTGTCCTTTAAATTAAAAAATAGAGCATAAAACACTGACTGAACGTGCTGGTCCAGGACTCAAATCGCATCTCAAACACAGCATTTCCTGACTCTAAAAGAGGATTTAGTGTGATTAAGATATTATTTAAATGGCACGGCCTCGTTTAGACATTCAATTTGAGTTAATTTCTTCTTGGTAACTGTGTCTTCTTTTAAATAATTGTGGTGTATTTTTAGTTTGCACTGTTCGCTTTCTTTAGGTCAGCAGCCTTTATCATCAGAAAGCAAACATTTAAACAAACGCAAAGCTCCTATTACTGTCTCAAGCACCAACATCTTCTGATTCCTAAATGAACACGCACCTGCACACACGCTGTGACACAGTATTTAGCCTGACAACCTATCGCTGAGCTAATCACCGGGTGCTCTGTGTTGTTACACTAAAGGGATAATCTGCTGTTCTTTATCTGCTGCAGCAAATAATAGGCTTTAGGGGGTCAGTCCACTGAGAGAGAGCCTACACACACTAGGGCTGGGCGATATGGACCAAAAAGTCATGTAGTAGCTTGTTTTTTATTCTTCATTCATTCTCCACCTTATTGAAGTATCACTCACTTATGGAATCTGCCTCCTTCAGTTCTCTTCACACTCACGCCCTTCACCAAAATGTCCAGTAATTCCTCCGATGACATGAGAATAGAGGAGAAGAAATAAAAATCTGCTGGTGTTGTTACCTTGATGTTCCTGAGCTTTTCTCTGGTGAAAGAGCTTCGGGAATCGCAACCTGATCGAAAACCAGATCTGGAGAGGGCAGAGGAGAGGACCGGTACGCCAAAGAGTAAAATGTAAAAGTGATACCGGCACACTTCAAGCAAAAACAGCTGTTATATAGTGAGAAATAACAGGACGTCATCTCTCCCATAAGCGCTAGCTTCATAGTGGCGCAGTCGCACCAAGCAGCAGCTGGTTTATTAATCCAGCGCCAGCTGCATGTGTAAAATACAGCGCTGTGGGTGAGAGGAGAGGCGACTGCTGGAAGACGTCGTATTTAAGTTTATGTTCTGCTTGCTCAACTGTTGTTTGATAAATGGCTATTAAAACATGTAAGGAGAATATTTATATTCTATTTATCTATATAACGTTTTCTTTCTTCTGATCATTTTGGTGCTGGTGATTTTCCTTGAATTGAATGAGGATTTCTGGGAATTTCTCCAATGCAGGAAAAACCTTGCAAAGGTAGGATGATGAAAGTAGGGCTGAGCGATACCAATAATGTTCTCATGATTAAAAAAAGTTCATACTATTCGATATCGACGATTATCACGATAACTGTCTAATCATTATATCTTTCAAGTTTAAAGGCAAATTTTGCTCCTGAATGAAACCAGATGGTAAATTGTAGAATATCAGATCACGATTTATTTCAGGCAGGATCACGGTTTACGATCTTATCACGATTAATTTTCCTTTTGGTTTTAAGACTATTTGAGAGTTATTGGTTTAAAAGAGAAAAATAACACTCCTTTATTAATCATATACAGTATAGCCTAATGATTCATTTAAACAACAAAGATTGATTTTCATCTTATAACATTTTAATACACACTTTTTGATTTAATTGGGGCGCCGCTCTCTGACGTTATCGTGGCCTGAAAACCTCCAGTGCTTGAGTAGAAGTTAAACGTTAAACACAACACAATCCCCCGGTGCTCGAGCTTCAGATGACCGCTAGGCTAACTGAACTAATTATAAAACAGCAGCTAGTTAGTTAGTTAGCTCGGCTCATAGAATGAAGAAGATGAATTTGTAATTTTACACAGAATCTGCAGCTTCATCTTTGACTCTTATTGGTTTTCTGATATACATGTAATGCTTTCACTCCTGTTCGACATGTTTTGGCAGGCTTTAGTGTTCTTTGATTTCTCCTCCCATCACGTCTGTATTTTTGGGTGCACAGGACAGCGTTTATTGGCCGTTCCCGAAGGATTGTGACTTGTTTTCGTGTAGTTAAAGTGAGAAAGTTTAACATTCTTTAACATGCCGAGCGCCATCTTCTTCCTCTCGCCCTGATGCATTAGTTAGGTAATGTTTTTCAGGGAATAATCTGAATGCCAACAGAAACACAAGAAAGACAGAAGAGGAGAAACCTTTATGCCATTTCCCACGATGCTTTGTGAATTTTTTAAGCGCAGGTGGGAGCGGCATGTTGCTGCAGGGCAGACACGTTCCCGCTCTTAAAGCAACACTCGCACCGTGTGTCAGAAGTCGACCTTCGCTCTGCACGGCGGCAGCGATACCTCTCGTGTCAAACGCACAAGCTGTCTGCAGCAGAATGAATGAATGAATGAATGAATGCATGAGCAGGCTGTCGTGTGTTTGTGTGTGTGAACGCTGGTGATGATGTTTGTGTGAATGTTTATTCAGATCAGCTAACTGGGTATAAAAGCAGGGAAGCATACTGGGTCAGCTGGTAAGAAATGAAGTGAGGAGGAGCTCTGAACATCCTTTGGGACGTAGCTGTGTGTTTGTGTGTGCGTGAATAGTTTACCGGGCTGTCGGCGTGTGCAGCACCAGAGGAATAAAAGATGAAACTGGCAGCCAAATGTGAGGAAGAATTGATCTTGTCCTCCAAGCGCACTCGGGAGAGAAAAAAAAAGGCCACTTCCAGCTCTGCTTCATGAATAATGTTCAGACGATGTTAAATCGGGAGACTCGGCTCGCGGCGCAGCTGACCCCCTCCGCCACATCCTTGTTCCTGTGTAAACATAAACAACAAGCCGAGGAGGGCTTTAATTTTTCATACCTCCAGTTTGTTAACGCTTGAAGAAAGCGTTTTGGGTTTGTGACCCTGGAAGCATTAACCCTACAAACTCTGCTCTCACGTTGTTTATTCTATACAAGCACTTTGCACAAAGGTAAAGTTTGCCTCTTTTACCAGAGGACGTGTCGCTGCACTGGGCGCCAGAGGCAGGGATTTAAAGTTCCCATGAAACGGAAACCGGAGTGCCATTTGCTTCCGGATATTTACGTGTTCCCCGTTAAAACACAAAGCTAGGGTCGCAAACATTGATTGACGTTTGCAGTAGCCAGTAGCGCTGAATGTGCGTAACGCCCGCACCCCGTCTCGCAAACTCTGTGCGGTCTAGTTCCAGCTCCCGCCGAGTGAACACGGCAGCCGAACACGTGAAATGTGTAGCGTAGAAATATTAGATTAGATGGAGAAGTCATTTCCAGGACCTCTTCTCTGAGTGGTTCAGCTTTTAATTGTTTTCTAATGATTCAGCAGCACTAGGCCATAATAACAGTTTCTAGATGAAAGAAACCAGTTCACATACAGAAACGTGAAAGTTTCTACATCGTCATTACAATTCAGCCATCTCCATGATGTCTGAGCAAACTTGGATCTGCTGATGAAGACCTTCACATGCACTTGAAAGCTCTGGAAAAAGCTTGTAGCTGGTGCTTGTGATAAGTAGGGACGTCACGAGAACCGATACGATTTAGTTTAGTTCAATGTCCACTGTGTAACAGATAAAACATGGAGCATTACAACATGAGACACCATAAAAACTGTAATGTGGCACGATTTTCAAAATAAAATACCCTGTGCAGACTCCCGATCGTATAGCGACAATAAACACAGTTAAAACAGACAAAAAAGAAACGACGTAGCTACTTAAGCAGGGTAGAAGCACAGAAACCAAGGACTGAGATCGTTTCATGATTCTGAAATGCTCCGTGAAACATAACCTGATGCTCACAAAATGACAAATTAACGGCAACAATGTGAGGCTAAACGCTCCGCAGCAGACACACTTTCAGTGTGAGCTGACGCCGGGCAGAGGACGGGCAAAACCGCTGCTCAGCCCTGTTTCGGTACCAAGCCAAATACCACAGTTCTGAAAACATGTCGATACTGAAAGATATCGACAGGCGCGGCTGCAGCTCCGCCTCGACGAGTTCTATAGAAAAGAAACCGGGGTGAAGTCAGTTTCATGGCTGTTTCCTTCAACAGCTCCGTGTCAGAGTTTGGATTTCTCCCGGTTCTGGGATCTGCTGGAGAGCTAATTTAGGCTGATGTTTCACAGGATCATCTCAAAATCACCAAAGAAGACGAAGCAGAATGTACCTTTATGAACCTACTTGAACCCTCAGGTCCTCTGGTCTGTGGAACACCCTCCCTGATGATCTGAGGGCAGCAGGAACCCACCCCTGATGTAAACCAGACTACTGAGCAGTGTTACAGTAGCTTCAGTAAAAGCTGGAAGGACACATACTGGCACACTCTTTCTACAACATGGAGGAGAAACTAGTTTAAATGAGGATTTATATTATTATAATGACATTAGATGAAAAGTTAGATTTTAATCTGAAAGTATACTGTTGATTTTAATTTTACTATATGCATTGTCATTTTATGTAGTATATTATACAGCCCCCCACTAGTATGGTATTTATTCCAGTTGGACAAAACAGCAGTTTCATGTTTTCATTCATTAAATCCTTGTGCAAGAACAATAGCCAACAATCTGTTGGTGTTACCATCTCAACAATAATCAGAACCATTCATTCAGGAAGAGTTCAACATTTTAAAGTCTACTGTAGCAGGAATTTTTATGTCCCACCACCGTCCAGGCTGTGATTGGTCAGTTGACGAAAAGTGAAATTGACGAGCTTATTGATTTTATGAAAGCTCCTGATATATCCAGCTCGCCAAACCCACAAACCTACCTTATCTTCCCCCTGCTGTCTGCTGTCTCGCCGCTCCAGCCGTCTAACATCGCCGTCTTTGTTTTTGAAATGAGCTGCTCGAGCGGCCATCGAGCGACCCGCGCCCCCTGGTGACTGGCGGGCTGTGTTCCTGCCAGAGTTTCTACATAAATGATTGACGCCAGGCGTCGCGTCCTATCTGCTACTCGGGCTGGCCTGTTTAAAACGATAAGCGGCGTGGCGGGCGGAGCGGGGGGGGGGCTATGGTAGGTTGTAGTTACTCGCACATTGTGCTCGTAAATAATTTTTCCGGTTCGCACTTGTCAATTTTTAGGGGCATATGCGAGCAAAATGGTCGCACTGTAGGGCCCTGGATTTAACCAAGCTGTATTTATTTGATTAATTTATTATATTATACTTTTACTTTTGATGGGCTGCTCCTCTAGTGCTTTTTCTGGGGTCCTGGGGTTTTAGTGTTTCAGGGGTGGCGTGGATGCCACTCTGGATGTTTGGGCTTGATCTTCTGTTTTTCCCAGGTGCTTATTCGTGGTTGGAGGGTTGGGCTACTGGGCGTTATATGGGGTGGTACTATTACATTATTGTTGTTTTTACATGGCTCTGTAGTGTGAAGCACTTTGTGTTACACATATTTGTCTGAAAAGTGCTGTAAAAATAAAGATTGATTGACTAATATAACTGCCCATAGAGATAATGACCATACTTAAACATTTCAGAACTGTAAGATTATAAAAAAAAAGGTTTTAATTAATTTAATAATTCAGTATTCACATTGAAAGGTTGTAATTTCAATAACTTACTCATTTCCAAATATATTGCCATCAAACCAGCTCTCACAGCTTTCACATGTTCAGGTGTTTTAAAGGAGTGGAAGTTATTTTTGGGTATTATTAGGGTTTCAGACTTGTGGAATTTTACTGGTAAAATTGAAAACTAAATTTCTGGTATTGTGACATCTCTAGTAATTAGATTATTTCATAATACAGTGCATACACATTGTCACCTTCCTCACTCTGTTGCACCAACCCTTTCTCGTGTCTCTCTCAAGGCTCAAGGCTTCATTAGTCCTTCATCCAGCTTCCATTTACATCCTGTAGGGATGAAAGCTTCCAGCCGGATTCGGCCGCTCAGTCTCCAGCAGAGAGAAGCTCGTCCTCTTAAGTCTGTACAGCCGGCGTATTCTATAGAAGAATTTGCTCATCGCTGTGACTTCCTCTGCCGCCCACTGCTCCCCTTGTACAGACAGAGCAGCAGTCCAGGCTTTGAAAATGTTTAACAAACTTCCTGAGGCTCATTTCCCCCCCGCTGGCTTCAGCAGTCCTCTTCAACTCACAACAGAGAAATCTTCTTTCTGTCTGTCAGCGAGCCACGAGCCGGCCTAGAGCTGTGCTCACTGAAAGTTAATATTCGCCTCGCTTTACTCGCGCGAGTTCGACCGCTGGACATTTTGAGTCTTCAGACACAACGCGATAAATGAATAAACACAACCCGCGGATACCACAGCTACATGAACCCAAAGTAAACACTTTTGCTGTGATTTAATTGCAATAAACGGGTCAAACTGATGCTGAAATGACTACATGATGCTGATTTGTTAGAGTTCGGATCGATCAGGGCTACGCTATGCTAACTTGGTACAACGACAGCTGGAATAAAGTCACTGACATATATTTTCTTAACCCACCATCTTCCTCGTAGGCCTGGGCGAAAAATCGATTGAATGAATTAATTCGAATTTTTTGTTGCGGGCGATTTAAAAAATAAGTAAATCGAGTTTTTGTGTAATAGCACATTTTTGGCTCCCCGGGGTTTCCGTAGTGTTCGTTTCCCATAGCGACAACATCATACACTAAACAGCAACAGCAAGCGACAAAATGGCTACCGGTGAGAGCGGGAAGTTTGTTCCCAAGAAAGGAATAAAGTCATCTGTTGTTTGGAACTGGTATGGGTTTGCTGCGACAGATGTGGAACAACAGACACCACGCTGCAACATTTGCCTAAAGCCTATCGCAGTGAAAGGCAGCAGCACCACAAACCTATTCCAACACCTGAAACAGAGACATCCAGCCGAATATGAAAAATGCCAGTCTCTCCGCGATGAACAAAGCCGCACTGACCAACAAACCTTATTGCTTTCCTTAAGTAGGGGGGGAAATCGGAAAAAATCGTAAATTGAATTAAAAAAAATAAAATCAGAGATTTTATTTTTTAGGCCATATCGCCCAGCCCTACTTCCTCGCTTACTTTTCTCCATGTAATGTCCAGTTTTGTCCGTTTTTTGTAATATAAATATATAGTAGTAGTCCAGCAGAACTCCAGTGGAAACACGATGTGCACAGAAGCTGCCGAGAAGCGTGAGTGACGATAAATCAAGCTGTAATCCCAAAAACTAAAGTAAAAAGCTAATTTAATAAAAGCAGTTGACTCTGAGCTCCTCCCACGGGTAAACGGCGTAGCTGTCAGAGCAGAATCCAGACCGACTACGGGGGTTTATTTGTCCAAAGCTGCTGCGCTGCTCCCCGAACACTTCCCGGTTCTCTAGCAGCGGATTTTCATTACACCGCTCGCCTGGTCCTCTCCAAACAACGCTCCGAAGTCACCGGTGACGTTTGGACTACCTCACCGCTGATAGGCTTGCGCAACATCGCGTCAAGTGAATTTCTCGCCCAAGTTGAAAAATTTGAACTCACGCGACAAATGCCTCTTTCGTCGACCGAATTCGCAGGAATTCGCGTCCTTGCGTTGAGTTTGTGTGTAATCAAGCCGCCCAAAACGCTGGAGCCGCTTTCAGTGTGAATGCACCTTTCAGGCTTCATATACACACCTCGAACACACCGCGGTCAGGCCAGAACCAGACCAGCTTACATCTTTCATCTGGATAACGAGAGGTTAAGAAATCCAGATTTTTCTTCTCCCCACTTCCCGTTGTTTTATAAAACAAGACGGCGGATTTTCTGCAGCTGTCAAGGACGCCACGAGTCATGAAACTTCAAAACACGTTACTGGTCATGACGACTTCCTGATGCACCAGACTCTGTTGTGGCGGGTCTTTTCCTTGTTCCCCTCCCCGCTGTTGAATTTCCACCAGTTGAAGCTGATCCTCCCCGCTCACATGTTGAAGTAGCCGCGGTCACTGAGGAAAACGGTTTCAGTCGAGGCTCGTTTGTCGAAGCTATAACAAACATTTGTGTGACTTGTGTCGCCTCGTCATGTCCTTTTAACATTTTATACTTGTGGTTCCATTTGCATGTTTTGTAAAAATTGTGTATTAAGGTCCAAAACAAACTAAAGCACATCACAACAGCGGTTATATCACCGGTCTCATATTAGAGCTAAACCGTTTAATGTCTCCCTGTGTGAGTATTTGCAGCAGCGGAGGTGAAGCGAACGCGTGATGTAGATCAGGATATCTGAAAATTGTAGTGTTTTCACATATGTTTATGTCCGCCAAGAAAATGTGATGTTTTCCAGTGACAAATATGCAATTTTACATCATTTTGGACCGTTATTTTTTACCCTATCTGTGAACAAATGGATGGAAAAGCTAGAGAAGATAATAAATTAACAACACCCAAAAAGCTTAAGGACTTAACTTACTAAGGAAGTTAACTGGCGAGTCTCTACAGTGAGTTTTAAATTCATGGCACAGCCCCCAAGCTGTTTTGGGCCTCACGTCCGAAACCTTATAACGGCAGGAAACCCTGTTAATATGACCTCAGAATTATTATCTATAGGATCATTTATGTTTTGTGTCCTAATTTAGAGCTTTATCTGCAAAAATGTATTTAAAAAACGAGCAATATGTAAGAACCAGCTTATTTATTCACTCCCTTCTGTGGAATTACCATTTAATTTTTCCTTAAAATCCAGCGCACCGCCGCTGCAGTACGCCAAAGTATGTTTCCAACAACATTTGAGGCGAGAAGCAGGCAATGCAGTAACATAGGATCGATTCATATTTGATCAGCGTCGTTTTACAGGTAGATGTGAATCTTTTTAGCCTGGTGCGTTGCACGAGCGCGCCTCCAGCTCAAGGTGCGGTGCTTCACTTGAACCCGGAGTCTTGAGATGAAAGCAGGATTTTGTAATGCAAGATAAAAATGCGTCTTGAATTGTAGGTTTGATCAGTGGATCAGTGCAGCTGCTACACGGCCTGTGCTTCGACCTAAGCCCCACTAATCTGACTGTGTAAACATGGCTTCAGACTGAACGCTGCTGAGACAAGCATCCAGGACTTCATCTGACACAGGGTGAAACGGTAAAACATCTTCAAGAATCGAGCCATACATTTTTAACGCCTGCAGGGAATTCCTGCCTGTCAGTTTCAGGGTTTTCGCCGCTCAGTGAGAACACGCCGCAGCCAGCGCTCAGCATTATTAATGTCATTTAAATTGCAGCGCCGACCTCGGGGCTCGCTCTGAATGCATACCTTTCTGTCCGCACTTTCCCAAACAAGATGAGAAAACATGCCCGGTCCTCCCGCAGCTCCATCAGCCTGAACCTTGATCTGCCTGTCAGTCAGCCCACGCTGGGAGCTGAGACCGAGAAACAGCGCCGGACCTTTCAGTAACAGGATGTGACCTCCTGAACTTTCGGACTCGAGGCGAGGTTCAGCCTTTAACCCCAATTTGTCTTCCACAGTGTTTCGCTGTGCCAAACATGGCAGCGTGGTGCGAAAACAGAGGCTGCTTGGGATGCCGAGCGCCTCCTTGGTGTGTCGGATTGTTTTTTTTCTGACAAGATTTCAAACTTTCCCAGCCTCTTGCTCTCTGTTGTTAGGCTTTAGGTAAATCATTCAGATGGTGAAGAGACTGCAGGCTGAGAAACACCATACCCTCAAGGTTTCATCTTATTTGAAGCATGATTTCAGACAGCTAACGTGCTGATGTGATGCAACAAATCAATATATTTTAGGGTTTATTTTTTATTCTCACTTTATGTATCAGCAGTGGTGGAAAAGCTCTCAGTTTTTCTGACCAAAGGTCCTGTGTGTAATATTTAGAAGGATCTATTGACAGAAATGCAATATAACATGCATAACTATGTGTTCAGTGGCGTATAAAGACCTTACATAATGAACTTAGAATGAGACATTTATCTACAGACACGCGGGTCCTCTTACGTGGACGTCACCATGTTGCGCCGCCATGTTTCTACAGTAGCCCAAATGGACAAAACTGCTCTACAGAGTGCGTTTCGTCACTATGTTGAATATGTACGAAGACGAAGAAGAACAGGTAGCAGTAGTAGTAGCAGTAGTAATTGTAATTTATACTTTCACTCTAGCGGAGCACTTAACCGGACGTTAGCCTGCTTGTCAGAACAGTGGACGCCGTAGCGCTACCGCCGACTAGCGTTTAGACCCTATGCAGGAGTATAAATCAAGCTGTAGTAGTCGACTGGTTTATTAGAAGTAAGAAGAGAAGTGAAAAACCACACTAAAAGGAAAAGCCACCCAGTAAAATAATACTCGAGTAAAAGTAAAAAGTACTTGGTTTTCAAGGTATGAAAAGTAAAACTACACATTCATATCTGAACGATGAGTAACGATGTCTAGAGCACAATGTGGGAGTTAAAAGTCGGCTTAGAAGTACAAATCAAGTACAAATCAAGTACAAATCCTGAACAAACCTACATAAGTACAGTAATGAATAGGGATGTGGTGAGATTGATATTTTCCACATGCAAACACACACAAAAACAAATATAAAACTGATAACTAACCTGTGTACGCTGTGATAGTAATCAAGTGAAACGCCCCCCCAGTCCAGGAGTTTCTAAGTGAATTAAAATTTAATAATTTCACATCCAGGTGAAAAGGTGTCACATTTAAAGAGGTCACTTCCCCAAACAAAGACACAGAGAGGAGTGAAGGCTGACGCATGACTCAGCAAGTTGATCTACAGGAGAAACTGATCTGAGAGCTGCACTGGTTTATATTCTGTGTTCCTCGCTACACAAATAAAAACAATTCAAGCCTTAAACTGATCCAGAAAAATTGTCCAGAATGCAGGAAATTAACTGTATAATGCTCAAAATTTGCGAATGGGGAATCTAATGCTTGCAGTGAATGTCACATTTCTCTCTTTATTACTTAAGTGACACCTCTGACAGATACAAACTCATATTAATGTGTGGAGACTCTGTTGAGTCGCAGCAGAACCAACGTATCGGAGAAAAGTCATTAGTTTGTCGCTCGTCAATGAAGTCTGTACTCCCAGTTAATTAAACCGAGCAGTTCATTATACACAGTGTGAGTGTGTGTTGGTACAGGTCAGTCTCTGAGCACACAGAAAGGGAAAATGAGACATGAGGGAGACGGAAATATTTCTCCTCGTCTGTGGAAATGAAGCTCTCCAACTGTAAAATTAAATCTTCTGCATGGGGACAGGGTTTGTAAAAGCCAACAAACACAAACAAATGAGAGTGTTGTTTGTGATTCATTACTGACTAGCCAAGTGTGGGAGCTCGACAGAGTCATTAAAGTGGAGAGATGAGATTCCGTCTGACTTCTTACCGAACTCTTGGTGTTTTTGACAACACATTCCCACTCACCAACTCGTCACGACGCTTGGTCACGACCTCTGGTGTCGCTCTGTAACGCTAAACTTCCTGTAATGTGACTCCAGTCTTGAAGTCGTTCGCACTGCGTGACTGATCGGTGACAGGAGCTGACAGCGGCTCGGTCACCTGACGCTGGTCTCCAAACCACGTTTTGTGAAGAAAACACACTTGAAATGTGAAACCCTACGTGAAACATCTGCTGTGTGTTATTATAAAGACTTTTAAATTACATTTATTCATTTAGCTGATGCTTTTATCCAAAGCGACTTACAATTGCTATACATGTCAGAGGTCACACGCCTCTGGAGCAACGAGGGCTTAAGTGTCACATTGGTGGACGCGTCAAAGGCACGTGTCTTATCCACTGCGCCATCACCACCCCACAAAGGATCTGGGTGAAAGAATGGATAGGTAGCAGGGATCGTCTGAGCTACAGAGAGAGCTGGAAGTGAGTTAAAAGTGTTTTCTGGTGGAAAAAGTAGCTGCCTGCTCTCATTGGCTGGATGTGGAAGTCAGGTCGTTAGCTAGATATCTGGCTGGCGTCAGCGACGTGTCAGTGATGTGTTGGGGAGCCGTTTTGATGCGTCGTTGAGTAGTTCACACATAACGACTGGCGATCGGTGATCAACCGCTGATTTACCCCTGATCACAGTCTGACGGTCGCTGAGCTCGCCGAGCGGCAAATCAGTGTGAGCTTTAACAACAATGTAAAGGCAACTTCCTGTTTGGCTTTCAAATTAAAAGTACTTTTTAACAATTTTGAAACGTCACAGTTTGGTTAGGTTTAGGAAAAGATCCTGGTTTGGGTTAATTAACGCCTGAAAATTGAAGCCAAGCTGAAGAGCCTTAAACCTGCGTCCTCTCCAGCGGCCAGCAGGGGGCGCCTTAAACCTGCGTCCTCTCCAGCGGCCAGCAGGGGGCGCCTTAAAGCTGCGTCCTCTCCAGCGGCCAGCAGGGGGCGACTTAAAGCTGCGTCCTCTCCAGCAGCCAGCAGGGGGCGCCTTAAACGTGCGTCCTCTCCAGCGGCCAGCAGGGGGCGCCTTAAACGTGCGTCCTCTCCAGCGGCCAGCAGGGGGCGCCTTAAACCTGCGTCCTCTCCAGCGGCCAGCAGGGGGCGCCTTAAACCTGCGTCCTCTCCAGCGGCCAGCAGGGGGCGCCTTAAACCTGCGTCCTCTCCAGCGGCCAGCAGGGGGCGCCTTAAACCTGCGTCCTCTCCAGCGGCCAGCAGGGGGCGCCTTAAACCTGCGTCCTCTCCAGCGGCCAGCAGGGGGCGCCTTAAACCTGCGTCCTCTCCAGCGGCCAGCAGGGGGCGCCTTAAACCTGCGTCCTCTCCAGCGGCCAGCAGGAGGCTTCAGGGCGGGGCTACCATGTGACTGACATGTCGCTACCACGTCTTTTCCGCTTTTTGTTTTGTTCCGCTCGCCGAGAGTTGAAAAATGTTCAACTTTTGGAAAAACTCTGCGCTCGTCACTGTCACTTTTTACCCAGCCAATCAAAGTGATTCAGCCAATCACAGTGCAGGAGGGGCGGGCCGAACACCGAGCACGTCCGATCTTGAACGAAACGATGTGCCTACTCACCGAGGTGTGTCCTCGTGTTTCAGCCTCCTCTTCACCTTCCCTTCTTCTGTAGACAGAGGGAGGCTCAGAGACTGTGTTGACTCTGTTTGGTGTTTCTGACTTTCCTTCAGCTCTGTGAAACGGCCCGTCTGTTCCCCCGTCAGGTGGCCTTTATGTGTCTTTGCACCGCCGCCGCCTGTCAAAATTTACAGCTGGTGTCTTGTTTGTTCACGGGAGCCGGCACAAGTCTGGTGATATGTCTGTCCTCTCTGTAGCTGCTACTGTCTGAAGGTTTATGGGAAATGTATTGTGCCGTGTTTAGCATATAGTTCGTATATCATGTTGCCTACGAGTGACTGGCAGATATGAATCTGTCTGTTGTACTGATAAGAAAGACAGCAGAGGAAAACTGAGTCATGCAAGAATTATATTTTCTTAGAAAGTGAGCTTTAAACTTCACCAGAGGAAACAGGTGTTGGTATTTCAGGCTGTTTATTAAAAACAGACGTCTCAAACTACAGACCTTCATTAATCCTGCCAGATGCTGCAGTGCTCTAAATAAGTCAGATTGTCATTTATTTCCTGAGAGTTTGTTGCTGAACAAAAAGAGCCTTGTTAAGAAATGATCAGCGTGGCGTCAAGGTTTGTTGTTTGTCTCTGATAGTCATTTTCCAACGACGTAGCTCATCAGCTCTGTCTGCACAACATGTCCTCCACACTACATGATGAAATAGGTTGTTGTCAGTTTCCAAAATAACACACAGTATGTATGAGGTTTGGTAAGTGTTGGGTACAAAACTACTTGGTTGGGGAAAGACCATCGCTTTAATTGAAGTACATTTAATGTACCTCTGGCCAACTGAGAGCTTGTAATCTGGTGTAATTGTGCAGATGAAGCTTGTAAAATCAGTTTGATATTCACCAGATTAAACATGAGAATAGTGAAATGTGATTCGTCCTCAGACAGCTTCATCTTGGTGTCTGCAGGATGAGAAGTTTGTTCAAGCGTTGGAGCATGCTCATTACAAGGTTATTATAGTTTAGGGCTGCAACGATTAGTCGACGTAATCGACAACAGCGACTATAAAAATTCGTCAACGTGAAATTTCATTGTCGACGCATCATTACATAGATGATATTAGGAATGTTCCTGGTTATTTCTAACTGCAGTGCACAGCAGGAAGTGCTGGGGGCAGTATCGCTTCCACTGTCTGCCATGACTGCTTGACTGCTTGACTACTCACGAAGAAGAAGCTTTCATGCGAGAAGCAGAAGTGGAAAGTGACGGAGAAAGAGGCGAACAGCAGAACGGCTTTCGTTTTTATAAGTTTTGTACGCTATTTAATCACTAAATTCACTTTTGAGGTGAGAAATCAACTGTGTAGAACTTGAATATTGGCAGTTTTACCAGAGTTGATGGCGAATCGGAAATGTGCGCAAACGTTTTAGGGGTTGAGATGCTCCACAAGCGCCTGCGAGGATGGCGGCGGCAGCCGGCCGGTCACGCCCACAGAGCGCCCTGGTTCCAGTTACTCAGACCACTGCTGCAGCAACAACAGAGGAAAGGCAGTGTTTCCTGTACGTTCATTTATTTGTGGCGGCCCGCCACAATATCAGCGCTGACCGCCACATCTTGATTTTGTTTTATTTTACTAGGCCTATTTAAAATCATTTGATTGCAGATTAGCGCCGTAGCACATGGTCTCGCTGAGCTCTCTCTCATAAACACAGCAGCACATATCTGTCCAACACAACGCCGGCAATGTCGGAGATCCAGCTTTAATAAAGTTATTAGCCGTGAGTAATGGTTTAAAGTACATTAAGGAACATCTGGCTCACGATACCTTCAGCCTACAGAACATTCTGCACTTATAAAAGCATAAGCACTTTTGAAAAATAAACTACAGAAGTAGTACGTTGCTTTATTGTTCTAAATAGACATTGTTAGTGTGCAGTTGAGGTTTTAGTAATTGCTGTTAATGTGCTTTTATTTTATATACTTCCAAAGCAAAAATCTTTGTTAAACAGTTAAAAGTTTTAAAGTTAGTATAAATCAGTGAATTATAGGAGGAGCCTACGCTGTCTTGTCTTCTTCCCTGGTTTCCCCCTGGCGTTAATACTGGTGTTCATTCTGAATAGTAAACCTCGTTCACTTAATGGGAACGTTAGCTAGTTAGGCTGTGTGGAGATAATTCACTTGAAAGATCTTTAGTTAGTTAAGTGGTTTAATTAGGGTTTGGAGGAGACAAAAATCGTGACTAGTCGACCAATCGAATAAATAACAGATTAGTTGACTACGAAAATAGTCATTAGTTGCAGCCCTATTATAGTTACGCATTTTCCATCCATCCATCATCAACCGCTGGAGCCAATCCCAGCTGACATCGGGTGAAAGGCGGGGTCCACCCTGGACAGGTCGCCAGTCCGCCACACATAGGGAGAACTATTTCACCAATCAACCTAATCCACGTCTTTGGACACAACGGCACTTAGCCCACGCTGTCGGCAGAGGCGTGGACGCGACGAAAAGTAAAAATAAATTGGCCTTCACTCCGACTGGACTTCCTGGATCGCATTTTATTGGGTCACTGATACCTTGAACAGCACTCAAAGATTTGACTCTGTTTAATATTTTCACACGGATGCGATGACAGAAGCAGGATGATGCTGCGTCTGCAGTATTTATGGATGATAAGAGGTTAGAAAGGGAGTCAGACAAAGATGGAAAGTGGTATGAAATAGAGAGTACAGATATCCGTGTGCCATATCTGCAGGGTTTATTCTCTGCGGGTGGAGGTTAGTGAGGAACTAACAGATGGAGACGCTGCGGCGAGCGTCACACGGCCGTAGCTTCACGTTCAGGCTGCAGGATTTCTTGATTGCGGAGAAGTGAGGCGAGTCACGCTGAAGGGTTTGTGTTGCTTAGAGACGACCTCGGCAGCGAAGGAGTCGCTCCCTGAAAGCTGAAGCGCTCTCCATCCACACCAGAGAAGGATTTACTCGTGGTAAAGGTCATTCTTACACTCAGTGTGATTTCACTTCCCGGTGCGGCTCTGTGTGCTTTCCTCCTGACAGGAGTGGATTTCTCTGCCTTTGATATTAGAGCTATGAGAAAGACCTTTTTAAAACTATGATGATGGGGAAGCAGTACTAACAATGCTGAACTATCCATAATTCAAATCAAAGACCTCAGAGCGGAGGGTTGTAGTTCTTATCTGGTCCCTAAAGTGTCTGTGCTAAACTTGAAAGCTTCTCCTCAAACAAAATAAACAATAAAGGATATTTCTTCAATTATTCGATTAATCGTTTAGTGTCATCACAACCTTTTAGAGCCCCTGGTGACCAGACATGAGCAAAAATTAAATGATCACATTATCACTTTTATTGTGCTCCTGTTAAAATTTGAAACCATTTTATATTAAAAACCACACATAAAATTGCACTTTTTGTTAGCATAAACATTAAAATAAGAACAGGCAATACCTTCGGTATGGAAGCCCTAAGATGCCATACATTCGTACATTTTATTTATTTACTGTTAATTTTATTTGTTATCTTGAAATCTCGAGACAAGTGTTTATTTCATGTGTGAAACAAAAAGCCAATATTAAATGTTTTTATTTGAGTTACGTACACTTCAAGTCATGTTAAGTACTTACGTAAGTTAAGTCACGTAATGTAGTTATTTTAACCCGAACCATGATCTTTTCCTAAACCTTACCAAACTGTGACGCCTTGTGAATGTTCCCAGTCATCCAGGTCATAGAAGATCTTCAGCTAAGCGCGGTTGCCCTTGATTTTAACCTTCCTTGGACAGATTGCGACATTTCACAGTTAACCAGTGGTTATATTTTGAAAGTCTAACCGGGTGATGCGTAGTTATTGTGGTTAACTTGACCGCAGAGCCCTACACGTCCAAAAACGACGCCAAGGGGTTTTGTGTTCTTCTTCCTTAGTTCAGTATTTACTAACGAGAGCTAAACATGCCTGAGATCTGCTCCGGTTAGCAGTGGCGTTAGGAGAAGCATCATGTTGAGACAGGAAAAGACTTTAATAATGGTAATAATAAATGGCTCTAACACAGTAAAAGTAATGTGTTTATTAGAGGAACGATTATCACATATTGTCTGTGTTCTGCTGTGGTGGCAGCCAGCCTCACTGTGGAAGTCAAATTTCTCTAAATTGTTTGGTAAAAGAGTGAAAGTGGTCCTGGGATTTGGGGAATTATCCGCTGCTGTGGTGGACAAAAATGTTTGTGTCCTGGCTGCAAGAAAACACAGATACACTTTATCAAAAGTTTATCCCTGAACTACAAATACAAGCAGCGTATTCAGACTTGTGTAGCGATGACTAAGGGTCCCTGGAGTGGCCAAAATTACTGCTGAACAGCTGGAAGAGCTGCGTTCCACGATGAGAAACGGTTTCCACCTCAGACGCCCGGAGATTTAAAGAGAAGCTTCCAGGCCCGTGTTTCTTTTCCCTCCTCGCTCCAGCTCGTTACGAGATAAGAGCCGACAGCGGAGCTTCATTAGAGAATATCTGCCGTCGCTGTTTGAAGAACGGTGACGTTGTCTAACATTTCCTGACAGAGGTATCAGCACATCAGCCCTCTTTCATACTTCTCCCATTGGCGGCGTTGCACAAAGGCAAGACGCCTGAAAATATTCCTCTCCTCTCCGGCGTGAACAGCTCTCTGGTGGCCCACTCGGGCAGCAGCAGGCAGGTATTTTCATGGCTGTGTGGGAGGAACACTTCTGTAATGAGCTGAAACCGGTTAAAAGGCTTCGGATCATAACTGGGTTTTTAACACCAGCGCCGGCTTCCAGTCCTTTCAAGTGTCTCTGCACAAATAAGTCATCAGATTACAGTCTGATTATTTCTTACTCTAAATGTCTGGGTTTCCTGTATCTGAAGGATTATTTTTGCTCCTTAAGTACTTGTTACTCCAACATGTATATTTGTGCAAACACTGCAGTATTAAGAGTATGAATAAGTATCTTTTGTCTGCATTAAACTAGTATTACTTCATCAAACTTCCGAGTGCAATCTAATCTCTACATATTGAATCTTTTAAGCCGCTTGAACATTTTGAACACAGTTATTTCAACCCTAACGTTTCTCTCAGGTACTATAGCTTGGAATTTATAAGGTAAAACTTTTTTTCTACTCTGCATGACACTCATGTATATTCTGTACCTCACTTCACTGAAGTTTATCCCACCTAAAGCAAGTGAAATATTCAAACCCAACAGCTTTCTTTTTGCTGTCGCCGTTCAGTCAGTGGAGAATAAGTGGATCTCTCTCGTGGATTATTTTACACATCACTTTTGGAAATATTAGGTATCTTTAGAAACTTTGGGATGTTCAGAATTAAGCGGGAGACTGTAGTGGGATGCAAACCAGAATTATAATGAATCCACGAAATTCAGCAGTACTTCAGAGTGCTTAGGGGCCTTCCTGCATTGAAACGTGTTTTGGGGGATTGCAATGGGATGGTATCTGACCTCATGAAAGTACAGGTGTAAAAGCACCCGTTTCTCTGCATTAGACGCATCCTAATTTTGAGCAGTGGGCAGCCATTTTGCACCGCCCGGGAAGCAGTAAGGGGTTCAGGGCCTTGCTCAGGGGCACCTTCAGCAATGGTCTGGGTTAGACTCGTACCCTTCGGATGTCCCCAGAGACTGGGCTAATGCCACCCAAAGAGCCAGACCACCTAAGTACACACATGCCTTGTCAGGGCTCAACGTTAAACCTTTTTGCCCCACCGGGTTTTTTATCCGTGTTACAACCAAACCAAAAACTTATGAGTTATGTTCTAATGTTAACATGTTTAATCGGTTATTAAATACATCCTGGATATGAAAAAACTAAAATGTAATCGCAGTTAAAATGTATAAAAAATAAACAGGTTAACAAAACAATTTAAAACAAAACATACTAACAGACTTAAACATGGCGTGCTCTCTCTCCCGCTGACAGCCATTGAATTAAAAATGTGCACAGAGCAGCGGATACAAGTCGCCAGGGAGCGACCTGTCAATCAAAAGGTAGTCCCGCCCAAATGCTAGGCTCTATGTTCCTCTAAGTGGGACCATAATTTACTAAATGAACATCACGCTGTGTTGAAGAAGACTTGAAACTAGCGACTGAGACCATAAACTCATCAGGAAAGAGTTTACTGAGGGAATAAATCAGCAGAGAAGTAGAAACATTTTCTCATATTTCCAACACAAACTCACACCAGACTCGTCACTTATTGACACTTTGACACTTGGTCAAGGCCCTTTGGCGTCGCCTTTTAAACGACCTGGCTAGGCCTTTTGCATCATTGATTGACGTTTAGGGCTCCGCGGTCAAGTTAGCAACGCTTAGCAACAACAGCTTCCAGTCAAGTTTGCAACAACAAATATGCAACGTCCGGTAAGACTTTCGAAATAAAACGCTCGCGTTTCGAAACATCGCCCTTTTGAAACGGCGCATTATTAAAGTCGTGAAACGTGGCAGTTGGGTTTAGGCACAAAAACTACTTGGTTAAGGTTCGGAAAACATCATGGTTTGGGTCAAAATAACTACGTACATAAGTTAACATGTAAGTTAACTTACGTCAATTTACGTAACTTGCCTAAATAAAAATATTTAATGTTGACTTTTTGTTTTCACACGGAATACGAATCCTGGTCTCCTGGTTCAAAGTCGGGGTTCTGGCCCTCCATCCACCTCCTTACTCAGTCTTTACTGTATAATATCATAAACCTGCCTTTACCGTCACAAACCGACGCTACAGGGGCTTCCCCCACTGCGCTGAACTATGAGGCTTCAGGGATCCCCAGTGCGTCACTAGCTGACGACTTTGGCTCTTGACCAAGCGTCAAAATGTGACGACTTGTGAGTGAGAGCGCATTGTTATTTCTAATGGCGCCGGACTTCTTTTTGCAACCAGCGGACTCGCCCCCTGCTGGCCGTTAGAGAGGATGCAGGTTAACAAACTGCTGTACTGTGCCAAAGACAAAAATACTGTAGAAAGACTCTGACACAAACAGAAACGCTACTCTGCTGTTGTACTTCTGTCTTAGAGTTTAATTGGGGTCAGGTAAGTTGTGTAGTTGTGGTGTGTTCGGGGAGTTGTTCAACTTGTTAAATTATGGACTTGTATTGATGCTCTACCCCTTCATTTAGTCTCAAGGTTATTAAACCACTCATGAAGCTTTCATGTCAGGAACAGAGAACGTCTGAAGCGGCAGACGCTCACTGCCAGAGACAAGTCATTAGTAAACACTAATGTTCAAAATGAACTAATTCAGCTTTGTTTTTTCTCTGTCGCCTCCTCCAAAAGGGGAACATAAAAGCAACGTTTTGGCCCCGGTGGAATAATTTGGTCCCTTTTAGACCCAATCATGGTCATCAAAGACGTAATCTGCGTCGTCCACTGCCAGGAACCACAAGAGGTGGGGAGACTTGGAATAAAAACACAAGGCAGGAGCATGAAACAGGAAATATTCAGTGTTGTCTGTGTGCGAGCCCAGGGGTTTGTAATGCCAGGACTCTTCAGACGAGACCCAGCGGGAAAGAAACCGGCCCCAAAACGACCGTAAAGCTTTGGTGGGCTTCCAATAAAACCCTGAACACATTCCTGTTTTGCAGCAATGAGGAAGGTTTATTTGTGATTATGGTCTCTCTGTGTCTTTACAGTTAGACTTTTCAATTCCTCAGCAAGTCTCTAAGGCTTCATAAGGAGTTAGTGCTACTCACAGTTGGTGGGAAAAACTAAAGTGATAAAACTTCAGTTAGATTTTTGAAAATCTTACAATACCAACACTTTTCTGGTGGAGATTGAGAGTTTCTTAAAATTTATAAAAATATATTTTCATCCTCGCCTGGTAAATTTAATGCAATAAACCATCAAAGCCATCATAAGGTAGATTATAATGCACCTGAATATCTTCTCATACACCTGGAATACAACTGTAACTGTAAATTTGATGAAAAGAAACTGATAACAGTTATTACACAATCTTTCAAAAATACACCAGGCGAATGTCCATGTTTTGGCCATATTTACTGTTTATATGTTCACTTTTATTGGGAGTTTTCTTCAAAACACTATTTCTCTCCACACAACCACGTTCCAAATAACATAAAGCTTCCAAAACATTGAAATATTGATAAAAACAGTCAATATTCCTGTGACCAAAAGCACTCCCATGCTTTACAGGCCACAGCTTGAGAACAGAATCCTACAGGGCTGTACGTGGGCTCTTTCTCTTCGTATTGAAGAGACGAATTGTGATATCCTGCACGTCTATGTAGCTCCTACGGGTCGCCAGCAGAGGCCGATAAACCCTGCCGCTGCCAAAGCAAACTGTTCTTCTCTACTTCAATCTGACGACAGAAACAAAACTTATCAGCTCATCCGACCTCACCAAGATGGCGGCCCGCCAGATGGTCTCTGTTGACACAAACAACTGCTGTTTTTGGATGGAATACCGCTATCCAAGACTCTAATTATCACCAAAGCCCCATCCCCTACGATTTAGTTTATAAATAAAAAATTTGTCACCCTTCACAAAACAAGTAAACTTCAGGATGGAGTTGTAGCAGTGGAGGTGAAGCTAACTTTTTGTCTGAATATAAAACCCCAACACAACACGTCTCAGCAACATTGCTCTTGTGTTCATGAGCATGCGATGCACCTTAGAACAGCTTAAAACTGCAGTGTTTTCTCAGTTTATTGTGAGCTTTAGATGAATGTTTTGGTGTTGGTCCGGGGGAGAAAATGTTATGTTTTCCAATGAAAAATATGTAATTTCACATCTCATTAGGCCGTTATTTTCACCATATCTCTGAACAAATATTTGGAAAAGCTGGAGCAGATAATAAATAACCAACAGCCAAAGATCAGTCTGCTGGAGGAACTCAAACCTTTAGATCTGGAGAAACTCATTTGGTTGGTTCTGATGCTCCACAGTGATTTTACAGTGATGGCACAGCATGTTTTGGGCATCACCCCCTAAAACCCTGTTAATGTGACCTCAGAATCATTATATGTTTGCCTTTTGTGTCTTCATTTTACAGCTTCTGACATTTATCTGTAGACATTAATATAAACACTGTAACACACTGTAACAGACACCGTACATTTACTGCCAGAATATTTTCCTCTGCTGAATGCATATAGAGGAAACACTGATGTATGATGATTTAATAGCAGTGTTTTTGTATGTGTACATTTTTTCCACGAAGGTGTCCAGAAGGTGTAAAATTTGAGGAGGGCACAAGGGTTAATTTGTGGAGAGTTGATTGAGTGTAACATCTCTACAATATAAAGTGCTGAAAGTAAACCTTCCTCATTTATAAAAAAGACAGGGTTGACATCACTCCATAATGATACAATATCTATTGAGTAGTGATAATAGTAAAGTCAAGGTTATTTAAATAGCCTAAAATCACAATTTTACCTCAAAGGGCTTTACAACATCACATAAAGGGGAAAAAAAAACCCAAATAAACATTTACTGGAAAAGAAAATTAAACCAGCTGGAACCAGCCAGGGCTTTCAAATGTATTCAGATAAACTTTATGACTTTACAGCGCTCGGCTTGTTGGGATAAAGAACATTTTCGGGCATAAAAATAGGCTCACAGTCCAGAAAAGGCTCAGCAGAAGTATCAGTAGTATGTTTTTTATGTCTGCATAATCTTTGGAAACTTTTGGACTGTAATTTAAAATAAAGTTTTGTGGGTTTGATCCATGTTTGGACAAAACCCACAAGTAAAGATGGAGGCGTTGGAGGCTCTGGTCGGGTTGAAGAGGTCAATTTGTGTTTTGTTGTTATTTTTGCTAGATGAATCCATTATATGAAAGAACAATAAAAGTAAGGTGCTCAGGCGATAAAACAGCAGCAGAGCAGAATAATAGATGTTGTAACCGGAGGGTCGGCTCTTATAACCGAGCTGCTGCTCTATCTCAGCTGTTCAGTTTGTTATTCACGGCTGCAGGGAGGCTAGATTTAAGGGAAAATCCGTGTGGAGATGAAAATAAAGCAGAAGACAAGTTCTGCACATGGCAAGCTGTATATCAGATGTGTAGATTTCACCGCACTGGCTGCACACACAAACAAGGCCTAGCTATAAAGATAAGTTTTCTTGTGAAAGTGTCCAACACGTCTTAAGTCTTAAATGTGCACTTTTATTTCGCATATAAAACAAAAAAAATAATGTTTAATCAAATCAATCCAAAATTGCATAAAAAGGTGTCGATCAACAAGAAGCCTCAGTGGGATAAGTCCCATCCTGCCTGGGAGCGTTTCATCCTCTTGGCCTTCTGGATAAACGGCTTTAAACCTTTATTTAACCAGAGGATCTCATTGAGATATAAAACATCTTTCTCAAGAGAGACCTGACCAAAATAGCAGCGTATGTAAAGGATATTCAATGACTCTTAAGACACACAAATAAACAGCAAAAGTGTAAGACCACCTGTAAAAGGACAGCTTGTTCATAGGTTTAAAGGAATTAGTTACTACCCCTTAATTTCTTTTGAACCAGTGATGACAGTTTATAGCTTGAAGTTCCAGGTCTTTCATCCGGTGTTTAAATTCACCAAAGGAAATCTGATATTTCAGCTGTTTTGCAGTGTGTTCCAGGTGGAGGGAGCAGCTAAAGGCCCTTTTACCACCGAGCTCTGTACAGACCCTATAGGTACAGACAACAAGTACAAGTCACCAGAGCGCAAATTATAGGAACTGGTGTTGCGTGACACATAAGTGCAAAGATAAGAAGAAAGAATACTGAAGATAGACTTGTGAATAATTGCATTGATTTGTCATTTTGTAAAAGGCACAATGGTGTTCAAAAGTTATGCATTCTGTCACTAATCTCCATGCATTATGGTAGACAGTATGCAGCAAAGATTTACATCGGCCAGGTGCAAAACACAGGTGAGCTCACGTTCACCTTTTATACTGAAGGGGAACCAATGATGGCTACAGATGAGACGAGTCCCCAGATACGCCCCTCTAGGACAGAGACTCCTTTAGCCATGAAGGGGACGAGGAGCGAGGAGGAAGAGGAGGAAGGTCACTGAGCGCTGACAACATCTGTGATGAAGGAACCAGAACTGAGATTCAATAAGTGTAATTGGAATCAATAAAATGTATGTAAAATGTATTTATATAGTACATTAAAGAAATGCTGTATAAACAACCGTAGCAAGTTACATAAATGACGTCTTTAGCAAGAAAAAGGCACAATAAAAAAAAAAAAAGTCAATGTTACACTCACGAGTTTGACTGCCATTAATCTGGCTTTCTGCACCACTATGAGCCCTACCTTTGAGCTAAACCTTGCTTTAACAGGGGTCTTGAAAAGTCTTAAAAGGTAATAAATCAATTTTGCGAAAATTAAGGCCATTAAAAAGTATTAAAAAGTCTTCAAAGCCATTTAACAAGGTATTACATTTTGAAGATATTTTTTTCAATGTGAACGTCCTGTTTGTCCAAAGAGTTTGTTTGCTAAAAGTTCTACCGTGCGCCTATTTCACTCTTAAACGCTCCAAAAATTAGGTCCGTGCGAACCGGAAAGTTATTTACGAGTACAACCTCCCACCCCGCTGGACCCTCAATGCTAATCGTCCAAAACATAGTCGGAGTGGCGATTAGGAGTAATGGGATTAACCCGGTTGGCCGAGATGCGCCGTCAGCAGCTGAATCAGTAAGACAGAAGACAACAGGGAACATTAAAGGAGCGTGTGGGTTTGGCTAACGTTAGCTGGCTATTTAGCTAAATCGGTGTCTTTTATTTAAACACATCCAACTTTTCAGAAGCCGATACTCTCGTCAATGTCACTTTGTGAACAGATCAATCACAGCCTGGATGGAGAGGGAATCTAAAATAGTTTGATGTGCTGCAACAAACTTTATAAATGTTGAACTCGATGTTCTGCATAAACGGGTATGATTATTGATGAGTTAGTAGCCCGTCCAAAATCAAGGTTGGAGACTCTCATGTAGCCTGGAGCATTTTTCTTGCACAAAGTTTTATGAATAAAAAACAACCCCAAACTGAAACAGCTGTATTTTGAATTAATGTTATACTAGTGCTAAGTTATAACTATTATATGAAATTATATTGAATATAGTAACAACATTGAATAGAATTTATTTCAAGATAACCCCTTGAGATGTATCATCTCATTTTCAAGGGGGTGCTGCAGCATATATGTATGTACAGACACAAAAGTTAACCACATAGTACATATACAAAAACATTAACACACTACAAACAGACATATATATAAAACAATAACTTGCTCACCTGCCCTTACCCCCACAATTAACATAGTACCCATATTAAAGTATATTGGCAAATAATCAGTTGTTATAATTATTAATGTACTCAGTTAGTTGATTAAAAATTAATTTCTCAAATATCTGCTGCACAAATGATAGAAATCGGGCGATAATTATTCACATTCGATTGGTCTCCACCTTTGAAAAGAGGTGTTACTTTTTCAGCTCTTTTCTAAATTTGTGGCACAGTACAGGTAGTTAATGATAGATTAAAAAGATCTGCAAGAGGAAACATCAATATATGTGAGCTGCAATTTTGATAAACTTGGCTTCCAGATCATCTAGTCCTGCACTGCACTTTAAGTTAAGGTCATGTAATACATTTAAGACATCAGTAGGCATGATCTTTTTAAATGAAGAAGAGCCAGCAGGCATGGAAGAATTAGAAGACCATGCCAAACCATCAGAGCAAACAGATTTTGAACTACTTAAAGAGGAAAAATGTTGATTAAAGGCATGAGCTATATGCAAAATGTCATTATCCTTGCATATTTGTTTCACAGAGGGTTTTTTTGTTTTGTTAAGAATGTTATTTAAGTGATTCCAGAAGTGCCTAGGGTATTATGGAATGGTCACTAAAGCAGTCTGATAAAACGCCCGATCTGATAATCCTAGCCGAATTGGAAACAAGGATCCAGTCAAGCAAGGTAGAAGAACGGCCATCAGCTCGCGTGGGTTCTTTAATTAGCTGAGTTAGGCTCCCACTGCCTAGAAGATTTCTATCACCTGAGGAAGACCGATCCAACCAGTTATTATTAAAGTCACCCAGTACGATCAATTCATTGTGTCAAGAGAATTAACAGTAGCCAAGATACCATTTAAAGAATCAGTGGGAGCAGAAGGAGGTCTGTAAATATTTCCAATAGTAAGCTGTTTGTTTTCATGAAAGATGATCAGAGTAAAAAGACACTCAAAGTTAGTAGGTGCAACATTAGGAGAAACACACTCAGAGACCAGATTTGTATCAACATAAGTAGCCACACCTCCTCCTCTTGATGCCCTATCAGCTCTTTATAAAACATTATGATCAATTCCCACCTCCTCATTAGTGATTTTGTTATGAAGCCATGATTCAGAAATAGTGATTATATTAGGTTTATGTAAAGCGGCCCATACCCTGAGAAGATCGATTTTCGTAGCAAGGCTCTTGATGTTGAGATGAATAACTTTTAATCCTATAATTGAATCAATAACTCACAAATAAGTAGGCATATAACAGATAATAGGGTATAAGGAGCAGGTGGCGAGAACAACATTAAGTATAATATAATGAATACATTAATATCAAACTTACAGTTTACTATTAAATTAACAATATACTTTTAATTTAATGTTATAATATTTTGAGCTGAACTTTGCTGTAATAGGTAGTGAGACAGATACCAGAGCCTTTGTTGCCGCCAACTACGCTTTCGAATGACCAATAACAGACTGCTAAGTGGTGTCTGGGGGTGTTTGATCGATAATCCTCGCTCGACCCAGATTTCACCCAATAATTACAGTAAGTCAGTAAATGAGACAAAGATACCGGCTCTGCCTGTTTCTCTTTATATTAGCTCCTTCTCTCTCAAAATGAAATCTAGCTTTGATAAAGTTTCATTGATTTTTCTGTAACCTCGGGTGGTTTTATGATCGGTGTAGAAAAACTATAAAATGTTGATTATCAGCTATATACTGAACAAAATTATACACTTTTGTTTTTACCCCCCATCCATCATGACTAAAAGATCTAAGACTTTCTCTGTGCAGAAAAGGCCTCAATTATTGTTCACAAATCTGTTAAAATCTGTGTCAGTGAGCACTTTGCCGAGATAATCCATCCACCTCACAGGTGTGGCATATCAAAATGCTGATCAGACTGCATGGGGATTGCACAGGTGTCCCTTAGGCTGGCCACAATAAAAGGTCTTAGGCTGGCCACAATAAAAGGCCGATCCAAAATCACTGGATTGGGGGGGTCCAGAAACCAGTCAGTATCTGGTGTCGTTGTCTGCCATCTTGGAGGTGAAGATGCTGTATGTGGAGGTCCTGGGCTGGTGTGGTTACACGTGGTCTGTGGTTTTGAGGCCATTTGGATGTACCGCCAAATTCTCTGAAACGCCTTTGGAGACGGCTTATGGTAGAGAAATGAACATTCAATTCACGAGCAACAGCTCTGGTGGACATTCCTGCAGTCAGCATGCCAACTGCATGCTCCCTTAAAACTTGCAACATCTACGGCATTGTGCTGTGTGATGGAACTGCACATTTTGGAGTGGCCTTTTATTGTGGCCAGCCCTTAGGCACACCTGTGCAATCCCCATGCTGTCTGATCAGCATCTTCATATGCCACACCTGTGAGGTGGATGGATTATCTCAGCAAAGGAGAAGTGCTCACTAACACAGATTTGTGAACAATATTTGAGAGAAAAAGGCCTTTTGTGTACATAGAGAAAGTCTTAGATCTTTGAGTTCAGCTCATGATGAATGAAGGCAAAAACAAAAGTGTTGCCTTTATAATTTCGTCCAGTGTATGTCTCTCCTAATGTGTGCAGTGTATATGTGCAAAGACGAGTGCTGATTCAACTCAGTGGTTGTTTTTTAGTTTGTGGTGGCGTTAACCTAATATGATGCAGTCCAATAACACCACCAGCTACTGCCTCAAAAATCACCAGCAGTATTATTTCTTTCAGAGATTTTGTAACAGATTGCACCGCTTTAACCTTGACTCTAAATCATTTAAAGAACTTCTTTCACCACAACGAAAATACGGTTTAGAATTTTAACAGAAAATCAGCTGGTTGGCTTAATGTCTGCTCATTTTCGTGCTCCTCCTCCTCAATTGTACTTCCATCACATGTTTTAACGAAGCAGGCTGCTAATTTTTCAGCTGCTGCTTCTGCCGGCAAAACATTGACTTCAATGCAAATGAGAGATGAATGAAAGAATGAGAGATCTTGCCCCCCTCCTCCTTACTTTGTGGTGTATACATTCTTCTCTCTCATGGTCTTCTTCGCCTTCGTCTTCCAGCTCAGGGTTAGAGGAGGTGAGATCGATATATGCTCTCAGCATGGAGCACAGGTATGAAAGAGGATAAACCAAACGAGATTCAGAGGAAAGGTAGCAGTACATGCTTTCCCGGTTCTGTAGTGTTGATGCACACGGCATAAAAGAAAACGAAATAAGAGTAAAAATGAGAAAGGTGGATTATAAAAAAACTGAAATCTTCAAGTTCTAACTTGGTTCTGACTGGGCCTGGACCTTACGATTTGATTACGATTCAGAGGGCTGCGATTCAATTATAAAACGCTTATCGATGCATCATTTTTTTCTTTACAGGATCCCTGGATAATTACTAAGCATTTAATTTGCGCATTAAAATCCAAAAGAAACATCTCCTAATTAGCTTAAAATGACTAGTTTACATCCCTAATTTACTTTATTAACCTCATCATGGTCCGTCATTTCATTAACAAGCTGTTGTCAGACTCTCTGAAAACTGAAACATAATGATCAGGATGTTCAGTATGTGTACAGGACAGAGCTGGACACCAGTTTAGTCTAAGCTTGTACCAGATGTTCTCAACCCTTGACTAGTAGGTTAGTTGGTATTGACATATAGCTGATAATTAATATTACTTTGTTACTAATTTAGCTAACGTTACATAAATAAATAAATATTTTTAGCGCCTTTCACGGGGCCCAAGGAGGCTTCACACATAGTTACAATGACAGAACAACAAAAAGTCATTCAGGATTGAATGCCTGGGTAAAGAGCTGGGTTTTTAGTAGATCTTTGAAAGTGTCCTTACTCGAGTTCCACCTTTTGCATTCCGTCAACATTACGTTATCAATTAACATTTGTTGCATGTCTACATTGATGTAATAAATTTATGAGAATTAATACCAAATTATGAATTTTAATATTCAGAAAATATTTATTCATAAATCTCTCGCGGGGCACCACCCGATATACCGTTCGCCCAGGGTCTCGGGACTCCCAGAGTATGGCTAATAATTAGACAATTATTCACTAGTGATCAGTTAGTTGATAATTGCTCAATTATCTTAAATCAGTCAGTCAGTCTCATATCGAAGGGTAAATTCTCTTGGCAGGGACTTAGAAATAGGCAATAAACACAATTCCTTGATTACAGTGAATTTATGAACTAACTAAGGTGATATAAAAAGGTGGCTAAATACATCAGAGAAATAAACAATGGCTAAACACTGAGAATGGAGGTCTATTGTAGGAAGCATTTGACTCATACGGCAGCTAATGAATCTGATTAGATGATAACTCCGTTAAATTTGTCTAGGAGTTTCAAGGATTACATATGCTGGACTAACCAACTATTGGACAGCACTGATCACAGAGTGCAGGGTTTTGGTCTTACTGCATGTGGCTTCTCCCAGCCGGGTGTTGGTCAACGGCCTCACACTGGCTGAGATCCGTGCGTTCTTGGTTAGGACAGCTTAAAGCTGTCGGCCAGTCGCTTTCTCTGCCAGGGAATTGCTCCGGAGAACTCGCAGTGGGGCCTTCCCAACCCTGTCTCGGGTCAGAGGTGTTAGTCGTCCTTTGTTACTGCTGGTGGGACCACGCGGCTTGGTCTGACCTCGGTGAAGTTAGCTCGACGAATAAAGCTTAAAAATGGAACTTGTTCGTTCTTGAATTAGACTAGTGTAACTTAACGGTCTAATAACTTTTAACAAACAAAATAAAATAAAAGGCAAGTAAATTGCTGGAAACGAGGGAAAGCTGAGATCGCGGCACTTTGTGTGTGTAGCTTAAAGCGAACAAAGGCCGTTCATCGAGCCGGGCCGAACTCTTAGGGCTATGCCGGGAGAGGGGGCACGCCGGGCGCGTGCCGAAGCGCCGTTGAAGAGTCAGGAACAAGCCGGCAGACGGGGGAAGCATCAAGAGAGTGAACGACAGCGTGTGACGTGCTTTTGTCTGTTCGGGCGTGGTTCCCAGAGGGCAGTCTTTCGTTTCCCTGAGGGCTTGTTTCCGGTTCCCGAGGGACTGTCTTTCTTTAGCCATATTAAAGTTAATCAAAAACAAATCTAATATTGTAATCAAATATTTTCCGACAATCAAACCTCAATTGTCAAACGGTTCTAAGTTTAAGCATTTGATAACAGGAACAATTGTCAGTAGTTAGACTTTACAAGGTTCACTTCATAGGAATCACAGATGGGAGGAGCTTAACTTGCTTTCTAAATATAGGCTATTGGCTGTTACACGTTCTTAGAGAATATAAGCAAGATACACGAGTGTCTGCTCCAGCTCATTAACATCCTCTGCTTTCTGGTCTCATCAGGAAAGTGTTTACTGAGGGAATAAATCAGCTGAGAAGCAGAAACATTTTACCGTTATTTGTAATGGAGCTGGACTTCTTTTTGCAAAGAGTCGCCCCCTGCTGGCCGCTCGATAGAATGCAGGTTAAAGTGACTTCAGCGTTCGCATCAGTTCACGGACCGGAAGCTCCCCGCTCGGTTCTGACTGCTCAAAAAATGTGCTTATCTTTCTGTGTGAACACACGATGAAGATGGAGTTGTTCGGATGTTTCTCGGTCCGTCCGTTTGTCCTGTGCTTTTATTTCTCCACTGCTATCTCGAAAAGAGTTGGAAGAAATGTGCTGCGGATCTTCATCCTCGCCAGAAGAGAAGAGACCTTTCCTGTAGCGCCACCATCTGTACAACATTTCCACTAGAACATAATAAATATGACAATCTATTAGCAGATATTCATGCTCCGAAGAGGATGCGCACTTTTAATTTAGGACATTAGTTCTCGTCTGCTGCCATCCTCAGGTAAATGTCACAGAGGATAGCTCATAAAAGACAACAGGATTACCACGAAGACACAAGTCCATTACCTTAAATCTAAGGTTTCTGACTTATTGTGATCCCCCAGAGGACAGATTGTCGAGTGTTAGCCGTGTTCTTTAACACAAAGTGGTGGTTTATTGTAGAGCCTGACCGATACGGGTTTTTGGCGGCCGATGCCGATATTAAAGTGAAAAAGAGCCGATATTTAGATTTAGAGAATGATTTGGATAGTAGACCCCTTTACTGTGTAAACTACACTAAGAACAGGCCGATATTGAAAGCTGGTGTGTATGTGGGCTATTAAACTGTTTCCTATAGTAACTTTTATGCAGAGAAGGTTTTACTATATGATCGTATGTATTATTTTAAATTAAATACATGCAAATATACTTTTTGTTGCCTTTTAGTTTATGGTTTACCATTTACAGCGTGTGCTTCCATGGGCGCTGCCATTGTTTTGTGACGTCAGTCAGCTGCTACTCGTGAACTCGGGGGACAGATTTTTTCAAGAGTTCACAAGTAGGAAATCCGACTTTAAGTGGCGTTCCAGGGTAGTTTTTCTAGTTGGAGGTTGGAAATTTCCCACTTCCGAGTTGCCTGGAACGCAGCATAATACTCAAAATAAAGAAGAAAGATGTTATGGGCCATAATACAGTTGGTACGAAGGTCTTTTATTTTGTAGAAATAGCAGCTGTATTCCCCGAGCCTCCCTGGAGAGGAGGTAGAGAAGATGGGGTTACGTCTTTTCATGGTAGAGCTCCTCTCTGGAGTGTTAACAGTTTTCTCTCATCTGTCTGTAACTGAGCTAATTAACTGGATAATTAGCAGAACTGATATGTGGGCACAGTAGATATTAAAGCAACCCTGCGTCCACGCTGTGACTCTCTTTGAAGATTCACACTGTGCTTTGGGTTTTCTGATTCAGACACGAGTCAACTCCTTTGAGATCTGAACGGCGAGCCGAGGTCTGACCAGAAACACTGCAGCACGTATCAGTTTTCAGACAAACAATACAGCATTAGCATAATGCCATCTTAAAACCAGAGGGAGACTTGAATTTGAATGAGCGTGGCATTAAAAATGCATGGAATACAGACCAGGCAGTAAATATCAGCTCTATGTGCTGTTTCAACACGTCAAACTGCCTGAAAGCAGAACGAGCAGGAAAATAACAGAGTTTGTTGTGACTTTATCCAGGCGAAGAATCAAGAATACAGTTTGGTACAGAGGAAGTAAATTATTTACGGATATATGACCACATTTTACTCGCCAGCGTCTTCGCTAAGATCCAGTGACATCATTAGCAATTGACCCTTCGCTAAGCCACGCCCCGAATGCACAGCTGGCCAATCACAGCGCTCTAACTGAGGTCCGAGACTTTATTGGCTGCGCTTCATTGACTCTGATGCAGAAAGAGTCGTTTTCCAGCTTTCTTTGGCTGTATTTTTCTCAGATCTGGTCAAACGCTGTTCCTGCGGCATCTTGTAACAGTTACAGCAGCTGCCAGAGAGGCTGAAAGCAGACGTACGATTTATTCTCTTTCCAAAACCTAAAACAAATCCAGAAAAATGTCGGCTTTTGTTTGTCCCGGCTAGTCTGACAGAGGCGCCGATTGGACCCGCTGTGGTGACTGTATCTTGAAATGGTTTGCATCGGTGGAATCACGAGGATTTTAGCTTTGAGACGGTTGATATACGAGTATGAAGTTAACATAGCAGCTGTGTGCTCAGACCGAACGCTGCCGCCAGGACCTGACGGCCCGCGGGCGACTGGTCGACTAGCATCTCAAATTATCTGATGCGCTGGTGCGTTGTGCATTCGCCGTAATCAAGTGAGCCCGCTCTCGTGCTGTGAGTCGCAGACAGTTTGTGAGCGGGTGGCGGCGTAGCTGTTAGAGTTTTGCATTGGGAACTTCTGAAAACTGAAGCGCCAACTTGCTCTGTTTGGGACTGTGAGCTGCGCTTTCTCAGAGCTGCCGAAGTTAACACGTGCGAGGATTGGTGGTGAGATTTCCACCTGATCAGAAGTGTTTTTAGTTTCGTCAGTACAGTCCCAAACAGTTCTGTGTCTGTCAGTGTGAAGGAGATACTACCATACAGCAGAGCAATAACATAATGTAGGGATCGACCGATATGTTTTTTTTTTATTGGTAACCAAAGGCCGATGACCGATATGTGGAACCGATATACATGCCGTAAAACTTTTTAATCTTGGTGTCAAAATTTAGAAAAACACAAACTCCAGCACAAAACATTGTTGAAAATAACCAGATTAAAGTTAATTGTCATTCCCTTTACATAAATAAAAACATTTCCACCATAAATATGTGCAGAAAAATTCTCCAGAATGCAGATTTTAGATGTTTTTAACTGTGTAAAAGAGTCAGGAAAGTGTAGCTCTATTTATTTTTATATATTATTTTTATAGATTCCATTTTCTGTCCATATTATTCATCATTAGTCAGGGCTACCTTTTGAAGTGGGTGAAGAGGCGCCTCATTGGGTCGCAGCCGCCTCGCCTTTAAATCAGCGGAGGCAGCGTGTTACTCAGCAGCAGCCGTGAAAATATTCAAAACGGCGAGCACTTTGACCACATTATATCTTGACTCTAGCACCCCATCATCATCTGTTTCTCTGACCGCAGACTTTGATGCTAATCTCTCTCCGTCAGTCGGCTCTCAATAGTAAAATGGATTCGGAGGCATCAGTTCTGCTCATGCCTGCCTCTGAGGATAGAGCCATTTATTCCCTCTCCTCACCTGCTTTCCAGCTCTTCCATTTCCTGTGAAATTGCCCCGTGCTCGGCAGGGGATAAAGGCCCGGGAGCTCGTTCAGGCCTCCAGACATTTTATCACGTTTCCTTCGCTTCACTCTGCCTCCATCCGTCCTGCTGTTTGTCTTTATTCTCTTTCCTGCTCCGCTCTCAGCCCGACCCGACGGCTGAAGGGCTTTCATTAAGTCATTTTATCAGGAAGAAGACATGACGTGAACAAGTCCGGTTTGTAACAGCGGGGTTAAATTTACTAATCAAATACAGACTGCAGGGAGGTGAAGAACGGTACAAGCCGAGCCGGTGAACGCAGGAGGTCGTGTAGACTATCAGCTGGACTGTTTTTTAATTAGTAGCATCATAGCAGTGATGGTAATTATGGCTCCTTAAAGGGCTCCGGATCTTGTGGCTCTGGTTGTTGTGTTCATGCGTGAAAGGTCAAATTACACTCGAACGAGGTAATGGCAGGAATAACTGAAGCGTTTACGTTCATTCAGGGCTTTTCCTGGATCAGAGGGCCTTTTTTCTGGCTCTGAGTCGGTGCTACGTCACCTCATTTCTGACCATTTGACAAACAATATGTCTGTCATGAGGATTCCCATGCGTCCTGGAAAACAGACATTTCCAGTCATGGAACAATAAATAACATGTCCTGGGAAATCTAGCATTGTTCTGAATTTTTTGTAAACATTATGTTGCGTTGTGAACCCTCCAGTCATGTCACATGGTCGCACAGGTTGGATTACATTGATTTACACTCACTCTAAAGCAGGGGTCGGCCAGAAGTCAAATTATTTCAAATCTTTGTAGACTTGTGTGCAAGTTTAGCTCAGTCGGTACAGAGCGGGACTCCCGTTTGGAAGGTTGTGAGATTGATTCCAACTAACTGCGGGTGTTTTTTGCCTCACTTGTTAAACAAATTGATTATAAGGACACTTTTGCACATGCTCACATAAAGCATGTGCTGCAGTGTGTGTGTGTGTGTGTGTGTGTGTGTGTGTGTGCGTCCCGGCGTTTGATCCGCATTCATAAACCTTCGGACGCTTATTTTCATTTCTCTGAGGAAATTCAGGGAAATCCAATCGCACGTTTACTGACTGCTTTTTCAGTGTTTCAAGCACGCCAGAGTCTCTTGTGAATGTCAAACAGAACTCTTCAAAGTAAAAGCTCTCAATAAACTTTTCATATAGCATTGCAGCACAAAAAGTTCTCACGCTTTTATTTTGGAGGCACAATCACTTAAGAGGAATTGATCGTGACTGAGATCTATTTCAGCACCAGCCGCTATCAATTTATTTATTTTTTCATTTTTCTGTTATCAAAGTTATCTGGCCACTGCTCTAGAGTTAAACATTAACAGGGTACCCGCGGGGCCTTAAAAGTATTAAAAAATCTTAAATATCATATTCCAAATATAGGCCTTAGATATGTGATTTACTCCGTTTGGTGTGACTCTGATGTTACGCGGCAGCACAGGTAATGTTCCTGTTTACGTCCGTGTTCAGCTTTACGCTCTGGACTGTGGAGCGTTGGCGGTGCACGAGCTCTGGCGTCCAAACTCTGGGCGAATCAGTCAGTTAGGAAAGACAACAAAACGTCTCTGACGGGCTACCAACAAGCTAACGCTTACATGCACATTAAGTTTACACCCAGATGGACGAGGGAAAAACAAACCGGAGCCCGACTCCTTATCCACGCTGCTTTCAAGCCAATATTTCAAACAGCCTTAAGATGCACAAACAGGATGAATTATCACATTCCATGACCTTATCTAGCCAAGGTGTAAATAACTGACAACTCATTCTGCACAGTTTGTATTTTTGATTTCAGTTCTTGTAATTTACGCTGGGGATCCTTGGGACGTGTCTCCATCACTTTTTTTTTTTAAAGCATTTGTTAAATATGTTCTGAAAAATGGCTTGAAACAAGAAATGTTAAATAAACAAACAAATGGAAACGCTTTGAGAGAGGTTTATTTGCACAAGAAGAAAACAAATGTGGAAGAAACAAATGTGCGTTGACCTAAAACCCAAGCTGCTGAGTGCTGCATTATATTCAGTTTGAATTGTTATCTGAATCACTTTATATAAATAAAGACAGTTCTGCCATAAATTGGTGCAGAAAATGTCTCCAGAATGCAGGAAATGAAGTTTTTAGTGCTCAAAAATTTCTAGGGGCCCCCCAGACCCCCATTTATATATTTCAGCATTGAATATTTCATCAAAAAGTGTTAAAATATCTTCTTGTCTTGTTCTCGTGAACCCAGTATTGTGAGCTAAGAGTATCGTCACACCCCTAATCTGAACCCCTCTGTCCCACCGGTTTCAACACAAAGTGACGTCCTTCATTCATATCAAAGTACAAACACACCCCAAAAAGCTACAGCGTGTTAAATATTAATGTATTATAATAAAATGTTTCATTAAATTCATCGAACTTGGTAAATAATTTTCTCCGGCTTAAAATTCATACAGATTTCTCATTATATGGCGCTGAAGTTGGTATTAAATTTCATTCTAGGTGGTGGTTAAAAGAATCCTGGGGGTACCTGATAATAGTCACTGCTGGCTGGTAACAGTAATGGGATCAGA
Source organism: Micropterus salmoides (assembly GCF_014851395.1). Taxonomy (NCBI): domain Eukaryota; kingdom Metazoa; phylum Chordata; class Actinopteri; order Centrarchiformes; family Centrarchidae; genus Micropterus; species Micropterus salmoides. The sequence continues at coordinate 26,125,105 of NW_024041262.1, read as the reverse complement.
CGTGTACGTTGATAGATATTTATTGGTCTTTTTGGAAATTCCTAGTGTGTCACACAGCAAACATCAGACCAACAACCAGACAGCTGCTCTACCAACACAAACATCACCCGAGTGCTACACAAGCTATGCTGAGGTGCAGCTCCGCGACACGCAGCGAGCTGTAAAGTTACATGGATTAAACGAAGCCTCGATGCGTTTTAGTAACCGATTTAATCGATGTAATGTTTCAGTTCCTAGTTGAAACAAAACAAAAATCAGTGCAGTGATGAAGGAAAATAACCTAAGCGGCTCACTTCCTGTCAGAAAACATAACTCAAGGCCAACGGTGAGTGAATACTCGTCATCCCTGCAACCTTTTTATGTTATTTATTACTTTATTATTAGTCACAACAAGGCTTGTGTGTGATTAAACGTGATTATACAGTCTCTTCACTCGTTGCAGGAGGCCTACATATTCTTCTTCTTTGGTTCTTTGTGCGCTTATACAAACAGCTTCACCTGTGCTCCTTCATGGATTATAATTAATTAGTTCCTCACTTGAAATGTAGAACGCCCCGAGTGCCACAAACTGCACCAATCATTTATTCGCCTGCCACTCGGCGCTCACTCAGCACCACGTCTGGCTGAGCCTCGGGTAATATGTTCGCCACCGGGAGTCAACGGTTTCCTGGAAGTTTGACGGCGGTATTAATGGTTGACCCTGTCGGTTTACAAAGCTGAGGTTTTATTCCTGCGGCTCACGTTCTGAGATATCGAGTGTGAAGAGTGTGTTTAGAGGGGAGGAAAAGCAGAAATATAGAGAGCTGAAAAATGATTCTCAAGCTGAACGCCAAATGTCCTCTGATGTCCAGCAGCCTGCACGTTCATCTGGTTCTTCTCTCCTTCCTTTAGAGTGAAGCTGTATCAAGCAGACATAGAATATTTATATTTTAGTATTATTATATAGTGACTTTTACAAGAAGTTCAATATGTTTTAGTTAAAGAGCACTTTAGGTCAAAGACGCTTTCAGTTATTTAAAACACCTAGCTAAGCGCTCCTTCCACTTGTTATTAATATTCCTAAAATGATTAATAAAGACGAATAATGACAAGGGCACCACCCTGGGATCCAGGGACCAATAACCGAACGTGAAAACAGTCTCAAAACTGGGTTTCTTCACCAATAAATACCAATACTTAAACTTTACTTTCCATTAATAAGGTGGACAGTGAGCAGCTGTTACTCCACCACAGTAGACAGGTAACTACAGGTAACTAATGCGCCATTCAGACCGCTAACGCTGGACTACCGCTGAGTGTTCACACACACCGCGAATAAACACAACCCGCCATTACTACAGCTGTATGAACCCAAAGTAAACGCTTGTTGCAATTGGACGGCGAGGAAAAAATGATCCGAAAACACATTGAAAGTCCCAGCATGTATTCACATCAACTGACATTAGACTAAATAATACTACAGTGCACTGCGAAAGAACTATTTATCTTAACAACAAACCCCTAACATACAGCAGATAGCAATACAACACATGGTTCTGACCTTTTTGACATGATCTGTGAAAGCTGTTAATATTAAATAAACCATCTCCTAAATGTAATATTCTTCACCGACGTCCTTCCTTCCATTGATTTCAGTGAAAACCAGCTTTGATAAACTTGAAACCAGTTTGAGGAGGATAATCCATCACAGTGAATTTAACGAGCCACGGGGGCCGGAGCGTTATTGTGTTATTGTTTATCATTCTAAAATGGCACAAGCTACACACTACAACTGTGTAATTATTTCATTTTACAAACAGCATCCTCAAACTGATGGATTACTTTGCAGATGGAAACCATAAAAGACTCTTTCACAACGAGGACAGAAACTCTTAAACAGAAGGGAAAAGGAAAAGTATTGTTTTTCAAACTGTAAGAGTAAATAAAGCCTGAAATCGCTCTGAGCCAGTCACATGAAGTTATTTGAAATATAATGTTGAACCTGCCTTCTGACAGCACAACAAAAAGCTGAAACATGAACGCTGGCTGCCGTCTGTCCTCCGTCACCCGACTGAAAGTGGTGATTGAAAATGCTTCCCTCTCTTTCTTCATCATCGCTTTAACGACGACAGCCAGCTGCCAAACGTAAAGCCGGATTTCCTCCCCCGGTGTCGATGTGAGTACCATATGGCGTTCACAGAATATCAGAGCTTCTGTATCAGACCCTGAGGCCAGTCCGGATGCTCAGCGCAGCCTCCCGGTGAGCAACGGGACGAATGAGTCCGAACACCGTAACGAGGCGCATTGTGACCACGTGGAACACAAGGACACACATGCCTTGTCAGGGCTCAACGTTAAACTTACTGTTATTTATCTGTGTTACAACCAAAGTGCCTGACTCGCCCCCCGCTGGCCGTTAGAGAGGACGCAGGTTTAAGTTCCGTCTGCATGGTTTCACTTTCAGACCCAGAGGCTGCCGCTTGATTGAGATTAGAGAGATAACATTTGACAGCCGCTCGTCACGTAACTACAGCTCTGGATTGGCCAACGGTGCGCGCCATGTTTTTGCAGCATGTTGAGTTTCTAATTATAATATTTTTAATACTAATGTTTTTGCTAGTTCAACTGTCCCGACGTTACTTTTTACTGGCCCCGGGCCATCGAGCCATCGTTATTGTCGAGCCCTGAATATGCAGAAGCAAAAAGCACAAATCAATGAATGTATATTAAAATCTTTAAAATGTTATAAGGACAGAATGAATCAGTTGTTTGAATCATTAGGCTATATTGTATACGATTAATAAAGTGTTATTTTTCAGTTTTTAACCAATAAATAAATAGTGATATGGTATTTTTGACATATTGCTCCCAACCCTAATTTCTACGTACATTATTATATCGTTATTATAGACAGACATGGCGTTGGGAGCTGAAGTGACGGGGGTTCCCTCCGCTCCTGTAAAAAGTTTTTAAATAAAATCAGGGATTTTAATTTACCCTAAATTTGCTGTAGGTGCCAAATAAGATTTGTAGGCTTTCCTGAATTCTTCAATTTCCTTTTGTGGCGTGCCTCAGGCCAGTTTTTCCATAACGTAGATTTCTTGAACTTTTTTTATCCATTTTATCTTCAGGTTTTGAATTTTCTTTATTTGTAAATAGAACTGAACTGTGGGCCAGTCTGACTTGATTGGCGGGCCGGAGTTGGGTCGCGGGCCGCCAGTTGAATATACCTGCCATATGGGCCGCTTCAATCATTAAAACAGCAGCCAGCCAGTGTCTCCAAACCTCCTGCTCTATTATTCCTGCAGAGGAGAAACTAAAGAGGCTCCTGGGACGCTCGAGCAGCCATCTGCATTCACCAGGAACGAGAGAGAGAGGGGGAGAGGGAGGGATGGTCGAATACACTAGAAGAAGACAGGAAACCAAAATAAGACAAGGTAGGAAAGTGAGTGAGGGATAAAATAAGAGATGTAACACCTGAAGAGGAGAAAGCTAAGAATAAAAAGAAGATGGGGGATGGGAACGATGAGAGGAAGAAATGACGAGAGAGGAGAAAAAGAAGGTGGAAGAACAAAATGAACACAAATAACAAAGAGTGAAAGGTGAAAGAAAAAAGTAGGGAGAGCTGATAATTCCCGTCTCCTGTGGTTTCCATCCCGCCGGAACAGGCCCACTTATCTGACGTGATGGAGGGAACACGAGGAGGAAGAGAAGCACTTTCCTTAAACTGATTATTTATTAATCAGATTACAGCAGGAAACCCTCTGCTGCAAAGCTGGAGTCAAATTTAAATCCCGTCTGCATTCAGATATCTTTTCACAATTAACTGCTGACTGGGGGAAAATTAGTTTTATCATCTGACCGCGAGATTTCCCTAAAGCGAACTTTCGAACCAGCCCGGGTGAGTTTAGCCTGAGAGGCTCAGCTCGTGTCCGGGTTGGTTATCGCCACAAATTCAAACAACAGTTTGCTTAACGTGTTTCAATGCGCTTTAGATGATGATAAAGGACTAAAGCTGCAATCAGTTTCTACAAACAGGAAGCCATTAAGACTTAATCCAGCTTGGATCCATTGGCCCTGCCTACGTAAACAGAATCAATGCAGCGTCTTCAGTGTTACGACGACTGATTGATTCCTGGCTTCATTAATCATTAAACTGTTTGCATAACCCGACTGTAGTATTGTACGCATCAGCTCGTCTCGGTAGAGCCCAACAGAAAGGCAAGACCCGCGCAGAAGTCTGATAATTCAATAAATCAGTATCCCTCTATATACACTATAATATGATTTATCTGCAATTAGCTAATATCGGTCGATAATATCTGCACGGCGATTTATCAGTCTACTGCTGATTTGTTTATTTAGTCATGTTTCAAGAGAACAGAACAATGTCTTTAAACCTCATCTCAAGTTGGGACCTTGTGTCCAAGTTTCCTTCTTTATTCTTCAGCCTTTTTGAAGCGTCTCCAAAATAAATCTCGTAGATCTTGTGTCAGATAAGAATAACTGAATGAGACAAACAATCAATAACTAGGAGTCAGTGTGAGAGTATTAAACCTGTAAACTGCATGTTTGACTCAACATGCTGCGAACAGTTCATTATATTAATTGATTTTGTTATCTGTAAATGGGCTAAGGGAGATTCTATTGGCCCTCGGGATCTTGAGACTTGAGATCACTAAAATGACTTAAGACACTTATTTTTACACTTTAAACTGATGAGAAACTGTGAAGACAGCTGGCGGCACGGACCTTCTGACACACTGCTTATCTATGTCTCAACAGAGAAGTGGATTGTAGAGAAATGGCTGCGATTCCTGTTGCCTGTGTAGCTGATTAGCTGAACTGTTGAACTCCGTCTCTGATCTCAGAACAGCTCCGCGGGCCACGAGGCTGCACCTTCGGACGCCTGCTCCCCGTCTTTTTAATGCAGCTTCGCTATCAGGCCCTGAGAGGTGATGTGCAGTAGAGCGTCCCACAGGAGTGGACTTTCATTTAGAGTCATTTAATCTTTAGTAATCAAGTATTCTGCAGCTTATTCCATCGATTCTTTTGCTTGCCGTTCCCCGGTACCAGGATCAGCTGTGTGGAGTTGCAACCCAAACTTGGAGAACAACAATAACAAACCCTGAGAAGAATTTGCTTCCATGCTTTTTAGTAAATTAATTATTCGACTCAGTCGTTTCAGCCAAGCCTGGACAATAAAACAATATAAAAATGCTTAGTAAATATTCAATAAATGTTTGATTTTAATCATTTGAACCATACACGATTTAGTTTTTTGATGTTAGATGTTTATTTTGTTGAGGAAAAAGGACTGAAAAAAGCTTTTACTGAATTTTACTCGTGCACATTTGTTTACAAAGCTTCTATCATAATTGTTTTGAATGTTCTACCTCAGATTTGTGAAGTGGTCCGCTGTTCGGCATCAAGCGTTCTGAACGTATAGAAGAGTTTAAACCACAATAAACCATCAGGTTTCACTCGGGAGCAAAAATCAGCCTTTAAACTCGAAAGAACGATTTGATACTTATCGTGATAATTATCGATATCGAAAGAAACTTTTTATCGTGATAACATTTTTGGCCACATCGTCCATGCCCTCGTTACCAGTAGAGGAATAGCATTTTTAATATTGGAACTGCATATTTATATACATAAACAGACCTGTGATTCCTGCCTTGTCCCAGTCCTGTGGTGAACAATAAAATGGGCTCCCAGGCAAACAAACAAATGGCATCTGCAGCCTCTCTCGCCCCTGGAAATAAACCCTGAACCTTTCCCGTAGTCAGCCTGTGCTAAACGTGACTACCTATATGTACATTCACCTGCCCAGTCCTTTCAAAACAAAAGCCTTAATAAATACTCAAATGAACAAGATTAACGTTTTAATCAAACTAATTCTTTAAGGCAAAAGTGCACCAAAATAAATGCATATTTAATTATTAAATTACTTTTGCTGAGTTTAGTCATGCTGGACTTCTCCTGCCAGAACAGGTATCAATGTTTTAGTCTGAAAAGACGTTTCATAAATCTGATAACATAGAAAATAAACTTGTCAGCGGCCTCTGGTGCCTCCAACACTGGCCGTGCTTCCATCATTCACCTGGTGATTGCTGTGATAGAGGATAAAACCTGTGAGGTGTTCAAACTCGGGGATCTGCTACTCAAACTGGACTTCCTGGATCGTATTTCACCTTCTGGCCTACACCGACCCAGACCTCTGCATGTTTATACACCGGAGGGATGACGGGAGAGGAAGGGAGAAAAGAAAACGGACAAAAGGCAGCAGGAGGGGAGACGCCGCCGAGCCAATAAAGCGAGGAGAAGAAAAGAAGATGAAAAGAATAACCAGGAACATTTGAACTTCAGTGTTAATGTAAGAAGAGACGGGCAAATAGAAAAGAAAGAAAGAGGCTCGTCGGTGTGAAAACCCCTCTTTTGAAATATAAATGGTTGTCGGCTGAGGTGTGAACATCAAACAGCTGCCGCCAAAAGCAGATTTCTCCGTGGCCACTCCTTCGTCACGGCCACAAAAACATACATTTTATGCTTATTCCAGCCTTTTCTCCCTCGCCGCCTGGCACACAATGGTCCGCTCCAGCATGAATAGTGCATGACGACGTGTCCGTAACCTTTTGGAAAAGTGCTGAAAAGAATTCAGAGCAGAAAGCCGAGGATGAGTTCTGTACCCTCTATTGAGCTGCAGGACTCCTTTCAATAAAACTTTCCCACTGCGGTCTAACACACACTATATGTGTGTCTTTCTTCTTGTCTGAAAGTGCGGCGGAAAGTTGTTTTGTTCCCGTTAACGGAGTCTCCCCTAGCAATGTCTTCCACCTCGATTTCACGCCGGAGAAGAAAACAACAAAGATAATTTCTGTCTGTGTGGATTGTTTTCCCCCCATCACTGTTCCAGTATTTAGAAAAGTACTTTGCAGGACTACGGAGAGTAAAAGTGTCATTTTGGGGAGGACAAAATAATTGGAACCATGTCCCTTCATTTAGAGTTAAAGCACTGAAGCAGCGAGTGAAACACGTGACAGCTGGGTACACCGTCACTCTGCAGGAAGGCTTTTATGTGGTTATGAGGTTCTTAACCTAAATACAGAGCCGGGTTTATTCTGGTCTTAATGGTGAGAAATACGAAGTCTGTCTGGTCTCTTTTTGACGAGAGCTGATAGTTTTATTTTAAATTCTGATTTTAGATGTGTGGAGGGTAAAATGGTTACCGGGTTATGATGAACCATGGTCAAATAAATTCCTGACGGGTAGTATTACCGTTAGGGTTGGGTACCGAAACCCCGTGCCGATATGGAACCGGTTCCTATACGACCTTAAATGGTGTAAATTGAAATTTTTTCCCTCTGGCGGTCCGAAGCGCCGTCGCTCGATGAAAGGCTACGAGATGACAGCCGGTTCAGCTCCGTCTTTTATAAATGCTGCAACACTACAGGCTACTGTGAGCCGCAGCGTACGCCAAAGAAACAAACCCCAGGCTAGCTGGATCAACAACTACCGCCCCCCGTCAACCCAATCACAGGTAGGAAAATGAATGATTGACAGGCTTCTACACAAATCTCACATTCACTGACCCACGATAAAACGAATAAACAGCCCTAGCTGAATACAACATGCATAACCCTGAAGTTTAAATAATGATACCAACTCAAAAAACCCAGAACTTGTCTTCTGGACTTTTCCTCCCGCGATTCCGTTCACAGCAGCTGCTGAATGTTAGCCTTTCAAAACAAAACCAACGTGGTAGCTTATGAATTACATCTGCACTGTTGTGTTCACTGTCGCTTTACCTGCTCCGTGCTTCTAAAATATCCACCGCGTCGCGACGTGTAACGTAATGACTCTGTGTCTCTCTGAAAAACGCTACAATGCGTGGCCTAACCAGGGCGGCCCGCCGAAGTAAAGCGTACGCGTGGGAAACACTGACAGCACCGTTGTTTTTATTCTTTGTGCGGACGCACAGGGAGGGGCGGAGACTTTACGAAACATATTAATTAACTCGACATCAAACTAGGTATAAACAGTTTTGTCTAATTTTATCTCTCTTTTGAAATTATATCGGTATTTACTTTATAAACCGCCCAGCGCTAGTCTGCAGAAGCAGGCGCAGCGTCATCGTGGGTTTGTTGGGGTCAGTGACAACACGGACTTTTAGTGACGCAGGGTGACTCAACTTTTGGCTTTGCTTTGTCTGACTTGCTAACAGCTTGTAAACTGAAGTGTGTATATGTTTGTGCATAAATATCTGCTGGCTTGTTTGCTCGCTAGATTTCAGTTTCAATGTACTTTGACTTTTAACAATTAGAGCCGCTGCAGGTTCCTCGCCATTTTCACGAGTTTGATAATAGGTTGGTGGTCCCTAGTGTTGTAGTACTAGAGACCGGTCTTAAGACCACTTTTTAATGGTCTTGTACTCGGTCTCGGATATTGAGGACTCGGGATTTTATTTCACGACCGTTGCGAATATCAGTAAATTGCTTGTGGATTGAATTTTTTTTTGTTAACATCAGAACTTTGATTGGATGTAAAACGCATTGCTTCAAATGCGACCGATAACCCTGATTAAAGATTCCCATGAACGACGGGCACGCCTCCCCGCGATGGCGGTGCTTACATGATTTCTGATTTCAGTGTTCGTATGTGGGTGTTTTATTGGGAATGTGGATCTTTCAGATTAATTTGAGAAGTACCTATGATCTCGTTCCACCTTTTATTGTGTGTCATGTGGGGAGCTGGTCTTGGCCTTGACTTGGTCTCGGTTTGGGCGGTCTTGACTACAACACTAGTGGTCCCTCCCCTTCCACTGCGTAGCCAACATGGCGCCTGTTGAGAGAAATGCCCGGCGTTCCAGTTGTAGAAGTGGCATCATGAGGTTTACTGATCGGTGTTTAGTAGGTTTGATTAATCCAAGACACGCTGTGAAGTAGTTTCATCATATTTTCATCTTTTTGGCCACATACTCTGTATTGATTAACCGGCTGTGAGCTACTGTAGCTGAACAGAGTATCAGTAACCTTTATTACTAATTTCTGTTTTTGTTCATGTCTGCCGTCCTTGTTTATCTAGTATGCTTTAGTACTACACTCTGGTCACATGACACCCAAGAGTAAAGTTACGTCGCACCTTGACTTGTTGTTGTACAACAACCTTACGCTTGACAGAAACTTTAGTGTCACACAGGGAATGAAAGTAGCGCCTGCGGGTTACTTGGTGGTGGTGGGTGAAATCGTCGGGACAAGAAAAACGCACAACAGAAAGACGGACTCCTGGGAGATTTGACCTGAGATCAGGACGCATTAATTGGTGGTTGAACTGTGGGGGTTTGTATTGAGCTCTTACTGTATAACACACTCGTGGTCTGTAGGCCGACCTGATAATATTATATCATGAATTATCTTTCTCATATTGTTATAATTTGATATTTCTTCTCCACCACTGCTCATAATAATAATTCACATATCGTAACACCGGCCTGACCTACAAGAAAGAACAGTGTCTAATATTGTAAACACTGATTTACTGCTTGTCCGTTTTGAATAATACAGAAGGTAAAGAGCTTAAAAATTAATCGCATGTTAAATCGCAATTAGATTATTTTCCGTCCAGCCCCGGTGTTTTCCACCACTTCTATTGTCTTAAATTTCATGGCGTATGAATTCAGCCAGTTTGTTGAATCATTTCTTGTCCAGAGGGACTTTTCAGCGAGTGCAGCAGTACAGCAGAATAAGTCAGAAAGGTTCAGTCCCACCAAGAATCGTTTCCACCCTGCGCTCCACAAAAGGCCCCGTCTGTACAGTATCGTGTTCTCCGCGGGGGGTCAGGTAATGTCACTTTCACTGCTGCACTTCATTGAATTGAGTCTCTTGCAAACAATGTTATTTGTGATTATCACAGGGCTCGAGTCCCCGTGGGAGTGATGGTTACCGGACCAAGAAATCGACTGTTTTTCAGCCGCCTCCCTCCCCCTCCGTCAGGTCTGCTACCGTCTGGATCGATAGAGCACCCTGTGCTGTACTTCCTGTTTAACTGCCTCCTGTTTGGTCTCTCGCCTGCACGCCGGCCTCCACAGGAGCCTCCCAGGGCTGATTTATTTTCTGACGTTTGACACATTTCTCCAAAAGCCAAACGTTACTGCAGTGAACGCCACGGTAATTTATTAATCTTGTTGATCAGAGTTCATTAACCTCAACGTGTTCCTTTAATATCAATCCCACAGTCCTTTCCTCACACCGGCCTTTCTCTCCGCGTCTTTCTATCTTTTTGAAATCGCTTTATAAAAACTCTTTTGATATGTGTGATAGCGTCGGGCCCAGATGTTGGGGTTGGAAATTGAAACATGCAGTGACGCCGCGGTCCCCGGCTGCCGGGGGGGGGGCTGTACAGACTTGATGACATGAATCAAGTGATTCAATTATCTGATATGATTACCTACCTGGACGCCTATATCTGACTTCAAAGTCAGTAGCTGCGAGTTTTCTGCCTGTATTCAACCTGCACTCACACTGACTCACACTGTGTGTGTGTGTGTGTGTGTGTGTGTGTGCGCGGCGTGTGAATCAACTTCTAGCTGAACTTTTGCTGAATATTTAACAACTTTTAGTTTGGCTGTTATTTCTGAAATGCACCAGCCACCCAAACTGTGTCTGAGCTGAGACAGGAAACAAGACAAGCAGTTGGGGCTGCAGCTAACTTATTTTGGTAGTTGACTACTTGACCCCCCCCCCCAATTAAACAGTTTAACTAATTAAATATCTTTCAAGTGAGTTACTGGTAAAATTTGCTGTTAGTATAACAATAATATACTGCATTCATTAGACTTTCACATAATAGTTTACTATTTTACCGCTAGTCGAACATTAGATTCAGTTACAGCTATGTTGTAAACACTCAGTACAAACTTGTCAATAAGCTTGTTGTTCAACATTTACATTGATTTGCTGCAGCACGTCAAACTTAGTTAAGCTGTTGGTATACCTGAATATAATGTACCTGGGGGGGGGCTGTTGTTATACCTGGATATAATGTACCTGGGGGGGGGGGGGCTGTTGGTATACTTGGATATAATGTACCTGGGGGGGGGGGGGGGCTGTTGGTATACCTGGATATAATGTACCTGGGGGGGGGGGGGGGGGGGGGTGGCTGTTGGTATACCTGGATATAATGTACCTGGGGGGGGGTGGCTGTTGGTATACCTGGATATAATGTACCTGGGGGGGGGGGGGTGGCTGTTGGTATACCTGTAGACATCATCTTATGCCAATTTTGTAGACGTCGGAAAACAATCAGGTTGGGGGGGATGAAGGCTTGAAAACAGACAGAAGGAAAGTGTCGGGGGGGGGGGGCTGTCACAAAGAGTGCTTATTAAAACAGACTGAAATTACCAGTGTAATTTCTAATCATGTTACTTTGTTCTGAGTGATCCGGCCGGCGGTCGTCAGCGTGGGTAATTATATCTGACAGGCGCACGCACAGTAAGGATAATTGGGATTTCTGACCGGCTCTTTGTTTCCAGCCTCCGACCGGAGACTTAATTTATCACAGTGAGAAGTTCTGTGAGACTTGGGGAGGATAAGGTGTCGGTGACCACCTCTTCATCCGGGTCTCGGTACGATTGTTTGGTCTGCATCCGAGTGCGATTGCTGTTTTAACACCTGCCTAAAAGATCCGCACCAAGGTGGGAAAGGAAACCCAAACAAGACAGGTGTGAAAACCCCCTCAGAAGCATCCTCCTTTACCGCCTCAGCGGTGAGGCTAGTGGGTTTGTTTGTGTAGAAAAGTTCACATTTTAATAACGACATGGAGAGAAAAGTGAAAGAAAAATTAAACGTTATTATTTCCCCCGTGACAGATTTCTGTCGGTCTCTGTTAGGGTTGAAGGAAAAACGGGAGGAAGCTCCTCGTGTGGGAATATTCATGAGAAAATTGACCACATGCTAATGAACTTGATCATAATTGGCACAATATGAGCACCTATGCCCCTAATCGAGGGATAGATCTTTTTATAGGCAGTGTGTAATTACTCTGAGCTCTGCAGCTGTTTGGGGAATCTCACAAATGACGGGCCAGTGACATCCTGCCTCATTATAACTGGAGTTTCTTCCTCTAAATGGCTGTTGACGTTTACAACTGGAGGCTCACTGGAGGTTCATTTAATTTGGTCTGCGACCTCCGTGACCTTGTCTACTCTCTGCGACAAATAAAGGACAGACAGCCTGAAATAATCACTGAGTAAGCTGTGACGTCAGTGGCATCTCAGCGGACCTGTTCAGGACGCAACATCAAGTTCGCTGATTAAGTTTGCTGCCGACTCAGCGGATATTTACCACCAAACTTTTCAAACTTAAGATGCTACAGGAAGTACTACGTGTAGAAAGTCCACTACGCTCGGAAGCACTCGGTTAAAGACGCTTGGAAGTGGAGCCTAACTGCGTCTTTAGACCAAACGCGAGGCGGGCGTTGGGTGACTTACAAAGTGAAAGCAAAGACGCAGAGAGACGTGATTCCGCCAGTTACCGGCGGGAGGTGCTCAGAGATAACTGTTTTCTAAAAACAAACATTTTTACTTGTAATTTTTGGAATAAAAAGATTTATCTTCGTTCGCACTTCTCAGCAGCGAGCCGCCATGTTTCCGGCCCCACTTTTGTTACTGTAGCTAAAATTTATACAGACTGGACAAAACAGGAGACTGGTTGGAGAAAAGTCTGCGAGGAAGCCCTGCAAGTTCAGAAAATGTGTCCCGTTACTTGATTCCAGCTATCGTTGTACTTAAGCACTGATCAGAACTCCATTTGGAAAACAAGTATTTTAAAGTTGTTTGCTTGTCATCTTGCTGACCGAACTGACACAGCATGAATTCATATTTTTAACAAATCTGCATCATGTTGTCGTTACTTCAGCATCAGTTTGATCCGTTTATTGCAACTATATCACAGCAAAATGTTCATGGTCACACAGCTGTGGTAATGGCTGGTTGTGCGAGTCGTCCGGCGGTCAAACTCGCACAATGAAAGCGATGCAGTTTAAAATTTGCGGTGTGTGAAACCAGCATAAGAATTTATAACCAGATGTTGTTATTCGCTCACACAAGAAGAAAACATGGGGCGATCTGGACAACAAGCAACTAATCATGTTTGTTTATTGTCGTTGTTGTTGTTTTCTCCAGACAAACATAAACGAGGCATACGCCAACTGCAGCTCTCATTTCACTCTCCACGTTGGAAATTAATTAATGACTTTACGCTACTATATTATGCTACTATATTATGCTACTATATTATGCTACTATATTACAGCCAAACACCACTGGATTATTTATATAAATTTTTTTTATTTAATATGTTTTATTCCATTTGTTGTAAACAATTAGGGCCGGGCGATGTGGCCCAAAATGGTATAACGATAAAAACATTTCATATCATTCTATACCGATAATTATCACGATAAATCTCAAATCAAGGTGGATTTTTGCTCCTGGTTAGTTATGTGGTTAAACTTTTCTTTATGGTCAGAACGTGAAAAACGCTTGATGCCAAACAGAGGATCATTTAGTCCTGTTTCCTCAACAAAATAAATATTTTAATAGAAAAATTAAGTGCTAATTTGTCCATGATTCAAGTGAATTAAACCAAATATTTATTGACGATATATTGAACATTTGTTATAATGTTATTGAGGAAACTTATATTGCGATAATTATCATTGTTTTATTGGCCAGCCCTATAAACAATACAGCATCACCACAGCATTACCCTTACTCACTATTTCCTCTCCACACTCGTGCTTTTCTTACCTCAGCTTGTCCTAATCTCTCCATCCCTCCTTTGGCCTCCCTCCCTCCCTCCCTCCCCCGGGGGGCCGATGGTTCCTCTCCGACTCCCTCTAATTGACAGCAGAACATTAAAAGTCCATCTGAGCCGCATCTCACTCGACACGCCGACATTAGACAGAAAAATGTCGCCTTTAAACCGTCGCCGACCAGAGAGAGAGGGTTCGTGTGAAGTTTCAGCAGTTGCAGGAAAGTTTCACAGCGTCGGGTAACTCCAGGGTTCACGTGGATGTGTAGTGCTGTTTGTGTCACCTGTGTGAGTGTAATACAGCAGCTGTGTCTGACCCTTTGTTCTGAAGGACTTAAACAGCAATGAAGGTATTTTCAACCCTATTTTCTCCTGTGTGTGTTTTTGTTTTTTTTGGAGTTGGCCCAGTATTGAGTGAGTAAAACAGGGCTTGTTTATGCCACTGACAGGGTGTCTCACAGCATTATGGAAAGGATCCCTACAGAGAGAGACTTTAAAAAAAAAAACAAGTAAGATCTTTTATGTTAAACCAGAAAAAGTCACTATATCAACCTCGTCACAGCCACCAGACTCCCTTGATCAAAATACCAAAGTTACCCTTGAACTCATTCTTGCAGTGTTTATGCCGGTCTTGAAAGTTTGTGTGTTTGTACATTTGAGGATTAACAAATCAAGGACTAGTTTGAAACTGAATGGACGGCCCTGAAGGCACCAAACATCCTGAGATTCCTGCAGCAGCGAGCCAACAGGAATGTGCAGGAATGTCGGCACGTCGCTCAGCTGAGGCGCTGCGCCTTAATGTAAAAATGTTATTTGCAAATTTTAGCATCACGTTTTGTGGGTTGCATTCCAATCCTTTTATTTGAAAGAATTACGTCTTTTTTTTAACTGTTTAAAATAATTTAATTACTGTTTGACTTCTAAATTATTGTTTTTGTTAATTGTTTTGTCTTATAGTCACCGTGTGCCTTGTATATAGAATTGACTATAAAGTTGACTTTGATTCATACTTCTGCATTGAGTCTATGCTGTGAGGACAGCGTAGACTAGTTGTTTAGCAGGGGTGTAACAAGTACATGTATTCATACCGGACCCTTTCCGTACAGGCCTGTCGGAACGGTGCACATGTGCACCGAATGCAGTTTTTAACGTCATATATTAGGCCTGTTTTGTTTTTAACGTCATATATTAGGCCTGTTTTGTTTGTGGGACAAACATAAATTCCAAGTTTCCACACGGACATATTAAGTGGCGGACCAAATTTCCACCTTGCGGTGCCGCAGCGCTACACAAGCAGCCTTCTCGCTAACCAGTGACTCGAGCATCACGGCCAGTGCAGAGAAGCCAGAGCTTTGAGAGCCTCCCTTATTGTTAAGGTCTTCTGTTTGGGAACAATACAACAACGGACAAGTCGATCAGACGAAAGCAGCGGGCGACATTTCTCAGTAGTGATCGGGTTTGTTTCTGGCAACACGTCAAACTAGCTAACTCACTGATGGTGTCACACGAAGGACAACGTCACTGCAACATAACGAGCACAGTGCAATCAGAGGAGGCCTTCAAGCTGGGACTGATGATGCTCATAGACAGAGTAAAAGAACAAGAAGAAGGCTGCGCTGTAATCCATGTGATTATATATTTTTGATTATATTTTATTAGCTACATGTTGTATTGTCGTGAGAATATTTTATTTAGTGGACAACTTGGTAGTAGTTTGCAGCAGTATTTTATTATTCTTTTTTATTTTATTTATTTATGTGTAATTTGGATGTTTGCAAAAGTTCATAATAAACCAGCAGCAATTTAATGTTTGCATTTTGTTTCCCTCACTGTACCGAAAATAAACCGACACCGAACAGAGCTTTTAGTGTACCTATTATTTAGTTAAATCTTATTCAAATTTAAGGTTTTGGAAAAAGTAACTGTCCCAGTAGAGACCACGTCACTTTGAACTGCCGATGTCTTGATTCTGTGTTCCACTGTGTGGAGTTTTTCTTCTTCTTTGTTGGTGTAGGCTGTTTCAAACGGTGGCGTCTGAAAGTGAGCGGATCATGTTGAACAGCAGTTACTTTTAGTGAAATGACTGAAACGCAGAAACGAGAGAAGGCGTCGGAGGACAGACGGTGTGTACGACCTTTGAACTGGTTGAGGCAGAAGTAGAAGGATGAGCCGGAAATGCGTAGGAGGAAATGCGATGCTACCAAGCCGACCAATCACAGGTCTTGCTTTCTGCATCGCCGCAAACCACCCCAGCTCCCCCGTGGAGACAGTTCAGCTGTTTTTCTGCTTCGGAGAGCGTCTGTCCGGACACACCGGGAGGCCCGACAGCAACGAGGACGCCGAAGACCTGCCTGTGTCACAAAGGACGTAGACCGCGAGGGACGTCGGAGGAAGTAGTCGAGAGGCGCAGCGAGGGAGAAATTAAAGCCTTGTTGAACTGAAGAAGCAGCAGAGATAGAAACCCATCTGAATTCACCACACAGCCGACGGGAGAGGAGGAGGGAGAGCTCGTGTTATTCCATGTCATTACAGCCCGACAGACGTGAGAGAAAGTGTGGAGGAGGAAGGCGCCCAGAGACGGCGGGCGAGAGCGGCGGTGTTTTTCTTCTCCCTGCCGTGATTTGAACATGAAATGCTGTGAAGGTGAGAGACGGAGGTCTGTGTGGAATAAAATGAGCTCAGCTGCGGTCCTGATTTTGCAGTTGTTTTTGTTGTTGTTGTTGTTGTTGAGGATCCACGACCCCCGAGGAACCGCAGAACCGAGCTGGAATACTAACAGCGGTTCACTCTTCTTCTGCGTCAGTCCGCAGGGAAACAAACCTGCGAGCTACACGATTAATAACCTCTTTAACTTCTGCTTTGCCCCTTAAATTTCTCCTCTAAGCGCATGTTGGCCAGCCAACAATTCTTCATGTCCACAGAACTTTATTTTTAATTCTAGCTGAGATCTTAAAGTTTCCAGAGAGAACGGATTAACGAACCCTGTGGACAAAGGTTTAAAGATTACAGACTGAAAACTAGTGGTGCAAGACTTTAAGTTTTCTTAAAGGAATTACACGTCTGCAACCAATAAATCTGCAGATCATATTGTAAAAAAACAATCATAAGAAAATTTCATTTTAGTTTAAGTGTCTTCAGATTCTTTGTTTCATCCGACGGAGTCCAAAACTAAAACACACTTGGTGTACAATCATACGGAACGTCTCAAGGAGGACATGTTCTTGCTGAGAGTTGGATGAGAAGATTGAGGCCACTCTCATGTTTTCATTCCCGGATATAGAGCTGTAATCAGGAGGCCGTTAGCCTAGCTTAGCATAAAGCATGAAAGCAGGTGGAACAGCTAGCCTGGTTCTGTCCAAAGTCCAAAAATACACCTACCAGCAGCTCCATCCATCCATCCATCGTCAACCGCTTATCCTGCGTACAGGGGGGCTGGAGCCAATCCCAGCTGACATCCCTGGACAGGTCGCCAGTCCATCGCAGGGCACCGGCAGCTCTAAAGTTCAGTAATTAACACATTTGTTTAGCCCTTACACAAGTTGTGGATTTACAGGGAGTTGTGGCGGAACCAGTGACTTCATGGAGTCCCAGAATTCTTGGCTTCTTCTTTCATGGTCCAGATGCGATGATGATGGGTGGCGCGATTTCCGGCAGCTCTCTGAACAAATGAAATGTAAATGCTCTGTATTTGTATAACACTACATCGCATTTATACACCAATGGAACGGCCATTCAGGCTTCAGATTGAACCGCCGATCTTCCGATTAGTGCGCAACCCGCTCTACCTCCAGCCGCCCCACAACACGTTGAATAAAAAGTCAGAGGATCACCAACGTTATTACAGTTCATCCTGAGGAGAACATGAACGTTCAATGAACGTGGCAATCAATCCATAAAATATTATATTTGTTGATATATTTTGATCAAAACTAGAAATTTAGTAGTAACAGTGAAAAAAAAAGTCCTCATTTGTTTGTGATTCAAATGAATTCAATCAAACATTTATTGACGATATATTGAACATTTGTTATATTGTTATTGAGGAAAATTACATTACGATCGTTTTATTGGCCAGCCCTATACAATATCTATACTGGCAGTGGTTTGAGATTTCCATCTTGGAAAAAACACAGATATTGGTGGTTGAAATGGATCGTGTTGCTCTTTTCAGACGGTCCCTGAATCCTCCTACAGTAACGGGCGCTTTGGACAGACATTAAGTTGTTAGCGCTGCACGCTGCATCGTCATTAACGGTTGCTGTAACGCTTTGAAACCGATACCGAAATCGTGACACAAAAGTCCACGGTCTCGTGTCGCGGATCCCAGAGACAGAACCGCGACACACCCACTCCGCGGACTGTTGAGCTCTCATTACAGTGCAGCTGTGGCGGCGGTGGCGGGGCGGCGGCCGGTGGAGGGGGGGCTCAGTAGCGGTGTGTATTAGCAGTAGGTTATTGTAGGTAATTTCCCACCTTTGTTTAATGTTTATTTACTTGAATCTGCTCCTCTGCTCTTCACACACACCTCGCCTGCACCTCTGGTCTCTCACGCCAAACACGCCGGCTGACTCCGCCTCTTCCTGTCTCTCTCTCCCTGTATGTGTCTCAGCTGATTTTCTCCATCAGCAGTACGTTTCATAAAGTTGCAGCATTTAATAAACTCACCCGTGATTCAGTTTAGTGAGTGACACCTGCAGCGGTGCGTTCACTGTCGCTCCGTAATGTAACATTTCCTGCCTGTCCGTTTGCGTAATACCAGATGACCTCTCTGTTTCTGTGCAAAATGCTAAGTTGAGTTGCCAAATATACTTTGGCAGGTGCAACTATACCCGTCCGCAATATGAACCGAACCGTGGCTTTGGTGTTTCGTTACACCTCTAATCGTCATCTTCAGGTGAACCACAATGTGAAACGTCGGCCTAAATTAGCACTGGGAGAACTTGAGGCTTTGACACGAAGCTGTTGGAGGTAACAGCAGTTAAATATCAAAGTAACTCCACCCAGTTTCCAAACACCCGTCGCTGCACTTCTCGCCATCTTCTTTACTTTAAAAAATAAATAAATAAAAAGAATGCCGACATTTTTTCAGAATTTTGGCATCGACTTGGTACCAAAGTATCTGTTCTGGTGGCATCCCAGAAACAAAATACATCTTTTAATGAACGTTTCTGCTGCAGAAACAGGAAGTTCCGCTGAAGTCACGATCTCAGCAGCTGATCTGCTGTTTAGTGACGGAGCAGCTTTCACGCCAGTACTGCAACACCCCGGGACAAACTGACACTGTTTACAAAGAAAGGAACAACGTCATGCATTACATGTGCTGAATTTACAGGGGGGTCAATAATAACGATTTTGTAGCACACAGCGTTTCACAACGTTTATATATTTTCTGCTAACTAAACAACTAACAAAACTTTGTGATTTTTTTTTCAGGGGAGTTTGGGGCCTCACGCACAGACAGGAGAACTATTTGCTCTTCTTTAGAAAGTATGAAATTGTCCGGTGTTGTCTGATCTTGCGCCCTCGGCAGCAACACGTTCTCCAGCTGGGATGAGCGCTGCATCGTTAATGGTTGTAACATCAGGATCACATCTGGAACGTGAACGTGGCCGTTGTGCATCATAGTTATGTGCTACTCACCGCGCCATTATCAATCAATCCATTGGCCAAGGGAAACTGTTTAGAAAAGTGAAGTAACACGGCTTTAACGTGAAGCTAGCTCGCTAACTAGCTTACAGTGACGGGTCTTGATCATCCACAGAGCAACAACGTTACGCGCCGTCTCTTCAGACGCTCCGGTGTTTACAGGAAAGCTCAGCTTTGCAGACGCTGCAGTTAACGACCTTTCTGGCCGAGTTAGAGTGAAATGCTGCCACTCCGGAGGTTTTAGGTAGTGAAGGTGTTACTGCAGCGCTGATGTTGTTTTAGAAACTTTACTGACAGTGTCGATCAGTTCCCTGAACCAACAGTCCATCTGATAGCAGTTGAGATATTTCAGTGTTGATGCTTTTGTGAGATTTATTACTGTAAATCTGTAACTTCAGTAACACGTTGCAAATGTTTTAAAAAACGTGGGACTTTAGGATTAAAACCTCATTTTCAACAGCAGCAAAACAGACGCAGCGTTTTCCATCGGACACCAAACAATGAGATGTTTTTATGACTGAACTTCCAGCAAACAGCTGCAGAAGTTTGTCTTTTTTCTCTCCCCAGAAGCAGAACACCACTGTCCGATTCTCCTTCTTCATCTCCGTTCTCAGTTTCCTTCCATACAACTTCCCGTCAATAGTGCTGAGATTGATTCAGCCGGAGAACAATGCCACAAAGCGGTGAACAGCTTTTCTCCGTCAATAGCGCTGTGATTTTAGCTCTTTGCATCTGTCCTCTAATGCTCCTGAATGCCACGCCGAGCTGCCGCTCAGCTCATTCGGGACATAAAAGCATCTGCAAAAAAAGAAAGCCATTCAAAGTCACCGTCGGTCGAGTGAAGGGTTTTGTTTGTGGAGGAACAAGAGAAAGGAACGCGTAATTCCTCGCTCATCGCCCTCAAGACATAATACTGCAGGTTTTTGGATTGTGCTGCGTTCAATACTTCACAAATCGTCCTCATTTCGGCCTCACGCCTCTCATCTGCTGTTTGCAGCCACTTAAGAGCCGAGGCGTCGTCTTTCTGCAGCTCTGACGGATAACCTGCTGGAATCGACCGCCGGGATGAGAGGGAAAGACGAGACCTGTGTGAATGTGCGCTCGGGAGGAAGGAGAGGCGAGTTTCAAGATCTGAGGTCGAACAGACAACGAGCCGAGAGAGACGCTCCTGTTCGAGGCAGAGGTGAACGCAGCGAGGCCCGAGGGAGGGTTATTCACTAGACATGAATATGTGCGCGACAGGAAATCAAACTCTCGCCTGATGCAACACGGTTTCTGCTCACTGCTGTAGAGAAGAAATGATCTTTGGAGCAACGAGATGAGTTTATCAATGCAGTGCAGGGTAATTCATTCTTAGTCAATTTTAGAGTACGTGCAGTTTCTTTTGCAGCTTTATTCACCCAAGTCAGAATAAATGAAATGCATCTTTTCTTTGACTTCTTTTACTCTTCGACAAACACATTTACATTTTGTTTAGATATTTGGCTGTCTATAACTTTCAGAGTCTAGTTCTCAATGAGAACTCACTGTTCTTTCAGACTTTAGAAAGTCACATGGCTCAGTGGGAGCGTGCTCATTGGACAGAGTTTTGCTAACACGCTTCAGGTCAGAGAAACACAGCAGACTCCAGAATAGAAACATCAACCCGGACTGTGTCCTGCACAACTCAGCTTTTCAAGTGTAAGAAACCGCTGCTGGCTGTGAGGCGCAACAACTCTCTACCCACAATCCCTTGTGTTGGCAGGTTATGTTCTCGCACCTAACAAAGTGCAGAGCAGCTCTCTTGTTAGACGACTCACACATGCTGTTTGAGAGTTCAGTCTGCTCTGAGCATCAAAATGCTTTTCTTTACTTCGTTCTGCCTTCATTCTTTCATGCAGCCGCTTTTTCTTCCTTTATTTTCCCCCTTTGCATCTTTCACATCTTGATGCAAACATCCTCCTCCTCACGCGGACAGTGAAACTAAACCCCAGCAGAGGTGAAATAAACCCAGAGCTGGCTCCTGGCGCTCTGATCTGACACCGTGCCGATGACCGTTATTCTGCATCCCTGCTGTACCTCTGAAACGCTGTCTGCGAAAGCACCGTAATCCGAGCTGAGAGGAGGTGACAGGTCGGCGGAGGCTGTTAAAGCGCTGCTCCCCAGTGTTTTTCCATTTCAGAGGCCGGCAGACATTCACACCGATCACAGCCGGGTCCTGAGGGAGCCTCGGAGCTGCCCGAGTCAAATGGAGAGGATGTCTTTTGACTGCATCTACAGGCTGTTTTTCCTTTCCAAGTATCAACAAGGATGTTTGTGTGCGTTCAGCCGCCCAATTCCACACTCGCGCACTGTGAACCCCAGCCGCTCTCGTAAAAATATTACTTTTCACAGAGTTTAACGGATTACTATTTCCAAAACAGTTATATTATTACAGTTACTAATCCAAGTAACGCTGCGTTGCTGCGCTCATGAACGCACCACTCCTGACGTGCTGCAGGTCAGCTGTTAGCCGAAAAAGCTAAATGAAGCATGTAAAACGAGGGAGAGAGGCGTTCTTACAGCTGGCAGTGGCTGCTGCCGTTATTGTGTCACAGTCTAAGATGTAAAGAACATCGTCCGTTGTAAAGTTTGTGCGACCAGCAGAAAGCTTTCAACCGCCAACATTTCTAGATTGAATTTATTGAAGCAATTTTAAGCTATTGTAATGTGGATCGTGTTCACGCACAAATGTTTTCCCGCTTCACCTCCACTGCTACAACTCCATCCTAGGGGAAACACTGCTGCCAGCTTGGACTCATGGGGAGACAGCGGCGTTAGGCTAAGCAGCGCTAGTCAGCCAGCGGCGTCGAGACATTTTAGGCCGATATGTTTTGTAAAAACCACACTCGTTTCTGCGGTTATGGATATGACATTATTTACAAACTCGTGAGAGACTTCTTTGTATGGGCGCTGGTCGTTGTGTTGAAGGTTTTGGCACGTTATAAATGAATTTCCCCGTCTGTGGTTGGGACTGGGTTTATGTGTAAAGGCGCGGCCGTTCTCGTCTCACGCACACGAGTGTCTTGAACTTTTTCCTACAGACCGAGACTGATCAGCTGTTTGATCTGAGTTTCCTGTTTCTTGCACAGTCAGGCCACCAGGTCTCAAACAGGCAGCGACCTTTGCTGCTGTCTCTTATTTCATGTTGCATTTAGCTCTAGAAAACATATATATATATATATGTGTGTTTATTTATTCAAACTAGTTGTTGTCATGGTTGATGTTGTTGTTTTTTATTATAGAGAGGTGGCGATTAGACACTTGTCTTTGATTCCCACTGCGACATAAGTCTCAGGTCCTGCTTTACTCGAGCCGCCGCCAGTTGGATCATGGTTTGGGGGGGGGGGGGTCTGTATATTTTCCTGCTGTTTTGTCCTGTGCCAATCACACGCCTGAATAGCGTAATGGTAAAAAGCTAAAATGACAGCATCATGGTATTAAGTCTAGTGGTTGTCGACCCACTGAACCAGCTCATCACCAATCATCCACCTCCGGAGTGTCACTCAGCTCATCAGTCGCTCACCTCCAGGCCCTTCAGCCCGCCAAGCAAACCGTCTAATCACTCAGTCCCTCAGCTGCCAGCTGTATCGGGCCCCTCGCCGCCACTGAGCCGGCAAACACGCCAGCTAATTAGCAAGTATAGCTTCAACCCTGCCAGCCGCCTCAACAGCCCGTCCTCCGTGCGGCCTGCAGGTGGCGAGCTAATCATCCGCCCCAGCCAGCCAGCCAGCTAATGTAAAACAGTGTTGTCCCTGCGGGTACGAGAGCCCCGGTTCCCCCCCGAGGCCTGAATTATGGGCTGTTGGAGGTTAACAAGAAACAACCGAGCAAACATCCCCTCCGTCCGCCTCCCGTCCGCCTCCTCACTTCATTACCTGCCTAGTCTTCCTTACCCTATCTCTTCCACCGCCTCCGTCTCCTCCAGCTTCTAATTTATGAGCGCCGACTCCGAGCCTGTCTTCCTCTCCCCTCTCCCTAAGTGGCCCCTCCTCTCTCGGGTGAAACGTGGCCCCTGGTTTTTCTGCATGTTCCAGGTGAAATAAATTGACTCGGCTGCCGCCCTCGGCTTCATTTCCCACTTCGCTCTCGAAGCGTCGCCGCAGCCAGTTTATCATCCAATCCACGGGGTGAAAACCAACAAAGCACTTTCACCTGGAGAGCTTTACTTAATGTCGGCGGAGACACTAGCCCGTAGCTTGGAGGTCACGGGTTGGATGGCCGTGACACGCACCTGTTCAATCACCTTTAATCCCCCCGGCTCTGACTATAAACTGCTGCTCGCACAAGTGTGGATGAGTGGCGTTATTTAGAAGATCTTGAGCTACATCTAAAACAAAAGCATACTGGCCTCTGACAGACAGACCGACTGGGCTTCTTGTGATTCTGTAATCTGTGTTTACAGCAAATAAAAGTCATCAGAAGTACAATAAATCAGCTTTGTTACATTTAGAGTTCGGTGATAATGCGTGATAATTACTGCTTCTTTTACTTGTTTTCTTTCGTTCGCTATGGGAGATCTTCTCAAACCATATGTGACGTTTTTCAGTTTCATCATCACTTCTCTACTTTTTCAACCCAGACTGATTTGCACAAAAATAAAAAACGAAACATTATGGAGTTAAAGTCAACTAGTTCTGCTCCCGTGACGCTTTGACAGACGTGTCTAAAGCTGTGTTAAGACTGCAGGCCAAAGTCACCTGGAATCTGATCTGTTCCAGTTTGGATTTGGGCCACTCTCATAAAGTGGTCCAGATCAGATACATTAAAATGTGACCTCAGTCTGGACAGTCAGATCGGAGTGTATGGGACTCACCTCAGAGTTACCATCGGGCAGAATTAACAGTATATAGTAGCAGGTAGGGCCGCAACTGACGACTGTTTTGATAACGAATCACAAAATGACACAATGCCTCTCATATCAGCTTTTAAAATAAACTTGAGGTTGTCTCAGGCACGTGCTGATTAACAATCAAGACAATTAAAATTAACACTGCTT
Organism: Micropterus salmoides; assembly: GCF_014851395.1. Lineage (NCBI taxonomy): Eukaryota > Metazoa > Chordata > Actinopteri > Centrarchiformes > Centrarchidae > Micropterus > Micropterus salmoides. The sequence continues at coordinate 26,100,649 of NW_024041262.1, read as the reverse complement.
GCAAAAATACATCTTTTAATAAAAGTTTCTGCTGCAGAAACAGAAAGTAATCCAATGAAATCCAGTCCTTTCACAGTGAGAAACAACTGTGTGTGCGCCAGCACTGATCTGAACAGCTGATCTGTTTTCCTTTAACTCAACTACTCATAAAGCCGCCTATGGCGACGCCATTAGCAATCAATTAATTGACTTGAAGGGAAACTGTATAGAAAACGCTCAGCTCAAAATGTGAAACATGCCTTTAACATGCAGCTAGCTCGCTAACTAGCCTACCGAGACGAGTCTTCATCGTCCACAGAGCCACAACGTTACGCGGCGCCTCTTCAGAAAAGCCAGGAAAGACGCTGCAGTTAACGACCTTTTTGGCTGAGTGAAGAGTGATCACTTAAATCAGCCAAAAGACAAAAACAAGACGGCGACAATGTCCTTACACGCTGACTGTGACTATATTAACATGCAATATTGCTGACGACAAATGACGAGACTAAAATGTAATTAATAAAATCTAAAATATTGACAGCTCGCTTTACTGCCATTAATCTCTATATTTCTCTGTCATCATGGATCATGCGGAGCGCCAGACTTCATCCAGCCAGAGGGAATGATCGTCCAAAAAAACTCAACTAAAATTTTAAAAATCTTTGAAGTTATTTCATCAAAGCAATTCTGACATAAGTTGATAAACTTTTTTTTGTCATTTAATTTAATTCATTCATTGTGTTAAATTGCATTTTGCTGCTCCTTTCGAATCGCACGCCAAACCTGCAAACCGTCTCCTGAATCAGACGCGCGGTACGGCCGGCCGGCCGACTCGTGAGGCTTCGCACGTCACCAACACAAGCCTTGATACGCGCTTCACAAAAATCATCCCGGATTACTCGACACGCTTCGAAGCCTCGATATGAAAGGACACGACGCTAGAAAAACCACTACGGACTTGAAGCGGCATTTCAAGGCTGACCGGCGGGAACTGAGTTAATGTCTCCTTTGCAATAAAACTGAGAACAAAGCTAACATTCAAATTTTACAAGACATTTTATCTCTATGTGAGATAAAATAAAGACTAAAATGATAAATATCTATTTTGGTTCGAGCAGATTGACCAAAATGCTAATAAAAATTATACTAATGCGTTAGAAAAGACTAAAATGATGGTTAATGACTAAAACTAGACTAAAATACTTTTGACTAAAATCAGACTAAAACACGCAGACTTTCAGTCAACTAAAAGGTGATTAAAAAAATAGTAAACAGTGGACTAAATACGACAAAAACACATTTGACACAGTACTAAGACAAAATTTTAAAATAACAGTAGTTCAGACCTCAATGTTTGAGCCACAGTTCCGTTCATACGGGGGCGGGGGGGCATTATTATTAATATTAACAGTATTATATTCCATCTTGGGTTAATTCAACTTTCAGACAGAGCTGCTCGCTGTTCAGACAAACAGGAGGACATAGTGCATCTGTGGGGGACTACTTTCAGCGGCGGAGGACTCCATGTGGTGCTGTAGTGAGTGTTCGGGCAGCAGGACGGTGTATGGAGGACTGAATAAACTACAGGGTGTGTGTTCATGGTGATGCAGGATGCATGATGTGACCACAGTGCAGCAGAGAGGCTCACTGATGGGTTTCATAGTTTCTGTAGCTCAGAGGAAAAGGACACAACAGGCTGTAGGGCTGCAACTAAACATTATTTTCATCGTCCACCATCTGTCAGTTATTTTCCTGATTCTATAAAATGTCAGAAAATGGTGAAAATGTCCAAGGTGACGTCCTCCAGTGTCTTTTTTTTGTCCAGTTTACTGTCATGGGGGACGAAATAAACCAGAAACCGATGAATCAATTCTGAAAACAGTAGGAGATTAATTGAGTTTCGTTTAATAAGAAATAAAAACAGCAGTCTCGGCACCTGAACCTTTGCTTTCTTAATAAAGAAAGTAGATGAAGTTCCTGGCGTGGATATGGAAAGGTTTCACCTGGCTGACGACGTGCACGTTTAAAAATAGAACAGAGAGCGAGAAGGAATGATCGATGGAGGGAGTCAAAGACGGCGAGAAATGGAAAAGAAAGTTTAGTGATTGCCGGGCCCTGATGAGCTCTCATCAATCTTACCAACACGCACACTCTGGCTGTGGCTCCTTACCTGCCTGATGAGACACAGTAATGAAGGAGACTCCCTCCAATAAAGATGGCTGACTCACATTCACACACTCTTCCCTCTAACCCAGACCACACTCTGCTCTGATTACTCTGAGAAACGTCCGCCTCTAACCGATCTTACTTAAACTTTCCGTGTCGGTCAGATAAAAAGATCATTAACATGGACGATATAAAAGGTGCTTTCAGCTGCGGGTACGGCCAACTGAAGGCAGCTGCCTCCTTCACTGTCTGCACGTGTGGATTTAAAGCAGCGTTATGTAAGGTGTGTTTCTCTGCGTGAGCCGAGACGTTTCAAGAAGACACGCCGCTTTACAAATTTTCAACACAACTCTATAGGGAAAGGACGTAACGCCAAAGATGGAGGTTATCCCGTTAGCATTTAGCATCCTGCTAGAAAGCCAATTATCTGCTTTTAACGGCCAACCTGGGAAACATATACCCGGCTTGGCGTCTCTATACGTCACTACTACCGTGCATATGTAGTAGAGGTACCTTGTTTTGGGGCAAAGTTATTAAACTTTTTCAGCGATTTTTATCAAATTTTACTGCTGATTTTATTCAGTTTTTATGTCCCGGTGACGAGGGAAAATAGCTGCCTAGAGGCGTTACCAAGATGGCTGCCGAGTGGCGGGACTTGCCTATAAGGACTTTTGTGTAAGCCGTTTTAAATAAGGACAGCTGCACAGTAGTTGTGATTACATCACAGTCAAAAACTAGCAAGACGCCAGCTTTGCTAACAGATAAACATCAATCAAGTGCGACAACACGAAACACAGCGATATTACCGACCAGTCCAGCAGACAGAAGGCCAGCTCGCCGTCTGCCCTGCGGCCTTTTATTTCACGAAGGTCTCGACAATGTCCGGCAGCCTCTTGCTCGGTCTCACTCTCTTTGTCTCTTCAAAGCTTTCTCAGCTTCAGCGTCCTCCTCAGTCTCTTCTTTTTTATTGATATTGATACCCTTATTGAGACTGCTAAACGATCCGATTCTTTATCGATACTTTACTATTATTTGGTGACGGTTATATAAGACCTGACCCAACGGGCGTGAGGCAGGCCTGCACCGTATGTCTGTGCTGCAGACAGACAGCTTTCTATTTAGCTTGTTTTTAAAATTTGGCTAACTGCCAAGCTAACTTTAGCTCTACTTGAATAAAACATACTGAGGACAGAGCAGTTTAAATGAACCCTTTCTACATGTTTACCCGACACACAAGTGTATTGATAAAGTATTGTGTTTTTACTCGCTTTTGTTGCACGTACTTACAGTAACGAGCGTAGCTGAGTAATTTGGTGCTAACTTAACTTCACCGTGTCCATTGCGACGGCGCGGCGTCTCGCTCTTCTGGGTGGCGAGCTAGCCAACAAAGCTAGACAACAACTGACGCAGGAGCACTTAACAGTAACAGGGTAACCGTCTTTCTGCATGTGAGGATGTGCAGGACAAACATTTCAGATGGAGAAAGTATCCTTGTGAACACACACACCTCCCCACCCTGCCATCTTCTTTGACGGTCCATTAAAGCCCATTCCCGGTGTGACGACACGGGGAGCTGGGCTATCCATCCTGCTCTCACAGTGTTGGTGGAAGTTAATGATGAGATACTGGCGTGACACGAGCCGTCGTTCTGCTGGGGCTCAGATGAAGGATGGGGAGAGCGAGGAGGAGGAGGGAGGGAGGGGAAGATACAATTCAACTCTGCGAACTTTGCAAGTTTGTCACCAGATTTAGACCTGGCCGCTTTACGTCTCGGAGATGAAAAACACATCCAGCTTCTTTTTGGTCCATTAGGAAACAGAGTAATGTGTTGACTCCCGGAGCGTTTGGCGGCAAACAGGCGCAGCTGAAGCCAAAGCTGCTTGTTTGTGTAATCCACAGAGGTCTGGTCACGGTGAGGAGGACTCACCTGTGTTCCTGTGTAGGCAGGAATATACGACCCAGTCAAACCTGCAGCAACAAATGGTTCATGACCAACAGGTGGGTATTTATCATGTACAGACTGTCGTTAGAGCTGCAGCTTTCATTATAGTTAACACCAATTCAACTTTGTTGTGTTTTCAATAAATCATTTTGCCTCTAAAATGTCTGAAAACTGTGAAAAGTGATGATACAAGTTTGTTAAAGAGGATAACCCTCTTGAGATGAACCATGTCCTTTTTGGAAAGACAAAAACAAATCAACAACTTAACAGACGCACTACAACTAAGACAAACACAAACATCAAAAAGTTCAGAACTGAGTACAACCACTTGATGGCCACAGAAATGCCCTGAACCAATACTTACCCAGCAAAAACATAATGGAGAATAAAGACAATTTAATCTAGTGAATTGTACATTATATAAATGTAAAGCATAATCTGAAACATGAATCACAGAACTCAAAATAAAAAGACAAACCACATTTTAAACATGTGAAATGATGTTGAGGATCGTGTTTTTGAAGTTATTCCAGTCTCAAGAAGCCTTAAACATAAGTGTCCTAACTATAGAAGTATTGTGTAGACAGCTTCAAATTATATATTGAGCAATATGATTCCAAAAACTTTTGTGATGAGGATAGTAGTTAGTAGAGAGATACACATTTAAAAACAAGTTGCAGCCTGTTACAGTTTCCCTGAACCCAAGTTTTCTTCAACAAACAAAACATAAAATAAATAAACACAGTGTCAGTGTTTCCCGTTAAATAGCGAGACTGCTGTTGTTAGCGTCGGATGGCACCAGAGTTATGATGGACTAATGTTTCATATTCAGATAAAAAACGAACCAAGCTGGACATTACTTGGAGAAAAGAAAGTGAGGAAGTTGGTGAGTTCAGAAAATGTGTGTCTCTAACTTTATTCCAGCTGTCGTTATACTTTACTGTGAACAGGTTAGCGTAGCCCTGATCGATCCGAACTCCATTCAGAAAACAAACATTTTAAAAGTTGTCGTCCTTCTGACAGACCTGACAAAGCATGAATTCATATGTCTAACAAGACGCCATCATATTGTAGTTATTTTGGAATCAGTTTAATCCGTTTATTGTGTAAACACTCAAAATGTCCAGCGGTCAAAATCGTGCGAGTAAAGCGAGGCGAATATTAAATTTGCTTTCAGTGTGAGCACACCTTAACGCTTGCACGCTCACACACTTGGGTAACCACTTGTGTTTCCACTGTCACTCGTTTGTGAGAACATGAGCAGGCTAGCGGCACTTAAAATTGGAGTGCACACATATTCCAGCCTTTATGGTAAATGCAGAGCAAAGCGAGGTTGGCGTCTTTACTCTGTCATTTTCTCACTTTACAGACCAAAACAATATCATTTATCAAAGTGTGTTGCCCTGCAAGAAGTCAGATAATCATTGAAGTAATTTATCTGTTCGGAAAAGCTGAACGTTCTCCGGCTCCAACAACAACTTGTTTGTTTGATTATAAAGTGAATATTGGTCGTGCTGGGCTCTGATAACTTGACATTCTTACATTTCATAAATTAGATTATTACAAAGTTGACCCGGCTGTACTCCGAGTTCTTCTCACCCTGTCCCTAACGGAGAAGCCAGCCACCCCCCTGAGAAAAGCCATTTCGGCCACTTGTATGATCTAGTTCTTTCGGTCGTGACTACTTTGTGTGGAAAGGAGCCCGTTGAGGTGGTTTGGGCATCTGGTAAAGATGGCCCCTGGGAGCCGCCCTAGGGAGGTCTTCCAGGCACATGCAGCTAGGAGGAGGCCTCGGGAAAACCCACGACTAGGTGGCCACACTGGCCTGGGAACGTCTCAGGATCCCCCAGTCAGAGCTGATTAATGTGGTTTGGGAAAGGGAGGTTTGGGGTTCGCTGCCCCCGCGACCTGAACTTCGATAGAAGCAACTAAAGATGGATGGATGGATGAAAAGGTTTTGATCCTATTAAGCAGAGGAGCTGAGGAGCTCTGCATGTCGGTCTGTAAAATGAAAATCAAACACTTGAGGAAAATACATTTTTATATGAAGGGGGATCTTTAATATTCAAAGCCATTTATTGCCTTCTAACCCCCTGACAACTCTCCACTGCAGAAGATCTGAGGCTTTCATCTGCATTTATCTGATCACTCCGTCTCTCGAGGGTCTCCTGTCCAAAGTCCTCAAATTGTCTTTTCTGATTAGGAAGTTTCCCCGCTGGAGGGAACTGACATGTTTCACTGAGTTGAAAATTATATTTATATCTGCAAGCAGACTATATGATCTAAAGTATAAGTACAACCCTGCCCAAATACTTTTGTGTACTTTTGGTTGTGGTCTGTTTGGGCTAGGACTCCTTAGTTCAGTGAAATCTTAGAGTGATATTTTAGACATCAGCGTTTTTCCCTTTCCTGTTCCATAATGACACCAAGCAGCTCCATAAAAAAACTAGTTTGGTGTAGAACAGCTTGACTGGTCTGCACAGAGACATGAGCTCAACCCCGTCCAGCACCTTTGGGATGAGCTGGAACACCGACTGATCACCAGGTGTGGCGGTGGAATTTTAGTGCTCATGGTGCAGAGATGCTCACAAGTCTTTGAGCTAGAGTCCAAGTCAAGGCTCTGAGCTAGAGTCCAAGTCAAGGCTCTGAGCTAGAGTCCAAGTCAAGGCTCTGAGCTAGAGTCCAAGTCAAGGCTCTGAGCTAGAGTCCGAGTCAAGTCTCAAGTCTCTGAGCTAGAGTCCAAGTCAAGGCTCTGAGCTAGAGTCCGAGTCAAGTCTCAAGTCTCTGAGCTAGAGTCCAAGTCAAGTCTCAAGTCTCTGAGCTAGAGTCCGAGTCAAGGCTCGGAGCAAGAGTCCGAGTCAAGGCTCGGAGCAAGAGTCCGAGTCAAGGCTCGGAGCAAGAGTCCGAGTCAAGGCTCGGAGCAAGAGTCCGAGTCAAGGCTCTGAGCTAGAGGTCAAGTGTCAAGACTCGGAGCTAGAGTCCAAGTCAAGTCGCGGAGCTAGAGTCCAAGTCAAGTCTCTGAGCTAGAGTCCAAGTCAAGTCTCAAGGCTCTGAGCTAGAGTCCAAGTCAAGTCTCGGAGCAAGAGTCCGAGTCAAGTCTCAAGTCTCGGAGCAAGAGTCCAAGTCAAGTCTCAAGGCTCTGAGCTAGAGTCCAAGTCAAGTCTCGGAGCAAGAGTCCGAGTCAAGGCTCTGAGCTAGAGTCCAAGTCAAGTCTCTGAGCTAGAGTCCAAGTCAAGTCTCAAGTCTCTGAGCTAGAGTCCAAGTCAAGTCTCTGAGCTAGAGTCCAAGTCAAGTCTCAAGGCTCTGAGCTAGAGTCCAAGTCAAGTCTCGGAGCTAGAGTACGAGTCAAGTCTCAAGTCTCTGAGCTAGAGTCCAAGTCAAGTCTCAAGTCTCTGAGCTAGAGTCCGAGTCAAGGCTCGGAGCAAGAGTCCGAGTCAAGGCTCGGAGCTAGAGTCCAAGTGTCAAGGCTCTGAGCTAGAGGTCAAGTGTCAAGACTCGGAGCTAGAGGTCAAGTGTCAAGACTCGGAGCTAGAGTCCAAGTCAAGTCGCGGAGCTAGAGTCCAAGTCAAGTCTCAATTCTCCATTCTACAACATTCTACGTGCCGCCCTGTTTGCAGCCAACGGTAGTAAATAACGTGACTGCAGCCAGCGGGACGTAAGTGATTACGTTAATCGTCCACCAAACAAACGCTCATTCATCTTTTCATAACGAAAGACAGTCGGTCTTAGCCTTCCTTAGGTTGTATATGAAGCAAGAAGCAAGTTAACGGTAGATGGCCAATGCTGAGCTAAACATGTTTACTAACCTATTTTGCGTCCAAAGTTTGATGAATGGCTCAGCAGCTGCCGCTGTTTGTTGTCATCTCTCACGTGCGGTCGCGCACAGCTGATGCTACGTGTTACGTAGGCAAGTTATAGGAAATGCAGGGAGGGAATAACAGCAAGCTCATCAGATGTTTCATAAAAATAAACATTGTTCACGAGTCCCGCACCTCGAATCCGAGTCAAGTCTGAAGTCACTGTGTGTGCCACTCGAGTCCATGTCTCAAACCCGAGTCCCCATCTCTGTCATGGTGTCACTTAAGGCTGGACGGTTCTCCTGTCCACATAAAAGTATTGTAAAACCTGAGGCACTGTTTGAAAACAACCCGAGGGCTTGACAGAAAAAAACATTCACTAAAACCTTTATTTCTCAGCCTCTGTTGCAGATAGATAAAAACCATTTGAGAACTTACACTTTCTTTGGAATGATTGCTTTCGCCCAAATGGCAATGGAAAAAACTAAGTGGCACTGCAGGAACAAAAGTGGCAGTGGTATTGCAATAACTAAAATCAGAACTTGTTCAAAGTGTACACAGGACACGACAGAGATGCTGGCCAAAACACTGGATGTCTGCAGCCATAGACAGTGGCCCTCCTTGACAGCACACTCTCCCTGCAGACCTTTTTTCTTGCGATAGTTTCTCAAATTCAGTCTCAGATGTGGCTCCCTCAGGTACTGTTGGTTGAGGAGCACTCCTCGCTGTGCCAGGTCCTCCGGCCACTCTCGTACTTGGCTATGAATGTTTGCATCAGTGTATGCGTTGTAGTGTGACGGGTAAAACTAAACCCATCGGCAAACCAACAACTATGTTATTCAGGTGACGAGACGGCTAGATCTGTGCGAGTCCATGTGTGTTGTCCAACCCTCCCTTACGACTCCCTTCTCACCCGAACTGACTGACAAAGCTGATAGAATGGTGAATCGTAACGAAACATATTCATGCAGTAAGTCCAAGACACATTAGAAGGAAAGAAAATGGAAGTGTGTGTTTACCACCTCAATAAAGCTTAAAGGTCCGGTGTGTAATATTTCTGAGGATCTATTAACAGAAATGCAATATAACATATATAACTGTGTTTTCAGTGGTGGATAAAGACCTTACATAATGAGCCGCACATTTCTATCCACATACATCGCGGGTCCTCTTACATGGACGGCGCCAAGTTCCTACAGTAGCCCAAACGTACAAACTGCTCTTCAGCGTTTGTTTCCTCCCTAAGCTGTACATATACGAAGAAGAACAAGTAACGGTGGTAGTAGTAGGGCTGCTAGTTAGGGCTGAAACAATTCATCAACTACATCAGCGCTTTGTTTAATCCAGAGAACTTTATAGCACACTGTTTCGCACGGACATTTATTTCTGTCGCACTTACGCTGTTAACACGACGTGCTTATGATGGCGCTGTTTGCTAAGTGGTGGAAGAGAGGAAAAAATAGTGAGGGACAAATATGGGATTATTTTAAGATAAAAGAAAACAACAGCTCTGTAATGTTACAGGCCGTCCACCGTCCGCCGGTGTTCTGCCAGCGGACCACAGACAAGGCAACAGCAACTTTAGCATTTAACTGAAATCATGATTGATTGTTGAGTTGAAGCCAAAGTAAGCTGCAATCCTCAGCTGTAAATGTGCGTTTGTTGTTCTCCTGGTTGGGCCGTGAGTTTGGGCTGTAACGTCACAGTCAGGAGTTAACTTACCCAGCTGGTCCTGGTTGGTGGGGGCGCCACCACCAAGCAAAAGTACTTCTTAAACGATGCATCAATGAATTAATGAAATAATCTGTAGAAGCTTTGAGCACTAAAATCATCGTTTGCTTTAGTCCTCGTAGTAGTATTTATTGCAAAAAGAGAAATAAAGTATGGGACATAACGAAGTAAAGAGATACACTTTGATTTGTGCAAAATCTCGTATTGTATAGACATATTTTGCATGTAGCCTGTAATCTGGTTCTAATGGTTAGTTTGCTGTCCACGTAGAGTCAATTAGACGTCTGCGTGATGTTTATCTGCTGTGATAATGTTAATCCAACACATCTTTGTAGTAGCGTCCATGTTGATTCCACTGTCCGGTGTTCTGTCGATTTATGCTACCTATCGAGATGCGCTACTTAGCGGTTCTGCGCATAAGCACGACCCACAAGCGTGGTCTGTTTCCTCGCCCATAAATCTGTGCAACCTTGCTGCTGGGAACGATCGTCAGCAATATCAAAAACAAATCTATAAGCATACACTACCCAATATCTTAAATAAAGATGGCATAATATAGTATTTTAACATGCCACCCATCTCCTTACAGTACACATGGAGTGAGTAGTGGTGCAATATAAAATTGGTAGCTCAAATCAAGCAATCTGATTGGTTCATAGTAGTGATATAATGAGCGTATACTACAGGGATGACGTTGAGTTCCTTCGCACAGATCTGTATCGCCCTACAACAAACAGGGTTCGAGTTATAATCTGAGCTTTGTCTCACGACCTGATCTGATGCAGATCGCATTTTATCGGCGGAGAGAGATAAATAAATAAATAAATAATGAGAGAGCGAGAGAAATCATCTAAGTTTAAGTTTCAACATCCTGTTCAAAGACTGTTGCTCAAGGAGAGACGCAGTTCCGCCCTTTCTGGTAGGTATAATATTAAAGTGTTATTATTTTACGCCCTTCTGGCCGCCGGCACTCAGCAGCAAACATATTATCATATAAGTTCAAGTTACCAAAGTTAATTTCCTGACGCTGGACAGTTTTTTTTTTTTTTAGTGGCTGCACAACAAACGGCAACGTGCAAATAGATAAAAATAAATAGTTTCAGTAATTCTAGCCTTTGAGGTATGTGGCAGCTTTTTGTATTCATTCAAGAGATGTCTGTTGATGAAATAAAGTCAAATTGTAGTGCGTCTGTTAGCCTGCTTTCTTTTTGCCATACTTGGCAACCGTTTTATAAAAGCGATAGCTCACTTCAGGCCGTGATATACGCTTATTATATCACAGTTAAGGGGGAACAACGTCCCTTAACCGTGATATAATAAGCCGCTACCACGGCCTGAAGTGAGCTATCGCTTGAATATAAAATGATTCTGTAATGGGAGCATTATCTGATAGGGGATATTAGTCTATCATAATACGCTACCCCTGAAATGATGTTATAATATAATCAAAAAACAGAATATGTCGTAATATTGTGAGAGTTATAGCTTTATGGGATTGGAAAGGGGAACAAATAAGGTAGAATTTCTCGATAGGGCAGCATATATCGTCAGAACATCGGCTTAAGAGCACATGAACACACACTGAAGTCGGACAGTGTGTATTACTGCCTCTTTGACAGTAAACGGAATATCTTTGGGTTGTGGACAAAACAAGACCTTTCAGGACGTCCTCTTGGACTTTGGAAAACACTTTTCAACCCTCCTGCCATTTTATAGACCAAAGAACTAATCTATTAATCGAAGACATGATCTACAGATGTGATAATCTACTGTTCTGTTCAGACGCAGAGGAAAAATGTCCCACGACTTATGAAACAGCAGGTTTGCCAGGTTGTTGTCTCCCCAAATAATTATAAGTAAGCAGCTTCAATGTGTGAGGGGTAATCTCAAATTAAAGCCTCTAACTGAAATAAAGATGCTTTGGCATTAATTAAGAAGAGATAAATGTCAGTTCTGAGCTTGTCTGAACGGCTGCAGTGTGTTTCTGTGAGCAGGAAGATGAGAAGAAACGGGATTTAATAAAAGACAGACAGACAGAATCAGAATGGAAGGAGACATTTCTCCTTTAATTATCCCTTCCACATGCAGCACAGTCCTGCAGGCCTCCTCACCTCACCATATCCTTTCTTACAGACCTCTCAGTCTTTAATCAACAGCGCTGTAATTAACGCTTCTCCAGAGCAAACAAAGCTAATCCATTGTTTATCCTCTTCGAGGAAATAATGTTTATTAATGGGAGAGTAATACCGACTGGCCGCTCCCTGTGTTTGTATTGATATCTCATTACTCGACTCCATCAAACGGAGCGGCTGACGGTTAACGAGGCCTGTACACAAATATTAGGCAGCCAGAGATTTAAAGAGTGAAAGTCCAGTTATGGACTGTGTTCTCAGGAGATAGCGACAGGGTCTTACTAAATCTCAGAGTTCATAGGAAGACGTTTTTGTTTCCTTTTAGCTTTTCAGTACTGATGTGAATATAGTGGTGGTTCTTCAGAGAACCTGTCGGTATCAGGTGGTTACTTCGGTCTTGACTGGTGGACTTTTAATTCGTGAATAATTATTTTTTAGGTTACCACAAGTCTATTTGTTTCTGAAGACTTGTAGTCAGGTTGTCCAACTTTTACAGGTGAATTTGCGTCGTTGACCAATAGCAAACTGTCTTGGCAGTGCTGAGCTATGAGGGCGCGAAGAGAAACCAGACTCCTCCAGGGAGGAAGCTACCGTAACGGCCGAGTTGTCCTTCCCCGGCTCATCTGCAGCGCACGAGTTACTTACAGTTCACTTCCAGCGTCGTGGACCCTTCATGTAGTGGAAACAGGAGGGTGGATCTGATGGTGGATCATATTCTACTTATAGTCTTCCCCTCGCGTTAACAATACCGCGCTGTAGTTGCCGTGCGCAGAAATTTTAGAAAGAAAGAGTTTGCACTTTGATTGATCCGGGGGTTTGCAGGATTATCTCTGGTGACAGGGTTGACGTCACACTTTACTGCCAGCCGGCAGCGCATGTTCAACCCTCTGAGAGAAATACTGTCTTTGGAAGAGGAACACGGGTTTTTGAATTAAAGAGGAGCGGATAAAGATCCACCACTGCGGGTGTGGTGATCGCCCAGAGGAGAGGAAAGAGAGTCATGATAGGAGCCATGTTGGCCCAGCTCGGACTTAAGGCTGCTCCTAAAGGTCCGAGTTTGGACAAAATGGGACTCACGTTGGCCAAGCAATGGAAATCAGACCCCACATCTTTACAGAGACCTGGTCCATCAACGTCCCGGATCAAGCACTCGGCGGGTGGTCCGTGTTCAGAGCTGTCGGCGCAAGACTCCAGCGAGATGAGATGAGTCATTTACATCAGTGAGTTCACACATTAACTGAGACAGTTAACTGATTCATATATTTTCAGTGTCACCGTGTTTTGAGGTGCACAAGCTACGCAGCAGGATTAGCGACGGCTCAGGGTCGCTGGGGGCTTGACCCTATCCCAGCACGTGTTCGATGAGAGCTGCTGTACACCCGGACCAGAACCTTTAACTCCAGCTTACGTTATCTTCCCCCTACATCAGGTGCTGTTCAGTGTTTAACAGTCAAACTCAGACTAAGTGACTTACAACAACAGAAAAATGACCAATAACAACACGTTTGTCATGTGATGTCTTTAGCACGAGGAAAACTCTTTTTCTTTTGGCTTCTTCTGGGCGCTAAAATAATTAGCTTGGTGCGACCTGCCACATTGCATCACTTACACTTTTTACATCCGTATCTGCGTGAAGCCATTTTCCTGCAGCCTTTTCTCTGTTTCCAGGCCCCAAATTGTTTTTAAATGTCTCTTCCTCTTATTGCTTTTTTAATACTCTATTTGCGAGCCTGTATTCTGTTTGTCGTCTTGCCCTGATGAATCCCATTACCTTTGCTGCTGCAGGGGCCTAATTTCCCTGCGGGGATCACTCAGGTCTCATCTCGTCTCATCTAACGAGCGAGGCCGCCGCCGCCGCCGCGGCCCTCCGATGGTTTTACGGTGTTGGTGATCAAGACGCTTGTCCACCATTTGGTAATTGTGTAAAGGACCAGATTGGTGATCTCTGCAGGATTAACCCTGTTTTCTACTCCCTTCATTTATTTTGCTTCAAGGATATAAGAACCGTGTCGATGGGAGATCTGAACATTTTGCTGCGTTCATGTCACATCAGATTATCCTTCATCACGACTCTTCAACAGCCTGTCTTTCCTCCTCAGTTGTTTGTATGACTCAGAAACTCTCCATATGATTATGTAAACATTGGACTTGGGACCCCAAACGTTGTTGAACTTTACAGCAGAGCCACTTCAGCTGTTACCTGATTTCTAAACACACTTGTGTACTGAGCTTGTAGGTTTCATCTTCACCTTGGAAACTAGTAATTTAACAAAAAGATATTGTCAGCTAGTGGCGGGTAAGAGTGGTGGATCCATCAATTACTAATCAAACATGTTCCTAATCGACCTCCCGTCAGCTCTGTAGCATCTATGGATTGTCAGCATGCACACACACATATATAAAAACATGTACTGCATTCTGAAAATAACGTATTGATCCAAATATATTTCCCCCTGGATGTTACGGTTTGAAAAAGGTTGTGTTAGGTTTAAGGGAGACCTATTATACTGCGTTTCCTGTCCTATATTGTAGTTCTGTGACTGGCAGCTTTGCATGATTTAAAAAAAAGCCGTATTTTAGTTCTGTAAACGGACGTTTTGAGATAGTTTTGCTGTTTCAAAAACGGCATCAACTTCAACAAGTCTGGATAGGCTCGCGTTTTGGATTCATTCTATGAGGAGGCATCAACACTGTGTTTTTAGTTAATTAAACTTTTAAAACTTGTTTCAACTTCATACTATGAGTTAAGCAAATAATTATTTTACTTACAAGGAAAACTTACTGTATCTATTCTAATCAACAAATTTCTGCATTACTCGAACACAGTTTCAAGTTAAAACAGCTTAACTACATTTATACTACTTTACTTTTCAAGTTAGGAGGATTTTTTACCACAAAGGTGTCTCTATTTTAGTTGGAATTTGAATATATGAGTTATCTGCAGTGTATGATTAGTAAGGCTGAGCGAGTTAACCACTATCTGGATCTGTCCTACGAATTAAATCATCTGTATCTGTACCCAGAAGTGGGCGGGCCTAACTCGAAGTTAGTCATTTAAGCTTGAAATGGGTTGGTCAGAAGTTGTTATATTTATTATAAAATTATTTACAGAACAGCCTCAGAACTGAGCTTCAGAGCAACGTTTTTGATTACAAGAGTATGAGAATGATTTTAAAAAAGTGGTTATTGCAGGGCTGAACGATTAATCGTTTTCAAATCCAAATTATGATTTGAAAGAACACAATTGGCTAATTGTGAAGACGGCGATTAAAATGTAGGTTAATTATATCTGACCCGTTTTAAACTGCAGTAGCAGATTCATCCCGTTGTTCAGCTCTCTGCAGGCTAACGTTACATATCCTCATGGAGCACTTCAGAATAAGAGCGTTTTGCCTGACTGATTTTGCTGACTTGTTCTGATTTTGCTTATTTGTTGAGTTGAGCTTGATTTTCGTGCTTCATGGTTAGGTAGCTACGCAGTTAAATTGTTTGTTTTTTTGTCTGTTTTAACTGTGTTTATTGTTGATATACGATCGGGAGTCTGCAACAGGTGTTTTATTTTGAAAATCAACCGGATTCTCTCTACCGTTCTGTGTCTGACTTCCTGTCCGGTTCATCTGCTCTGTGCTGCTTCACAAGGCTTCCGTCTAAAATAGACTGACAGTGAATATTGAACTAGAGCTTCACTTAAAAATAAATAATCGCAATATCTGTTTTTCCCCCACAATTGTTCAGCCGTAATTTATTGTTTGTTAGAAAAGATATTAAGACATTTTACTGATGATACTCGTACTCGTAAAAAGTACATTATCTGTACCAGATGCTCGTTTCACCCGAGAACTCGCTCAACCCTAATAATGAGTTGGTTATGTCCATGTTTCAGTTTAGCAGTGGTTTAAAAAAGACAGTTTCTTTTGAACTCATTTTTGAAAAACTGACCCAAGATCAAGATGAATTAAGGCAAGTTTAACTTTTGAAAACTCAAAACAGTCGAGTTAAAAAGAAGAAGTAATGATTTACACGGTGGCTTTCTTCTCGATCTGTGAAAAACCTTCTCGTTGTCTCAACAGCATCTCATGACGTTATTCTGGAGGGATGATTCTGCCTCCGTCAGCTGCTCGGGGTTAAAATGACCTCATTATTTCTGACTAGAAATTCAGTCTGACTGACTTGAAACACTGGGTGAGACACATTTCCCAGAATCCTGAGGCCCAAATGACCTCGTCTGAACATAAAAACACTAAGTGGTTATTTAGACGTTACTGCCACGGTAACCTCTCCCTCGTCATTCTTCTTCTGTGGTTCTCTATAGATGAGAATGAGGGGTCCTGTGTTAGTGCTGCTGTGTTTACGAGAGGAAAACAACGGGAAGCAATTACACAGAATAAACCAGACCGGCCGTGTAATAATTACTCCGCCTCCCAGGACGTGAGACAGAGCCGCCATCCAGGTCTGAGGCAAATGAGCTGGGAGATTCAGGCGGCTGAGCTGAATTTCAATCGTGTAAACGTTAAGGACACCAACACATCAGTGACCGGGAGAGCTGGTGGTGATTAAATATTATCTAAGATAGTGTTTCCCATCCCCGGACCTCGTGACCCCCCGATACCTCTTGGTTTCCAGTCCAGCTGTCCAATCAGAGGCTGATTAATACCTGAGACGGCAGGTGGTGGAAAATGAGAAGCACGATTAACGTCTGCTGCAGCTTTCAACTGTTTCAGCAGAAGACACAGTGCCGGACTGCAACAACAACAAACCTCAAGCAACCTGAAACAAGACACGTCCCTCAGCAGCATGCCTTTGTTTAATGCAAGATGGAAGTAACCATTTACATTTACATTTGAGAAAGACATATAAGCATCAACAGAGCACGAGATCTACAGCTGACAATACATATTAAGTAGGGAAATAACCAACCGACTGGAGTTCTTCTCAGAGTATTACAATCAGTGAAAGGAAACAACTGTTCTTTTTCTGAGATTATCTGCTCACAAGGGCGACAAACAAAATCTATCTGCAGCAGCCTTGTCAGCGAGCTGCTGGTGAGCGATGTTGCCGCTGACGTTAGTTTGCACATACAGATTAATAATCCCAGATTATTGAAATAAATACTTGACTATTCGGATTATGAGTCGCAAAAATTACACAATTCCTCTTATTTAAGTTTTAAATTTAGCTTGAGGTTGTTTTACGGCACTTGCTCATAAACAATAAAGACAATAAAATGAATACTGCATTCAAAAAATATGTCTTTTAATGAACGTTTCTGCTGCAGTGACAGAAAGTTCCACTGAAATCAAGTCCTGTCCTGGACCAGACGGGTAGATACTGTGAGAAATAACTGGCACAGGATTTATCTAGTGACAGAGTAGCTTACTGCCGGTACTGCAACACACCGGGACAAACTGACACTACATCTTTATCCAAAGAAAGGAACGACTTCATGCGTTACATTTGACAAATTAAGGCGACAATAATAACGGTTTATAGTAGACAGCGTTTATAAAGATTCCCCACATAGACAGGAGAACAGTATTTAGAAAGTATGTAAGTAATTAAGAAAGTATGAAATTTTCTGGTGTACACACGAAAGAAAGGGGAGTGGCACTTCCTGGCTACGTGGACACGCATTGGTTATTGTGGACTGTGGACAGGGCATGGAAGTTTCTATTGGGTCAAGTAAGGTGTCACTCAAAAGGTCAACGTGTAGACGCGTTTCTTGTTTACACGCTAGCTGTAGTTAGGCTGATTAAAAGCGACGCAACAGCAGTCCGTCTGTATTCATTGATACAATAATGCGTTTTGGACCAAATATTTTACTGGACTGGATCGTCTGGACCTTTGCTGACGTAACAAGGCCATTCTTGTCGGCATGTGATCCACCGGTGGACTGCGGCTTCACAGACACAATTTTTGATAATAGGCAGTGCTTGAAGTGGGCCACCGATACCAGTAAGTTACTTCTACATTTTACTCTTTGGCGTCCCGGGACTTTTCTTGCGTACCGGCGGGCTCTATGTGGCGCTCATCTGTTCCCGTTCTCGCCCTTTTGCCAGTCATTAAAAAGCAGAACAGCGGGGCTTTATTACGTTACATTCAGTAGGATGTTAGCTAGCGTTAGCTAAATAACATTAGGAACAATCCACAGCAGACATGTTTCTGGATTTATTTTAGGTTTTGGAAAGATGATAAATCGTCCTTCTCCTTTCAGCCTCTCTGGCAGCTGCTGTAACTGTTACAAGATGCCGCAGGAACAGCGTTTGACCAGATCTGAGAAAAATACAGCCAACAAAAGCTGGAAAACGACTCTTTCTGCATCAGAGTCACTGAAAGTCATGAAAGTGTCGGACCTCAGTTAGAGTGAGTCTTATACTGCACTGTGATTTGCCAGCTGCGTATTCGAGGCGTGGCTTAGCGGAGGGTCAATTATCATCTTGTCTTCTTCTTGTGAACCCAGAGTTGTGTTTCTTCGTGTTTTGTGAGGTGTGTGCCCACAGCGTGGCGAGCACAGACAGAGAGAGGCGGCTGCATCAGAGCCAAAGGAGCAAAATTTTTATTAGTTAATCATATCGGCTTTCTGTTTCTGAAATGACCGATGCAGATTATTGGAACAAACCTCAATATTAAGAAATTCAATAAAAACAGTGGATAATCCACAGGCCTGACTTTACAGAGTCTCACTGACTGATGAAACCCTGAACACACATGTTCAGCATTCGTTCCCTCCGGACAGGTTTTGTGCAGCAGTGTTGGGGGAAACGATCCACGATTCACTACCTGCAGTTAGTTTGAAAGATGCAGCCAGTGTGTGATTCATACAGCATCTTATCAATAACAATAATTCTGTGCTGCAGATTTCTTTTCCACCTGTCAGGAGGAACGAACCAGAGCGATGTTCAGAGTTCGATTGGTGAACCTGCTGGAGTCTGTTTTCTTCTGAAGAAACGTGTTGATGTTTTCTTCTGCAATATGAAAGGACATGTTGAGCATGAACGTTAACTCTTGTGACCGTGGAAATTGTATTCTCCGTGACAACTGAGCAAACCACTTCCTCTGACAATGAGAAACAAACTTAGACCTTGGGTTGAGATTCTTCCCGTCTTGCACCGTGTTTGATAAACACATTTATTCTCCTTCAAAGTCATAATCAGGTTTCTTGACACAATTTCCCCTTTCAAAACAACCTACTGCTCAAAGTCAACAAAACTAAAGAGCTGATTGTTGATTTTCGAAAAAAGAAGGTGAAGACACACATTCCTGACATGGTCGTCTCACATCTCCACGTTGCGGAAGAAAGCTCAGAAACGACTGGAGTTCTTTAGGAAGCTTAAGAAGGCCAAATTCCTACGCCAAGTTCTTGTCAGCTTTTACAGAGGAGCAATAGAAAGCATCCTGACTGGAAACATCTCAAACTGGCATGGGACGTGCACGGCCCAGGACCGGAGGGCTCTGCTCTGAAGGTCATTGGTACCCATCTCCCAAGCATCAGTGATATCGGTGAGGTGAGGTGCCCGCAGAGCCCAAAGGACACTAAAGGACAGTACCCACCCAGCCACAGCCTGTTCACCCTGCTGCATCAGCTTCCGCACCACCAGACTGAAAAGCAGCTTTTCCCCCCAAGCTATCAGACTCTTAAACTCTAATTCATCCTCAGCACTGCTCCATTGAATATAGTTTGTTTCTTTTTACCATTTTTAAAATAGCTTTTTTTATATTACTGTATATCGTCTGCTACGTATCAGAACAGAAGAGAGTTACAAACTCAATTTGACTTTACAACCTGTTGTATTGTGACAAATGAATCTACCTTGTACGTAATGAAAAAAACTTTCACTGTGCTGCAATAGGGGCAAGACTTGACTTGCTCTTTGTAGGAAGATCTTAAATCCTGTTTCTCAGTAAGTGTGTCCTCATTTCTGTGGAAAGACTCCTGCTGTTCCATTGAAACCACTACACCTTTAGCATCATAGGAAGCTAACACAGTGGATTTTATAAGGTTATAATGTCAAGTACGAAATCACACTTTAAAAATCATTTCACATCACCTGCATCCCTTACTCTAAATGTTGTAATGGTTCACAATGGTTCATGTAATGAAGTTACTGAAGTCGGGTTCGAGTATCATCCGTTTATGTTTACGTTTAGGTTTCTGACTTCTGCTCCTGCTCCACTCTGATCGTGCTCTGAAACCTTGTATGTACCTGGCGAGACCTTTCAGAGCAAAAAAGTGGGATTCAATCACTGATTTAATGATTTTTGAAAAGATATAATGTTCATGGCATATATTATTAACCTTAACTATCCTCCCACCGGTGTTGACAGACGGCCTGTAGTCTGCATGATACTCACCACTACACCTTATAAGGTCATGGTTATGGCACAGAAAGTACCACAAGTGTTTATTATTCAATTACTCACAAGGGTTAATTTGGAAGGCAATGACAAATAACTTATTCTGAGGTTGGAGGACTTGTTTTCTTATGGCCACGTAAATGGATCATGTTGCTTTCAGAAAAATAATGTGTTAATGTAAATAAAACAAACGAATATATTAGTACACCACTTGGGTTTGTGCAAATATACACCGTACTGTCATCCTTGCGTTACATAAAGTTATAGTTGTAATAGTGCGTTTACATAATAAAACAACTTCATGGCCTGTTCTGCAAAATCTCTTATCTTACTGTGACATGATAGAGGCAAGATCTGATTGGGATTTTTCAAGATATATTTCATGTTTTGCCTTTAATGCTAGGACAGTGGACAGAGGAGGAATTGAGGAGGCGACCCGGGCAAAGGGCCGTTGGTTGGGTTAGAACCCAGGCCGCTGCAGTAAGGACTCATCCTTGTACATGGGGCACTCGCTCTGTCAGCTGAGCTAACTGTGCCCCAGGTTTGTTGTTTCAGCAGTTTATTCCAAGCTCATGGGAAGACGTCATCTCATGTCTTTTTCTTGAGTCATATTTCTCAGTATGCTGAACTAACCGCGCCCCGTGATTGTTGTTTTGGCGGTTTACCTGCAAGCAAAAAAAGCTGGAATCTGTTCAAGTATTTATTGAACAGAAAAACTCATGGGAAAGTCTTATTTCCCCAGTAAGGGTGCCGTCATTTCGGTGGGAAAACTTACTTTCATTAATTTGACAACACACACAAAAACACATTGCAAATACACACAACACAACAATACACCAGCATTATTATTGCTCAGCCCCCTACTGTTCACACTGCATCCATCGACACAGAGACATACAATTTCATTTCATTCATATATTGCACTGATATAACCATTTTATTGTTAGGTTACCATATTGGAAACAAAATATTACTATACAATTACTAAACAGTTTTGCCTTGTTGCTGTTGCATATGTGTTTCCCCATAATAAATCTTAGTTTTTGGCCCCTTACCCTGTTACATACATTTCAATCTAATGTTACCCTCATATACTCATTGTTAATACCAAGCTTTTACCTGGTTATTACTTTGGTAATTGTAAGTGTTTTTAAATAATTACCTCTTTATTATCGAACTATTACCACACTATTAACATATTACTACCAAGCTTTAATGTGAAGCGCTAAAGAAAAATATCTAAAGATTGATCTGGTCACATTTTGGACTAAGTATTGTGTTTGTGAACTCAAACCCATGAAACAACTACTCGTTGCCTGTCTCTTATTCTCCTGTTCTTTACGGAACCAAGTTATAACCTATTGCTTTAGTAAGTGGCTGTTGTCTGGAGGCGTGTCATGGGAGGAGTCAGTAGGAGAGAGGATCCGCCAGGATATAAATAAGCTTGCAACATCACAGATCATCAGACTGGCAGCTCCAGTTGAAAGTCAAGAAGACTGAAACACAACTAAGCTGATCTACACAAATTCACCAGGTGAGGACAAATTGGGTGGACGGAGACAAAGGGAGATCAAAACCAGATATATATGTGAAGTATGTGTCGTCACTTATGATATTTCTCAACAGGTTGGAGAAATGGCCTCAGATACCATGAAGGTTGCTGCTCTGGGTCGATCTTTCACCCTAGGAATGCTCTATGATGCTCGCAAAGATCAGCTGATCCCAGGTAAGTCTTGACTTACAGTATGTACATCTTATATATCTGTCACAGCTCTGCTTACAGAAACTTTGAATTAATTTCATATAGTGGTAATAGTATTTTAACTTAAACTATTTAACATTCCTACATGATGTAAAAAGAATCAGCAAATGTAGAGATCTAAATGATTTCCCTGCTTTATCAGATGACTGCACTTTTTTACAATTTCTGTAGGTTTGACTTTGTGGGATGATAAAACTCTGAAAGAGAACACAGTTGAAATCTCTCAGCACAGCAGTGCATTTGAAATTTCTGCATCTGACTCCATTGAATCCAAGTCCTTTCTGCTGGATGTTGATGCGTCTCTGAAGGCCAGTTTCCTGGGTGGACTGATTGAAGTTGGAGGATCTGCCAAGTATCTGAATGATAAGAAGAAATTCAAGAATCAGAGCAGAGTGACGTGTCAGTACAAAGCCACCACACACTTCAAGGAGTTGAAAATGATTAACCTTTTAACCATGAGTTCCAAACAGACAGATGTTATTAGGAAGAGCTCTGCAACTCATGTAGTCACAGGCATCCTTTATGGAGCAAACGCTTTCTTTGTGTTTGACAGTGAGAAGTTAGACGCCAGCAGCGTTCAGAACATTCAGGGCAGCATGGAAGCTGTGATAAAGAAGATCCCCTCATTTAATATTGAGGGGAAAGTTGACATCAAGCTGAATGATGAAGACAAAGCTCTGACTGAGAAATTCTCCTGCAAATTCTACGGAGACTTCATTCTCGAAAGCAACCCTGCAACATTTGTAGATGCAGTGAAGACCTACATACAACTTCCAAAGCTGCTGGGAGAAAGTGGGGAGAACAGTGTTCCACTGAAGGTCTGGCTGATGCCACTGAAGAATTTGGATTCCAGAGCTCCTGAGCTGATGAGAGAGATCAGTGTTGGACTAGTGAGAAAGGCTGAAGATCCTCTGGAGGACCTGAATCATCTGGAAAAATTATGCAACGATTTGCTGGAGGACAAAGTGGTTCAAGATTTTCCTCAAATCAATGAAAAGTTGAGAAGTTTTCAAAAACTGTGTCATTATTATGAATATAACCTCAAACAGACCATGGAGAAGAAACTTCCTCTCATCCGTAAAGGTAAAGAAGACGAGAGCGAATTAGAAAAACTCTTTGAAGACAGAGACAAGTCACCGTTCAGCCATGACAAACTAACCAAGTGGATGGACCATAAAGAGAGAGAAATCAACATCATCAGGTCCTGTGTAGAAAAGATGGAGGGAACACAGATTGTCCACAGTCAGTCAGAGCTGGACAGAGAGGTTCTTGCTGCAGATGTAGAGGATGCTCTGTGCTTTGTTTTCACCTCCCTGGAGAGTGCTGACCCCTGCCTTGATGTGATGACCAAATACTTGGATTCACTCACCTTAGAATGTACCCATGAAGACCCGTGGTACTTCTCAGATGAAGTTTTTACCAAAATGAGAGAAAAAGCCAAATCTTTCTCTTATCTTGCCAAAGCACTGAAGAGCAACAGCCGATTCTGTTTCCTCATAGCAGCCATAGCAAATAAGAAATACGCAGGAGCAACCATCTACCATTACAAGGAGGGCATTCTGGTCTCTGAGGAGTTCTCAAAGCCTGACCTCCCTCCTGTGGAGAACGTCACAGACAAAAGAGATCTGATCTGGTGTAAGTACTTTTTCTATGCTTTTATGAGTTTAAAAAGCAGAAGTAGAAATTCTTCTCCTCTAGAAACCTGTTTGAACATCAGAATGACTAATAACACATTTTGTTTTGCTCTCTCCATCAGATGCCTGTGATCTCACCCTGGACTCAGACACTGTGAACGGCTACCTCACTCTGTCTGAGGGAAACAAAAAGGCAACATGTGGAGCGTGGCAGACGTATCCTGATCACCCAGAGAGGTTTGATACAAATCCTCAGGTGATGTGCAAAGACAGGTTAAAGGGGCGACATTACTGGGAGGTAGAGTGGAGTGTCATGTCTATAGCATCTGTTTACATAGGTGTTGCATACAAGGGAATCGAAAGAAAATCAATGGATGAACAAAGCCAACTTGGGAACAACACCATTTCATGGTGTTTTGGCCAAAGGGCCTCTGAAGAAAAGGAACTTCACGCATATCATAATGGTGATGCGGGGAAACTTGATTTTCCCTCTGGCTGCAGCAGAGTTGGGGTGTTTCTGGATTGGCCTGCTGGAACTCTGTCCTACTACAGAGTCTCCTCTGACTCACTGAGTCACCTCTACACCTTTAAAACCACATTCACTGAGCCAGTTTACCCATGTTTCTGGGCTGGAAAACAATCCAACTACGTGTACCTGCGTCCAGCTGAATAAGAAAGACGACAAGAAACTTGTTAGATTCTTGGTCTGTTAACATTTAAAATTTAAAGAGAAACTTAACACCATATTTTAGCTTGAACCTGCTTCACAAATTCAAAACTGCATTCAAACCCAGGGAGACCAGGATAATTGACTTTGTAATAAAGTGACTATATATGTCATTTTTCTGATTATCACTTCATGTTGAGTCTATGCACAGCCATCTTCTCACGTGGATTTTTGCTTCATCAGCTTCACAATCATTTTAAACTTCCACTGTTTGGTACAGCACAGATATTAAGTAAATTACAACTTCCTATTGTAATTCCTATAATATAGAGCATATATCGATACACAATGTCAACACTCGTACGTTGAAATAGGAAATTGTTTTGTTAAACTTATAATGTTGATTATGTTGGGACATAAGGTGGCTAATGTGCCTTTTCTTCTAGTATTGGTTAATTTTCTTCTTTGTATGGTATTTCAAAAACAATTATATTTGTAGAATACAAGATTAATCTTTGTTTTTTGTCAAGTCTACTTAAACCTTACATAGGGTTTAATTTACTGTTCTGAGGAGAGAATCACTGTTATCACCAAGTTGTTAGATGTTAGGCACATTGCTGATGGTGTACTGTCACACTGTACTGTGTTTAAAGTGATACTCATGGTTCATGTCAGTATATATTGATTAACTTGTTTTGTTGAATTTATCATGTATTATTTACATGATACATATTTACATATCATATATCATTGCCTCATTGGTTCATTTTCTTCTTTGTGCAGAATCTTGAAAAATCTTTTCAGAATACAATTTTAATCTTTTTGTTTATATCAAGTCTTCACCTTAAACCTGACATAGGACTTGACTGTTCTGAGCAGACAGTCACTGTTAACACCATCTTGTTAGATGTTAAACACATTGTCAATGTCAGATTCCTGTGACACTGTAACACCTCTTGGATATGTTTATGTTGAACAGAATATTCAATAAAGTGTTGACCTGAGTTTACCACTGTGTGCTGCTTTGTTATCCCCCCCCTCTCTCTCTCCCACATTTTCATTAGGGGTGGGGGAAAAAATCGGTACAGCATAGTATCGCGATATTTTGCAAGGCAATATCGTATCGTAACAAGAACGTCAAGTATCGATCTGTTATTATATAAATTGTACATGAGAAGTTTGGTTTTTGGCACTAATAAAATTGCTTTTTCAGTCCACTAGAAAAATAATTTTCCTTTGGGGACACAATTTGAAGTTGGGAAAAAGATAAAATATTGCAGTAAATTGCAATATGTTTAAAATCGCAATATCGTATCGCGACATAAGTATCGTGATAATATCATATCGTGACATAAGTATCGTGATAATATATCGTGACATAAGTATCGTGATAATATCGTATCGTGACATAAGTATCGTGATATCGTATCGTGGCACAAGTATCGTGATAATATTGTATCGTGGCAGAAGTATCGCGATAATATCGTATCGTGACATAAGTATCGTGATAATATCGTATCGTGATAATGTCGTATCGTGACATAAGTATCGTGATATCGTATCGTGGCACAAGTATCGTGATAATATTGTATCGTGGCAGAAGTATCGCGATAATATCGTATCGTGACATAAGTATCGTGAAAATATCGTATGGTGAAATAAGTATCGTGATAATATCGTGATAATGTCGTATCGTGACATAAGTATCGCGATAATATCGTATGGTGATAATGTCGTATCGTGACATAAGTATCGTGATAACGTATCGTGACATAAGTATCGTGATAATATCGTATCGTGACATAAGTATCGTGATAATATCGTATCGTGACATAAGTATCGTGAAAATATCGTATGGTGAAATAAGTATCGTGATAATATCGTATCGTGATAATGTCGTATCGTGACATAAGTATCGCGATAATATCGTATGGTGATAATGTCGTATCGTGACATAAGTATCGTGATATCGTATCGTGACATAAGTATCGTGATAATTTCGTATCGTGACATAAGTATCGCGATAGTATTGTATGCATCATTTGCATACCATATTTGCATTGCAAAGTTTGCAAATGTTAGCACTGATTCTTATCTCATTCTCATTCTTAGCTCATGTTATTTTAACACCTCTTCTAATATCTTCTATCACTATTCCCCTTTAGTCAGGAATATGGGAAATGTGCAGTATTAGTTTTTGCACGAATATTATACCAATCTACATAAATGATATTTATGCCCACTGACTTAGAATACTTATTGGATCTGGTTATAACTTTCTAAATATGATTTAAAACTTGCTCTACACAATGCAACAGTTTCAAAATCTACTTTTCTCCATCTTTACTTTTTCTTGTCACCTTTTACTTCTGGAGATATCTCGAGATAAAGCTGATGTTCCCACATTGTGGGCGTAAATGAGAGAGAAAAATGTGTGAGAATGTGAAAATGTACCAACAGGAGATAATAACAGAGCCCCACAGTGTCACCATGATGCAGAGGTTTACTGAGTACTTGATACTTGTTAAGGAGAAAGAAGCAAACAAATTTGAAAGCACTAAAGTAATGTTTTTGTGTTACGTTCCCCTAATAAATTAAACCCTATTATAGTTATAAAATGCAAATAAGAACAATTGCTAAATTATACAAGAGACACAAATATCACACCATTGTTACCGTGATATATCAAACCAGATCAGCTTGGCTAAGGTCCATGAAAGGTTTTTACGACTTAAGACTGTGTGTTCAAATAAATGTAAAGCATTGGAAGTTACATCAGGTTAAATTAAATATATTTCTTGTCAGCAGTATTTAAGTTTATGCTGCATGCTGTACCAAACTGTAATACATCCTTCAAAGTTATTTGCGTTTGGATGTTTTTCTTTTTTCTTTGTTTTTGTTGTTTTATTACAGTTCGTTAAAGCATAAACCTGGTAAAGAAGCAAACAAATGCAACAGATAAGTAAGCAACCAAGTAATTAATATTAATATGAATCAATAACCGTGTCAGTTTACACAGCTACTAAACAATCTAGCACTTGTTTTGTCACACCTTAGTAAAATGAATGAACTTTCTTATAGAAACTGTGTACATGTTACGGCTCTAGGTGAATTAAGTTCCTTTATTTGACAAAGCTTATTAAAGTTTGTGATAAGAAAATGTATTGCTTCTTGTGCTCAATTGGATTCTTCTCTGTGACTTTGTCTCCATTTACAGATACATAAACATCACAGACTGATTTGTTGCAGCTTGGATTTTCTACTATGTTGACATTAAACAATTAAGATGTAAATGTAAGTTTTATTTTCTTTCATTTCCGCAAAGCACTTTACTTGAAATGATTTAGTTATTGTGTAAAGGGTACAGCTGCAGTCATATCGGCAGTCTGGCAGTATAGATGGGGAATCTTGTGGATAATATGCTGGGCTGGAAAGGAGTCCAGTCCGGGCTTTGTTTCCTCATGAAGCTCAGGTCTTCTCATGTTGGCAGGTCTCTCCTGCACATGTTTTATCAAAGCATTTTAGAAGATTTTTCTATTTTATGCCGTTGTTTGATGAGGGTGCATGTAAAGCTCAGAGGACAGGAACAAGATAAATAAAAGCAGGATCCGTTATTGGCTGTTATATGTTTAATATTTTTAGCCAGCCGAAGAGTTTTTTTTAGTGAAAGGCTTCTTATACCCAGGTGCTCTGCAAAGAGACTCAGGAAGTCCTCTGTACCTGCTGTGGTAACATTTTTTAATGAACATTGTTGCTGACTGCGCTTTACAAGCTTCCCTTACTTATCCCCTTATCATTGGCACTGCCATGTCAGAAAGGGCTATGACTGGATCATAAGCACACATACCTACATCACCGCCAGAGCCGGTCCTGACCTCCCGGGGACCTAAAATATTCTGCTATCACGAGCCCTCCTACCTGACTTGTGAGCCATGTAAACAATTTGCCATTGCTGCACAGTCCCACCTGACACTGCAGTGCTCTCGCTACAGTCCTCCCTCCTTTAAAACAGTTTGAATGAACCTCTGCCCACAGCTTTCCATCTTAGATTAGTACAGAGTTGTATCTAAACTTGACTGAGAGACAGATAATCGCTGTCTTTTTTTGTTTTGAAGTGATGAGTTGCTTTGAGGAGTGCCATCACACCTGTGTCTTGTCTGGACTGGTCCCACTTTTGTTGGTGCTGGAACGCGCAAGTTTAATTTCATGCCTCGGGTCTGTCACACCAAAGACAGGCATCTTATCCATTGCGCCATCACAGCTATTGAGTTATTATGCTATTAAGTCTTTCACAGCACAATTCTTTGTGTGCTGTTCATTTATTTTATTCTTTAACAGCGGAGTAGCCATCACAGAGCAAAACATGCCTTCTATTGGTGCTTAGGAGCCATTTTTTGTCAGAATAAGATATGATTGACATAGCTCCTAAACTAAACTTCTTTTTTTTTTTTTAGCAAACACCAAATACAACTTTGAAAGATCAACATCTTTATTGTAACTTACAGCTGAAATTGAGTCTCTAGCCGCACATATGCTGGAGCACTAAGCTCTTAAAGTTGGAAGAGTGGAGTACCTGCTCCCATAGTAACCCATTCATTTTAAAATGCATAAAAATATTAATATAAAATTAACCATTACAGATATCAGCAACACAGGTAATAGCACCCATCTCATTAAGACGATGTACAATTTGAAGTTGAACCAAGTTTGTAGGACAAACAAAGAATAAATAATAATTATAATAATAATAAAGAGCAAAGAGAACAAAAGTTGAGTTATTGTGTGTGAGCTGTAGCAGCTCTCACACTAATAAAAACATGTAATTCACTGTAAAATTGTTCAGGCACAACCTCTGGCAAGCAACCAAAACACAGACAGAGCACGATGCACTTCCCAGCTGGGTTAGCAGGACAGACAGACAGATTCACTGCAGCTAACATGTGATGTAAAATAAATGACCTCATGACAATGACACAGACAGCGTTGTGAAGCAAAGAATGAGATGACACGGTGCAGACGGCGACAGCGGGGAGGACAGTTAGCGTTAGAAAGCTAACTTTCAGGAGGAATCCACAGACGCACAAAGACAAACTGCAGGAAAATCAACTACTAAATGTGGATTTTGGACCTTTTCTTTCCCCCAGTCTTAAAAAAAAGACACGTTAAGGAAGCGAAAGAGCCCAAAATGTCAAATTTGACCAGTGCATGATGAGGTGTTGACATATTGGTGAAGATGATTTGTGTTGTTCACAGTATTCACTAATAGGGATCGACAGATATGTTTTTTTCCGATACCGATTATTGGTAACAAATTAGGCCGATGACCGATATGTGGAACCGATATACATGCCGTAAAACACAAACTCCAGCACAAAACTTTGTTGAAAATAACCAGATTAAAGTTAATTGTCAAGTTTAATCTTTATAAATAGTAATTTAAATAAATTGGAGATCCATCCCAGAGACTGACTTTTGTCTTTACCTGCTGCCATTTATATCGTATTTATTTCATATTGTTAGGATTTTATAAATACTATTTATTGGTTCTGTTCTTTACCTATATTTTTATAGTTTTTTTATTACTAAATAATAGCCTTTTAAAAAAGAATAAATTCAGAACAGTAATCAAATTTAATATTTTATTACAACTAACTGTTGAAACTACAGCAGCGGAGTCACAATATAAAATCAGTATCTCACTGGAAACAAATGGAACATGTTAAAAGATGTTCCTGACATCAAAAGAGTTACTTTGAGAAAGAAGAGCCCCCAGACTTTATTCATTATCAGTGGTTCCTCCTCCCTCTGAGGAGCTGCTTTCTCTCAACAAGCAGCTGAGTTTACAAGAATTTGCTAAACTTTAAGATACGTAGCATCTCAGCTAAGCAGGCTACAGACAGAGGGGCTTAGCTTGTTTATAACTAGCTACATGTGCTCGTGGAAAAAACCAAAGCACGGCTGCAGTGGATGAGACAGAGCAGATTAAATATCGCATATCGTGCAGTTACGGTCGACTGGTGTAATCTGCGCTGATCTCCTCTAACTAAGATGTTTATCATGCAGCAGGACAATGAGCCAACAAAACAAAGGACTTCATCAGGGGAAAAGTGGAAGGTTTCAGACTGGCCAAGTCAGTCACCTGACCTTAACGCAACAGAGCTGCATTTCACCTCCTTAAGAGGAGGCTGAAGTGAAAGAAGCTGCGGTAAAAGCCTGGAATAGCTTCACAAATGAAGAATGCAACAGTTTGGTGATGTCGATGGGTCGCAGGCTTGAGGCAGTTATTGCAAGCAAGGGTTACGCCACCAAATATTAAATGTTATTTACTTTAAGATTATTTGTTCCTTTACTTTTGGTCACCGCAGAACGCTGTGGTCTAATAGAAACGGTGATATAGATAGATGTGAATACCAGGAAATGAGGGCTGAAATTCTGAACTCTTGATCTTAAACCCAAACAAAAACAAAGGGATTTGCCTCACCGTTCCAATACTTTCGGAGGGAACTGTATGTTTTGAGGTTGTATGTGTGACGTGTTATCCTTTGTGGGGGTGACTCTCTGACACCCAGTTGTTGTGTAAGACTCTCAGACTAACCACGGTTTTGAAGGGGCTCCCCACGCTCTAGAAAACACAAGACGGTTGAAGCCCTGATGATCCTATGCTAATAGTCCACCGCGCCGCCCTGCAGTTTCCTCTGGCTGTGATCCTGCACACGCCTGCTTCCATTACTTAGACATTCAGGGAGTGTGTTGGTGCAGCGAGCCGCCCTCCTTGCATGACAAATGGCCTCCATCAGCAACCCCGTGCAGGAGGGGGAAACCCCCCGCAGCCCGCCCTAATGCCCAGTCAGCACTCCTCACCATGATGAATTCCACTTCCTGGATAGAGAGCTCGAGTCCACACACAGACACAGAGCGCTGGCTTCCTGATCTGGAGGAACCAATCAATTTGGAGATGTCGGGATGAAAGGGATGCTCGCGTGAAGTTTGATCTCTGCAGGAGTCGGCTCAGAAAAGAGGAAATCTGTCAGGTTGAGTTCGGCGGGTCAGTTTAAAATGATAAGTCTATTAAAGACAGATGAAACATTAAACCTTTCATGGCAGAGGAGCAGTCTTAACACATCCGACTCCCGACGGATTTTACTTACTGATCCTTTAAATCCTTGATGCAGTTCAATCAAAGAGTGCTTCATTTTGTGCAGGACAATGTTTTTTACTCCATCAATTAACTGGTGACCCCTTGTAGGGGCCCCCGAACCACTGTTTGGATTTTATATATTCGTTATGTAACACCCCTAGCTATCATAAGACAACAGTACCATAGCTTCGGACCTGTTCTCTGTTCTTCCCGGCTCTCTAAGGGAAGCAGGAAGGGACACGTCCACCTCACACGCTGTCTAGTTACAAAAAAAATAGCCTGCTGAGGTTCTATTTTTTTTTTCTTGCTGTGCAAACCAACGCCAGATCCTTACCAGTGTCTGGTCAATGGCACTGACTGAAGAACATGACATGTTATTGATGGTGGAGGAAATCCACACAGACACAAGGGGAGAACAGCATCATTACAGCAGTACAGCATCATTACAGCAGCAGTACAGCATTACAGCAGCAGTACAGCATTACAGCAGCAGTACAGCATTACAGCAGCAGTACAGCAGCAGTACAGCGTCATTACAGCAGCAGTACAGCAGCAGTACAGCGTCATTACAGCAGTACAGCGTCATTACAGCAGTGCAGCGTCATTACAGCAGCAGTGCAGCGTCATTACAGCAGTAGTACAGCAGCAGTACAGCGTCATTACAGCGTCATTACAGCAGCAGTGCAGCGTCATTATAGCAGTACAGCGTCATTACAGCAGTACAGCAGCAGTACAGCAGCAGTACAGCGTCATTACAGCGTCATAGCAGCAGTACAGCGTCATTACAGTGTCATTACAGCGTTATTACAGCGTCATTACAGCAGCACAGCGTCATTACAGCGTCATTACAGCAGCACAGCGTCATTACAGCAGTACAGGGTCATTACAGCGTCATTACGTCATTACAGCAGTACAGCAGCAGTACAGCGTCATTACAGCAGCAGTACAGCAGCAGTACAGCGTCATTACAGCAGTACAGCAGCAGTACAGCGTCATTACAGCAGCAGTACAGCAGCAGTACAGCGTCATTACAGCAGCAGTACAGCGTCATTACAGCAGCACAGCGTCATTACAGCAGCAGTACAGCGTCATTACAGCAGTACAGCGTCATTACAGCAGTGCAGCGTCATTACAGCAGCAGTACAGCAGCAGTACAGCAGTACAGCAGCAGTACAGCGTCATTACAGCAGTACAGCAGCAGTACAGCGTCATTACAGCAGTACAGCAGTACAGCTGCAGTACAGCGTCATTACAGCAGCAGTACAGCTGCAGTACAGCGTCATTACAGCTGCAGTACAGCGTCATTACAGCAGCAGTACAGCGTCATTACAGCAGTACAGCAGCAGAGCGTCATTACAGCGTCATTACAGCAGTACAGCGTCATTACAGCGTCATTACAGCAGTACAGCGTCATTACAGCGTCATTACAGCAGTACAGCAGCAGTACAGCGTCATTACAGCGTCATTACAGCAGTACAGCAGCAGTACAGCGTCATTACAGCAGTACAGCGTCATTACAGGTCATTACAGCAGTACAGCAGCAGTACAGCGTCATTACAGCGTCATAGCAGCAGTACAGCGTCATTACAGTGTCATTACAGCGTTATTACAGTGTCATTACAGCAGTACAGCAGCAGTACAGCGTTATTACAGTGTCATTACAGCAGTACAGCGTCATTACAGCAGCACAGCGTCATTACAGCGTCATTACAGCAGCACAGCGTCATTACAGCAGCACAGCGTCATTACAGCGTCATTATGTCATTACAGCAGTACAGCAGCAGTACAGCAGCAGTACAGCAGCAGTACAGCGTCATTACAGCAGCAGTACAGCGTCATTACAGCAGTACAGCAGCAGTACAGCGTCATTACAGCAGCACAGCGTCATTACAGCAGCAGTACAGCGTCATTACAGCAGTACAGCAGCAGTACAGCGTCATTACAGCTGCAGTACAGCGTCAGTACAGCAGCAGTACAGCGTTATTACAGCAGTACAGCGTCATTAAAGCTGCAGTACAGCGTCATTACAGCAGCAGCACAGCGTCATTACAGCAGTACAGCAGTACAGCGTCATTACAGCGTCATTACAGCTGCAGTACAGCGTCAGTACAGCAGCAGTACAGCAGTACAGCAGCAGTACAGCGTCATTACAGCAGTACAGCGTCATTACAGCAGTACAGCAGCAGTACAGCGTCATTACAGCAGTACAGCGTCAGTACAGCGTCATTACAGCGTCATAGCAGCAGTACAGCGTTATTACAGTGTCATTCCAGCAGTACAGCAGCAGTACAGCGTTATTACAGTGTCATTACAGCAGTACAGCGTCATTACAGCAGCACAGCGTCATTACAGCATCATTACAGCAGCACAGCGTCATTACAGCAGTACAGCGTCATTACAGCGTCATTACAGCAGCAGTACAGCAGCAGTACAGCGTCATTACAGCGTCATTACAGCGTCAGTACAGCAGTACAGCAGCAGTACAGCGTCATTACAGCAGCAGTACAGCGTCATTACAGCGTCATTACAGCAGTACAGCAGCAGTACAGCGTCATTACAGCGTCATAGCAGCAGTACAGCGTCATTACAGTGTCATTACAGCGTTATTACAGCGTCATTACAGCAGCACAGCGTCATTACAGCGTCATTACAGCAGTACAGGGTCATTACAGCGTCATTACGTCATTACAGCAGTACAGCAGCAGTACAGCGTCATTACAGCAGCAGTACAGCAGCAGTACAGCGTCATTACAGCAGTACAGCAGCAGTACAGCAGCAGTACAGCGTCATTACAGCAGCAGTACAGCGTCATTACAGCAGCAGTACAGCAGCAGTACAGCGTCATTACAGCAGCAGTACAGCAGCAGTACAGCGTCATTACAGCAGCACAGCGTCATTACAGCAGCAGTACAGCAGCAGTACAGCGTCATTACAGCAGCAGTACAGCGTCATTACAGCAGCAGTACAGCGTCATTACAGCAGCAGTACAGCGTCATTACAGCAGCAGTACAGCGTCATTACAGCAGTACAGCAGCAGTACAGTGTCATTCCAGCAGTACAGCAGCAGTACAGCGTTATTACAGTGTCATTACAGCAGTACAGCGTCATTACAGCAGCACAGCGTCATTACAGCATCATTACAGCAGCACAGCGTCATTACAGCAGTACAGGGTCATTACAGCAGTACAGCGTCATTACAGCGTCATTACAGCAGTACAGCGTCATTACAGCGTCATTACAGCAGTACAGCGTCATTACAGCAGCAGTACAGCAGCATTACAGCGTCATTACAGCGTCAGTACAGCGTCAGTACAGCAGTACAGCAGCAGTACAGCGTCATTACAGCAGCAGTACAGCGTCATTACAGCGTCATTACAGCAGTACAGCAGCAGTACAGCGTCATTACAGCGTCATAGCAGCAGTACAGCGTCATTACAGTGTCATTACAGCGTTATTACAGCGTCATTACAGCAGCACAGCGTCATTACAGCAGCAGTACAGCAGCAGTACAGCGTCATTACAGCAGTACAGCAGCAGTACAGCAGCAGTACAGCGTCATTACAGCAGCAGTACAGCGTCATTACAGCAGCAGTACAGCAGCAGTACAGCGTCATTACAGCAGCAGTACAGCAGCAGTACAGCGTCATTACAGCAGCAGTACAGCAGCAGTACAGCGTCATTACAGCAGCAGTACAGCGTCATTACAGCAGCAGTACAGCGTCATTACAGCAGCAGTACAGCGTCATTACAGCAGTACAGCAGCAGTACAGCGTCATTACAGCAGCAGTACAGCGTCATTACAGCAGTACAGCAGCAGTACAGCGTCATTACAGCAGTACAGCAGTACAGCAGCAGTACAGCTGCAGTACAGCGTCATTACAGCAGCAGTACAGCTGCAGTACAGCGTCATTACAGCTGCAGTACAGCGTCATTACAGCAGCAGTACAGCGTCATTACAGCAGTACAGCAGCAGAGCGTCATTACAGCGTCATTACAGCAGTACAGCGTCATTACAGCAGTACAGCGTCATTACAGCGTCATTACAGCAGTACAGCAGCAGTACAGCGTCATTACAGCAGTACAGCAGCAGAGCGTCATTACAGCGTCATTACAGCAGTACAGCGTCATTACAGCAGTACAGCGTCATTACAGCGTCATTACAGCAGTACAGCAGCAGTACAGCGTCATTACAGCGTCATTACAGCAGTACAGCAGCAGTACAGCGTCATTACAGCGTCATTACAGCAGTACAGCAGTACAGCGTCATTACAACGTCATTACAGCAGTACAGCGTCATTACAGCGTCATTACAGCAGTACAGCAGCAGTACAGCGTCATTACAGCGTCATAGCAGCAGTACAGCGTCATTACAGTGTCATTACAGCGTTATTACAGTGTCATTACAGCAGTACAGCAGCAGTACAGCGTAATTACAGTGTCATTACAGCAGTACAGCGTCATTACAGCAGCACAGCGTCATTACAGCGTCATTACAGCAGCACAGCGTCATTACAGCAGCACAGCGTCATTACAGCAGTACAGCAGCAGTACAGCGTCATTACAGCAGCAGTACAGCGTCATTACAGCGTCATTACAGCAGTACAGCAGCAGTACAGCGTCATTACAGCGTCATAGCAGCAGTACAGCGTCATTACAGTGTCATTACAGCGTTATTACAGTGTCATTACAGCAGTACAGCAGCAGTACAGCGTTATTACAGTGTCATTACAGCAGTACAGCGTCATTACAGCAGCACAGCGTCATTACAGCGTCATTACAGCAGCACAGCGTCATTACAGCAGTACAGGGTCATTACAGCGTCATTATGTCATTACAGCAGTACAGCAGCAGTACAGCGTCATTACAGCAGCAGTACAGCGTCATTACAGCGTCATTACAGCAGCAGTACAGCGTCATTACAGCAGTACAGCAGCAGTACAGCGTCATTACAGCAGCAGTACAGCGTCATTACAGCAGCAGTACAGCAGCAGTACAGCGTCATTACAGCTGCAGTACAGCGTCAGTACAGCAGCAGTACAGCAGTACAGCGTCATTACAGCAGCAGTACAGCGTCATTACAGCTGCAGTACAGCGTCATTACAGCAGCAGCACAGCGTCATTACAGCAGTACAGCAGTACAGCGTCATTACAGCGTCATTACAGCGTCATTACAGCGTCATTACAGCAGTACAGCGTCATTACAGCGTCATAGCAGCAGTACAGCGTCATTACAGCGTCATTACAGCGTCATTACAGCAGTACAGCAGCAGTACAGCGTTATT
Source organism: Micropterus salmoides (assembly GCF_014851395.1). Classification (NCBI taxonomy): domain Eukaryota; kingdom Metazoa; phylum Chordata; class Actinopteri; order Centrarchiformes; family Centrarchidae; genus Micropterus; species Micropterus salmoides. Next base: position 26,064,067 of record NW_024041262.1, on the reverse strand, counting down.
ACAGTGTCATTACAGCAGTACAGCGTCATTACAGCAGTACAGCGTCATTACAGCAGTACAGGGTCATTACAGCGTCATTACGTCATTACAGCAGTACAGCAGCAGTACAGCGTCATTACAGCAGCAGTACAGCGTCATTACAGCAGCAGTACAGCAGCAGTACAGCGTCATTACAGCGTCATTACAGCAGTACAGCAGCAGTACAGCGTTATTACAGTGTCATTACAGCAGTACAGCGTCATTACAGCGTCATTACAGCAGCACAGCGTCATTACAGCAGCAGTACAGCAGTACAGCGTCATTACAGCGTCATTACAGCAGTACAGCAGCAGTACAGCGTCATTACAGCGTCATAGCAGCAGTACAGCGTCATTACAGTGTCATTACAGCGTTATTACAGTGTCATTACAGCAGTACAGCAGCAGTACAGCGTTATTACAGTGTCATTACAGCAGTACAGCGTCATTACAGCAGCACAGCGTCATTACAGCGTCATTACAGCAGCACAGCGTCATTACAGCAGTACAGGGTCATTACAGCGTCATTACGTCATTACAGCAGTACAGCAGCAGTACAGCAGCAGTACAGCGTCATTACAGCAGCAGTACAGCGTCATTTCAGCAGCAGTACAGCGTCATTACAGCGTTATTACAGTGTCATTACAGCAGTACAGCAGCAGTACAGCGTTATTACAGCAGCACAGCGTCATTACAGCAGCAGTACAGCGTCATTACAGCTGCAGTACAGGGTCATTACAGCGTCATTACAGCAGTACAGCAGCAGTACAGCGTCATTACAGCAGCAGTACAGCGTCATTACAGCTGCAGTACAGCGTCATTACAGCAGCAGTACAGCGTCATTACAGCAGCAGTACAGCGTCATTACAGCGTCAGTACAGCAGTACAGCGTCATTACAGCAGTACAGCGTCATTACAGCAGCAGTACAGCGTCATTACAGCAGCAGTACAGCGTCATTACAGCGTCATTACGTCTGTACAGCAGCAGTACAGCGTCATTACAGCGTCATTACAGCAGCAGTACAGCAGCAGTACAGCGTCATTACAGCAGCAGTACAGCGTCATTACAGCGTCATTACAGCAGTACAGCGTCATTACAGCAGTACAGCGTCATTACAGCAGTACAGCAGCAGTACAGTGTCATTACAGCGTCATTACAGCAGTACAGCGTCATTACAGCAGTACAGCGTCATTACAGCGTCATTACAGCAGCAGTACAGCGTCATTACAGCAGCAGTACAGCGTCATTACAGCGTCATTACAGCAGTACAGCGTCATTACAGCAGTGCAGCAGTACAGCAGTACGGCGTCATTACAGCAGTACAGCAGTACAGCGTCATTACAGCGTCATTACAGCGTCATAGCAGCAGTACAGCGTCATTACAGTGTCATTACAGCGTTATTACAGTGTCATTACAGCAGTACAGCAGCAGTACAGCGTTATTACAGTGTCATTACAGCAGTACAGCGTCATTACAGCAGTACAGGGTCATTACAGCGTCATTACGTCATTACAGCAGTACAGCAGCAGTACAGCGTCATTACAGCAGCAGTACAGCAGCAGTACAGCGTCATTACAGCGTCATTACAGCAGTACAGCAGCAGTACAGCGTTATTACAGTGTCATTACAGCAGTACAGCGTCATTACAGCGTCATTACAGCAGCACAGCGTCATTACAGCAGCAGTACAGCAGTACAGCGTCATTACAGCGTCATTACAGCAGTACAGCGTCATTACAGCGTCATAGCAGCAGTACAGCGTCATTACAGTGTCATTACAGCGTTATTACAGTGTCATTACAGCAGTACAGCAGCAGTACAGCGTTATTACAGTGTCATTACAGCAGTACAGCGTCATTACAGCAGCACAGCGTCATTACAGCGTCATTACAGCAGCACAGCGTCATTACAGCAGTACAGGGTCATTACAGCGTCATTACGTCATTACAGCAGTACAGCAGCAGTACAGCGTCATTACAGCAGCAGTACAGCGTCATTTCAGCAGCAGTACAGCGTCATTACAGCGTTATTACAGTGTCATTACAGCAGTACAGCAGCAGTACAGCGTCATTACAGCAGCACAGCGTCATTACAGCGTCATTACAGCAGCACAGCGTCATTACAGCAGTACAGGGTCATTACAGCGTCATTACGTCATTACAGCAGTACAGCAGCAGTACAGCAGCAGTACAGCGTCATTACAGCAGCAGTACAGCGTCATTTCAGCAGCAGTACAGCGTCATTACAGCGTTATTACAGTGTCATTACAGCAGTACAGCAGCAGTACAGCGTTATTACAGTGTCATTACAGCAGTACAGCGTCATTACAGCAGCACAGCGTCATTACAGCGTCATTACAGCAGCACAGCGTCATTACAGCAGTACAGGGTCATTACAGCGTCATTACGTCATTACAGCAGTACAGCAGCAGTACAGCAGCAGTACAGCGTCATTACAGCAGCAGTACAGCGTCATTTCAGCAGCAGTACAGCGTCATTACAGCGTTATTACAGTGTCATTACAGCAGTACAGCAGCAGTACAGCGTTATTACAGCAGCACAGCGTCATTACAGCAGCAGTACAGCGTCATTACAGCAGCAGTACAGCGTCATTACAGCTGCAGTACAGGGTCATTACAGCGTCATTACAGCAGTACAGCAGCAGTACAGCAGCAGTACAGCGTCATTACAGCAGCAGTACAGCGTCATTACAGCTGCAGTACAGCGTCATTACAGCTGCAGTACAGCGTCATTACAGCGTCAGTACAGCAGTACAGCGTCAGTACAGCAGTACAGCGTCATTACAGCAGCAGTACAGCAGCAGTACAGCGTCATTACAGCAGCAGTACAGCGTCATTACAGCGTCATTACGTCTGTACAGCAGCAGTACAGCGTCATTACAGCGTCATTACAGCAGCAGTACAGCAGCAGTACAGCGTCATTACAGCAGCAGTACAGCGTCATTACAGCGTCATTACAGCAGTACAGCGTCATTACAGCAGTACAGCGTCATTACAGCAGTACAGCAGCAGTACAGTGTCATTACAGCGTCATTACAGCAGTACAGCGTCATTACAGCAGTACAGCGTCATTACAGCGTCATTACAGCAGCAGTACAGCGTCATTACAGCGTCATTACAGCAGTACAGCGTCATTACAGCAGCAGTACAGCAGTACGGCGTCATTACAGCAGTACAGCAGCAGTACAGCGTCATTACAGCTTCATTACAGCAGTACAGCGTCATTACAGCGTCATTACAGCAGTACAGCGTCATTACAGCGTCATTACAGCAGTACAGCAGCAGTACAGCGTCATTACAGCTTCAGTACAGCGTCATTACAGCAGTACAGCAGCAGTACAGCGTCATTACAGCTTCATTACAGCAGTACAGCGTCATTACAGCAGTACAGCAGCATTACAGCGTCATTACAGCAGTACAGCGTCATTACAGCAGTACAGCGTCATTACAGCAGTACAGCGTCATTACAGCAGTACAGCGTCATTACAACGTCATTACAGCATCATTACAGCAGCAGTACAGCAGCAGTACAGCGTCATTACAGCAGTACAGCAGCAGTACAGCGTCATTACAGCAGCAGTACAGCGTCATTACAGCAGTACAGCAGCAGTACAGCAGCAGTACAGCGTCATTACAGCATCATTACAGCGTCATTACAGCAGCAGTACAGCAGCAGTACAGCGTCATTACAGCAGCAATACAGCGTCATTACAGCAGCAGTACAGCGTCATTACAGCAGCAGTACAGCGTCATTACAGCAGCAGTACAGCGTCATTACAGCGTCACAGCAGCAGTACAGCAGCAGTACAGCGTCATTACAGCGTCACAGCGTCATTACAGCAGCACAGCGTCATTACAGCAGTACAGCGTCATTACAGCGTCCTTACGTCATTACAGCAGTACAGCAGCAGTACAGCGTCATTACTACGTCATTACAGCAGTACAGCAGTACAGCAGCAGTACAGCGTCATTACAGCGTCATTACAGCGTCATTACAGCAGTACAGCAGCAGTACAGCAGCAGTACAGCGTCATTACAACGTCATTACAGCAGTACAGCAGCAGTACAGCGTCATTACGTCATTACAGCAGTACAGCGTCATTACAGCGTCATTACGTCATTACAGCAGTACAGCAGCAGTACAGCAGCAGTACAGCGTCATTACAACGTCATTACAGCGTCAACATTACGTTATCAGTTAACCTCTAGGTAATCGATTATTGACATATGTGAATCGATTCAGAATCGTCCAAGTCCGCATCGTGATGCATCTAAAGATCAATTATTTTCCACACCCCTTGTATAAAATACACAGTAAAACAACATAAAACATAGAAAACCTGACAGCTTTAAGTTTAAGGTCGGGACAACCCGTGGAGATCCGTCCTAGAGCTTGAAACCCTCGAATTGCTTTTCCCAAGCATTGATCTATTCATTTAACACTCGTTTGACTACATTACATCCCCTGTGGTTGGCTTGTCTGTGGCTATTTATTAAAATTTTTCCGTTATTTTGACAGCACAACTCTAAAGCATCTCACATGACATTTAGTTTTACCCACCAGGCACATTTCTGAGGTTATTCAGTGATTCACACAAGACTGGTGTTGGTCTCACTGATGGCTGGAGAAACAATCGACCAATCAGGGCGTGAAGAGGTATAAATCAAAGCACGTTGGAGGATGAGACTGACGCAGATTGTTGCAAGTTGACTTCTGTGAAACAGTGACGACATGTTTCTTTGATCGATGTGACAAACGACAGCTTCTGTCAACTGAATTTTATGTCAGATGCGTCAGTCACTGCTGATTGTTTAGGACGTTCTCGAAACTACTTCCCACAACGTGTCGTCCAGCTACATCTGAAGTCTTTCCTGCATCAGAATAAGGCCCTTTCAGACGGTCTAATGCATCCCAGAGCAGAAACCAGCGACCATGTACGCAGTGTCAAAAGGAGTAATGTCATGAAGCAAAATAGAGTTTGGTCTAATTATCAGACTGAGTAGTTAAAGCTTAGCAGCTGCTAAAGTTACTTTATGGTGCTGAACGTTGTGAGCTCGAAGAATCCTTGAATGCAACTTCAGACAAACTGCATCACCGGATATAAATCAAGACACGCATGCCCCCCCGTCACGCTTTCTGTCTTTCCCCTGAAGGAAAATAAACCCCCAGGGCTTTAATTCCACTGGAGTCCTGACAGCGAGAGCAGAGCTGTGACTCATGAACAGGGTCTGTGTGAAGCCGCCGGGACTGTTCTCCCTCTTACAGCGCCGGGAGGCGAGCTGCCGCCTCTGAGGCATCGTTCGCAACATCTGTCATCAGGTGGGATCTCTTATTTACTGCCGAGGTCAGGAACCTCTGGCAGTGTCACCGCCTCCCTTTACAAGAGGGCTACAAATATGGATTCCTTGTGTTGGCAGTTATATAAACCTTTATTGTAAACACGTCTGTCACCCTAACTCCCTTTTTGTCATGAGGCCCACTCTAGGGGCCCAGACTCTAAAGGCCCCTCTTCCCCAAGTCCCAAAGAGCCACAAACTTAAGCAACTGTAAAAGGATTCAACAAATAGTAAAGTTGCACTTCAGTTTGAGCCAAGGCCAAAACAAAACACTTCTATCTGAAACAGAAGAAGAAGGGTGACAGAACTAACAGCCTTACTACTCAAAACAATCAGGAGTAAACCGCAAGATCAAACTGTGGCCTGTCGAGAGAAGGACGATGCCCCCGCACGCCTGCCGCCACCATCTTCTCTGCTTAACCAAGTGGTACCTGGCGGGCAGGCGATTTTAGCTGTTTTCAGCCCAAAAAAGTGGTTGTTTGTGTCAACATCTTGGTGAGGTCGGTGAGGTCTTTGCGTTCGTTTTATCTACTCAAAATTAAGAAGAGAAGAAGAGTTGGTTTGGTTGAAGCGGGCTTTATCGCCATCTGCCGGCGTTCTGTCGGAGCTACAGTGACATCCAGTATACCAATCGATTCGTCTCTTCAAGACAAAGAGAACAGTCATGTTCTGTTCTCAACTTGTGGCCTGTAAAGCATAAGAGTGCTTTAGGAATATTGATCAATATTGACTGTTTTTATCAATATTTCAATGTTTTGGAAGCTTTGTGTTATTTGGAACGTGGTTGTGTGGACAGAAATAGTGTTTTCAAGAAAACTCCCTATAAAAGTGAACATATAAACAGTGAACATGGCCAAAACATGGACGTTCGACTGTTGTAATTTTTTAAAAATTGAGTAATAACGGTTGTATATCTTCTTTTTTCTTTTCATCAAATTTCCAGTTGTATTCCAGGTGTATTAGAAGATATTCAGGTGCATTATAATGAGTTGGATGAAGGTTTTGATGGTGATTTTGCTATTAAAATATAGATTTTATAGGATGAGGATGAAAATATTATATTATCCTTTATTGCATTTCCATTTACTCTTTAATAGAAAAATAAATGGTTCATTTACAGTTGATTCATATTCCTGAGCTTCTGAGACAGTATTATTGTTATTCCTGGAAATAAGGGGGAGGTACCATGTGTTAAATAGCCAGCCCTCAGGAGCAGCCAATCAACTGCCACCAGCTGGAAACGGAGCCGTCAATCACCGCGGAGCACAGGCGTAAGCCACCAATCACAACGATGTTATGGCACCGACCTCTTTACAGAGGAAACCGGACAGGTGACAACAAACACTTAACATATCCCAATTTTTACAAATAACAACCGCAGTCATAACAGATATGTAGCGTTAGCGGTGTGCTACATGGGTTAGCTCTTAGCCCGGCGCTGGCCACAGCTCTGGCATACGCCGCCGTTTCCTCTGGAAGCAGGTAGCGCTGGTGTTGGTGATGTGTAGGCCGCTCCCAGTGAACTCATCAAGCCAAGGTGTTAAAATAAATCCACCGTGTTACTTTCCAGGCTACGCGTCAAACTGACCGTGTTCAGCAACGGCACGCTTTGACTCCTCCACGCGACTTAAAGCTGCGTCCTCTCTAGCGGCCAGCAGGGGGCGCCTTAAAGCTGCGGCCAGCAGGGGGCGCCTTAAAGCTGTGTCCTCTCTAGCAGCCAGCAGGGGGCGACTCCAGCGGCTGCAGAAAGAAGTGTGATTGTATAAAAGTCTGTGAGAAAATGTTTCTACTTGTCAGCTGATTTATTCCCTCAGTAAACACTTTCCTGATGAGTTTATGGTCTCAGTCGCTAGTTTCAAGTCTTCTTCAACACAGCATGATGTTCATTTAGTAAATTAAAGTAGTGCGGTGCCCGTTCACGGGGGCCGATGTGACGCCTCCCGGGTCTTTTTAGTGCAGTGTTTGTTCTAAATGTGCGTCTCATTCTCAGTGCTCAGATGTATTAAAAGACACTCTTAGAAGTTGGCTGTTCATTTTTATGGGAAGTACATTTTGTTTTAAGCCTGTTTTGTCGTTGGTCAAAATTAGCATCCCTGTTAATATCACAGTTAACGTGAATTATAGATGTCTCTTGCTAACCAAGCTAGCTAGCGCCAGCCTCTCCTCCAAGCGAATTTGTGAATCCTACTATGGTGAAGGAAAGTCCCGCCCTCCTTTGCCTCTGATTGGCTCAGTGCGTCGATGACATTTGCGCAGCCCAACCTTTTTATATACAGTCCCAACAAATATCGGAGATTGTAGCGCAGTGAGTGGGTAAGGGGAGAGCGACTGATTTAAAAACGGTCACTTTCAAGAGTGTCACAGAGTGAAACCCCGTCTCAGAGTGTAGAAGAGCCGCTGATATAAACCATCAGAATCAATCTGGTTAATTTAAATGAACATTAACATGAACTGACGAATCAGTGTGAGTTTACCTATTGAAAGAGGCGTTATGTTCAGTCATAGCTTACTTCTATTTTAATTCAAGCCGCAGCATTAAATCACAGCAAGGGTTACAATACAGTTAGGTTGACTTTATTGTCCCCAAGGGGAAATTCTGCTTGGGCACAGTGCAGAGTAGCTTCATAAAAAACATCACTAAACACATCAACAAGAACCTGAGAAGCATTGACATGTTGTAGTTCACAAGAGGAAAATATAAACACAGAAGAAAAAGGACATTGTTGACAACATAGTTCCATGGATTAAAGTGCCAGTGTGAACTGACGTTTGTGTAAAGTGCATGTGCTAAGGTGCTAGTATGTTTATTGCACGTTGCCCTATTGCACCAAGATTGCAAGTAAAGTGCTGTAGTGCTCACATATTTATTAATTTTACGCTATTTTACATTGTTCAGCAGCTTAATGGAGGCTGGCACAAATGATAATTTTAGGCAATCAATCAATCAATCAACATTTATTTCAACTGTCAGGTATCCAAAGTGCTTCACATCATAGAATATAATAAAACAGCATATACACATATAACAAAAAAAAGAAAAGTTAAAAAGGAAAGGAAATTTTCACACCACTACTGTGTATTAAAAGCTGTTCTAAACAGGTGGGTTTTAAGTTTAGTCCTAAAAATGGTTTTATCTGCAATCGTGCGAATATCAGGGGGTAGCTTGTTCCAGAGTCTCGGAGCAGCAACTGCAAACGCCTGATCACCCCATCGCTTATACTTCGACCTTGGGACTTCTAAAACCAATTGGTTTGAAGACCGTAACGACCGGCTGTGCTCACGCAGGGTTAAAATCTCAGTTAAGTACTCCGCGGCCAGGCCATTTAGGGCCTTAAAAACGAACAGCAAAATCTTAAAATTTATTCTATACTGCACTACGAGCCAAAGTAAAGTGTAGAGGACGGGAGTGATGTGAGCACGCCAAGATGTATTTGTTAAAAACCGAGCAGCAGCATTTTGCACAAGTTGAAGTCGTGAGAGTTGATTTAAACCAACATAAAGAGCATTACAATAATCCAACCTCGAACTAATAAAGGCATGAATCACTTTTTCTAGGTCATGCTTGTTAAGAAAAGGCTTAAATTTAGATAGAAGACGAAGCTGGAAAGAAATTATTTTGACATTACTGATTTGCATGTCAAATTTCATATTGCAATCAAAAGTACCCCCAAATTTCTGACAGCAGGCTTAAGGTATGGAGCCAGAGCCCCCAAAGTCACCGCTGAACCACCAGATTATACACTCAGTTTTTGCTTTGTTTAAATTAAGAAAATTTTGTGACAACCACAACTTAATATCATTAATACAACTAAGTAGGGAGTCTAGTGCGACACTAACATTCGGTTTTAAAGGCAAATAAATCTGCAAATCATCGGCATAACAGTGAAAGGACAGGTTGTGCTTTCCTATAATACTCCCTAACGGCAACATATATAAAGAAAACAAGATTGGGCCAAGCATTGAACCCTGGGGTACCCCACAAGAAGGAGGAGCAGCTGACAAAGAGCATTCACCAATAATAACAGAGAAAAAAATAGGAGCTAAACCATTGAAGAGCCAAACCACGAATGCCTACATCATGCTCAAGGCGAGGGAGGAGAACTGCATGGTCCACCGTATTAAACGCCGCCGTGAGGTCCAAAAGCACTAAAACAGCAGGATTCCCGGCATCCACAGACAAGGCAATGTCATTGTGTACTCTGAGCAGCGCAGACTCAGTACTGTGACGTGATCTAAAACCAGATTGAAAAGCACAGAATTTTTGTGCATAAAGGCTTGTAGCTGTATAAAAACAACTTTTAGGCGATTTGGATTTGCATTTTGGTCCATGGAGTCTTCTTCCTGATGGCAGGGTTTTGTATTCAGGGAGGGGTGGTGTTGAGGGTCCGATTTAGGGCTGGACAATAAACAATAACAATAATTATCGCGATATAATTTTTTTCAGTAACAATATAACAAATGTTCACTAAATATTCAATAAATATTTAATTTTATTCACCTAAATCACACACAAATTCAGACTTAATTTTTTATTTGTTGAGGGAAAAAGGACTGAAAGAAGTTTTTTACTTAATTTTACTTGTGCATATTTGTTGACCAAGGTTTATCATAATTGTTGTTCTACCTCAGATTTGTGAAGTGATCTACTGTTTGTGTTGACCATAAAGAAAAGTTTAAACCAGTCCAGCCCTAGTCCGATTAAATTTTCCTAGCCTGTTTCATAACTGCCTGCTCATACAGGCTCATAGTCTCTCCTTCCTGTAATTTTCATAGCTGTTTTGTGCATGTTGGCAAGCTTGTTTTTCAACTTAACTGTTAAGTTGCCGAACCATGCAACTTAACAATTAATAGTATTGGTAGCAGCATTTGTACGTCTTCCATCCCCAAAATGGCTGCTGCATCTTAGTGGCCCAAGATTTTTACGTTAACAATCTCGACCTAATAAGAAACTTCATGTTAATGTTTCTTCTCAACCTCTGCAACTAGGTTGCTACCTGTCGGTTTGACAATTTCAAGCTAAGTTGCCCAAGACAGCAGGAGAGCGAAAACTTCCAGTTTTGTTCTAGAAACATCATCGTCGCGCTGAGCCAATCAGAGGCAGAGGAGGGCGGGACTTGCCTGCGCCATAGTAGAATTCGTAAAATTCGCCTCCTCCAAATATGCTCACTTCTGGTTCCAAAAAAATAAACTAGATGGTGACGGCCAAAATGCCGAACTGGAGGCTTCTCCGTCCCCTTCTTTTAAACCGTCTGTGGACTCAGCTTTATAAAAATGAAGAGACTAGAAGAAACCGGAGGAAACGCTGAGCACAGTAGGGTGTCCTAGAAGTGACGTTTCCATCCAACGTCAAGTCTAATGCAAACTTTACACTCCAGAAAATCTGCAGAAGAATATGTGAATGAACGGTTGTCTCCATCCACTGCTGCTGCTGCAGAACACGAGCTCATTGGCTGATGGCGATGAACAGCTGGTGGAAATTTAGTCGCTGACTGTAAACCACCACAGAAGAAGAAGAAGCGAGGTGACGTCATTAAAAGAGCTTGAAGCTCAAACGATGGAAAACGGCGTGGAGAACATGAAGGTTTCAGCCTCCTCATGGCTCCACACACAGCTGAACAGCGTTAAGTTTACCTAAACCTAACCTCTGAGGTCGCATGAGTTTCTTTTAGAAGGGAGAATCTGACAAACGACCTTTTGTCATTCATGCATGAGGACTACATTTGCTCTCACTGAGCACTGATCTGGATAAGAGCTCTGGTAAAATGTCTGAAACACAAAGTCTGTCGTCGACACGACCTGTGTGCGCCGGCGAGCGCCTCCCTCCAAACTAAAATATTAACTACACAGACACAGAGAACATTATTTTGCACTTAAGGAATTGTGTCTCATTCAGGAGTTGAAGACTCGGTGAGAGGAAAACAGCCTCGAGGTAACTCCATGAAAAATGAATGTGCATTAGCTAATGTGGCTAATATGAATTTAAACACAGCTCGTGGCGGTGCAGCTCATCCCGGGAGTTTTATACCAGAAAAGGTGAAAGCTGCTGTACCTGCACTTTTTAGTGTTTTGGAGGGTTGCAATTATTATTTTTTATCTCCTCAGGCTCTTGATTTGGCAAGCAGTAGGTCTGGATCTTCTAGAAATTGGCAGAAAAGGTGCAAGAGTTCCTTCATATGTGGCTTCCTGCGCTGCCTCCCTGAACACCTCAGTGCCTTCAGGCTTTGATTATGTGAGAATACAAATATGTATATTTTAGCCTTGTGCCGTTATAGATTCAGGAGGCTGCAGCGTCGGTCGCCTCCACATCCTGCCAACGCCAGTCAGCGAAGCGACTGAGGTGTAGTGTAAAAGAGATGTCGGAGGAGGTGAGGCGTTTTAATATTCCCCCCCTCAAGGCTCATGATTAAATTGGAATCCGCTTATGTATTTTTTGGCTTTCTGGGGCAGTTCACTGAGAGGGGAAGATTTTGCATCACTCGCACGTTCCCCCCTGCACTTCTTGTCTCTGTCGAGTCCAAACACATCTTGGTTGCAGCTTAAATGTGAACTATGTTGTCTAGAGATTCCTAGAGGTGTGCCGGGGGGCGGGGCGGGGCGGGGGGGTTAGATGCTTGAGTAAAACTAGCAATTGCTCCATGTGAACAAACTCCATCATGAGGAAGTCCTGCATATTTAATCTTAGGTAAGTAAAAGCACTGATGTGTTGTCAACAAATCAAACGCACAAGTATTCATAATGCACCACAATGGCCCCTGTCAGTGATCAGATATTCTGTATATTCTATTATTGGTACAGCCGGGATAATAACTCAGGCCGGGAATCCAACGCCAGTCTCCACATTCACAACAGACCACGTCTACTGTGTTTGGTTGAAATATTTCTCTGCTTACTAGTTTCCAGAAAACCTCCTCTGCAGAAGTGACCATGAGGCCTGGATGTTTTGAATTGTTTACTGATGTTACACTTTATGTCGTTCTGCGTGAGCGAGCTGCCGGTGGAAAGACGGCTCTGAACAATATCCAAACAATAATAAATATGCTCCTTACAGTCAGAGATTAAGGCTCACTGTGGTTCAGCGTATCCAACACGCTGCTTAAAGTAACTCGTTAGCTCAGACAAAGTGTTTGTCAGCATTATTTAAAGTTGCCTACTCTGGTGTCTCCTCACTAGTGTCTCTTTTCAGGACAACAGCTGTTCATATTTCTTTGTCCTTGTTAGTTTCATCCGCATAGTGTCAAAACATTTCACACCGAGCGGACGTTGATCCGAGCAGCTGCGTGGCCCGTCGTCAGGGATCAGCAGAAGGGTTTGACGAATCGGGCCTGAAGTCTCTGAGGGCGTCGAGACTTCTCGCTCCGGACAGCGCTGTCAGGAAAATAAGATAAAGGAGGTTTTGTTGAGGGGAGAAAGAGAGGAGGGACGGCATGAACAGTTTGGGTCGGGGCAGCTGTGAGCAGTATAGTGGATGTTCATGACAAAGAGAGAATTTAAGTCTCCAGATGTGTCACAAGACACAAGTGCGATTGTGTTTTAAGGGTAATTAAGGTTTTTAACCTTCTGTCCCACACGAACCAAGAATACACCGGTGATTCATTCTCTGTCTTACCAGTTAACATTAAAAGTGTTTTTTTGTTTTTTTTTTAACTTTGAGCTTGTTGACGTTTTTTCAAAGGGTTGTTTAACGGTTATGAGTTTAGTTTCAAGGTTAGAATTCGGATTGAGAGTTCAGGTTTGTAGCTGATGGTTGTGCTATTACACATAATCCAGGATGACTTCATCATTGGTTAATTCTAGCATTATTATACATTCCTGCATCTACCTCAACTTAAACCCAAGCGGGAATTTTTCAGTTTGATACGCGAGGCCAATGTGGAAGTTCCTTAAACCTGCATTCTGTTGAACGGCCAGCAGAGGGCGACTCCTCTGGTTGCAGAAATCAGAAATAATGACATAATATTTCTACTTGTCAGCTGATTTGTTCCCTCAGTAAACACTTTCCTGATGAGTTTATGGTCTCAGTCGCTAGTTTCAAGTCTTCTTCAACACAGCATGATTTCACAGTTCATTTAGTAAATTATGGTCCCATTTAGAGGAACAGAGACCAGGAAGCAGGGGAGGCTTCAGGGCGGGGCTACAAGCTGATTGACAAGTTGCTACCATGGCGACGTCTCAATCAGGATAGAGCCGACTCGTACCCTCTGCGCTGTGTAAATTTAACCAGCGCCGTTGAAAAAGCTTATTAGGAGTCGGCTGTTCACTTTCTCTGGTGAGCATATTTAGTTTTAAGCCTGTTGTTCGTTAGACAAACTTATCAGCTCTTGTTGTATTGTGACAGTAAAATCTACCTACCTGCCTGAAATGACAGTTAACGTGAATTACAGATGCACCTAGCTAAGCAAGCTAGCTAGCGTCGCACACGGCCATTAGCTCCACCGTCTCGTCCAAGTATGGTCACGTCTGGTGCCGCTGGTTGCAACAAACTCAACATGGCGGCACCCTATTTTTGCCTTTTGTGATGTCATTTCTTGGAGTATCTTCAAATGCTTTATATCCTTAAAATCTGTACAACCTCAGCTAAAAGGTCACGAAAGTCAATAAACCATAAAAATTGATAAAGTGTTGAAATTGTGTGAAAAACCATCGGGCACAAAACATTGTAACCAAAATATTTCTAAATGTGAAAAGATGAGTTTGTGCTGTATGTTGACTTGATGTTGTCATGGCGGTTCCTGTCTGCTACAGTACGTTGTAGCTAGGCCTTCTATGTTAGCTATAAACTAAACTAAATACTAAACTATGCCAAACTGAATCTTAGTGTTTCTCTCGATCTCTTTGTGACGTTCCTAGTTCCAGTTTGAGGAAATCCTCTAGCGCCAGAAAGCGTTTTCACTCCGTCCTGCACCGCAAGTAACTTAACGTGATAACGTCATCGCGAGCGTACAACGTGATGCCGCGAAAGAGCTATCTGTCAAACTATTAATACAAAATGCCCGTGAAAAAGTTTACTGTTTATTCGCTTCAAAGCAGCACAATTCTGCTCAGTCTGTAAATAAAACTACAGAGCAACTGTGAAATATTTTTTACTGCAAATACAAATTTCTGAGTACCACCTGAGCCTAATCTGTACATCACATTATATTAATAACTGTTCAGTAACAAAGCATTGTGCCACCCTTTCTCTTCCTATTGATAGCTGTATTTTTAGGCCACTGGGAATATTGGGTTTGAGTTTTGACCCTTTGGGTTTGCTGTAGCTGGTCTGTGTGGAGAGTAGCAGTTCAAGGTGGTGAAGTTAGCAGCTCTTTTTTATTTCACAGAGCTCAGGAAACATGTACTTTAATTATTTGCACAGCATGTCACTCAGGATGTTCAGCATGTGAAGCAAAATGTGTAGTTTATGTTAAGATTGTATTTGCTAATGTCAGTTAACATGTTAGTGGAGATTCCCATTATATGTTAGCATTGAGCTAACCGTGGAAGCGTTATTTTTTATTAATATTAATTATGTAACGATATGATGGGCTGGAATATTGATACAGACGATATATTGCCATATCGATTTATTGTCACACCTCTAATTCACATTATTTTGTATGTATGTATACAAGATAATAGAAAACATCAAATCCCACAAACTACCAGCCGATCCCTACCTGGGCCTCCCCAGCTAAGTTAGCTTCCTCGTAACAGCGGTCGCCACCTGCTACACTGCGGCCAGACGCCGATTCGTTGACATGGTTTGAAACGCCGCCACAGATGTTCCCTGAGCTGACTGCTGCTATCGATGTCCGATGATTTTACCCGCCAACAATTTACCCTCATTTGGTGGATGCTACTTTCCTGACCCTGCTCTCAGGTCATGGAGGCTGTTGTTTTGTTTTGTTTTTTGGGGGGGGGGGGTTTGGATCTTTCATTTGGATGTCATTTAACAGTTTAGCCTTCAATAAAATGTCAAAAATATGTAAAATTTGACGCAGCCCAGGATGGCGTCGGTCTTGTTTTGTTTTGACAGTCAGGTCAGAGAAGAAGCTGGACCCAGAGGCTAATCGGTGTCTTTGCTTCATAAATGAGCTGAAGGATCAGTCAGTAATCACATGTCAGCAGTGACATTTACAGCAAATATAACTCAAGTAACTAAAATCAGAGAATTGGTGATATCTGAGTCGCTCAGTTTGGATTTTCTGGTCAGAAATGTCTTCGGTGGAAGACGTCCTGCTGGAGACCTCTGTGTTTCTAAAATTATTGATTCTAATTAATTAACTGATTGATGGTCTCAGCGCCGGCTGCCTCCTCAGTCCTCCCTCCAACAGTCTCTTCCTTCATCCCCTCCCGCTTCCTTGACCTCCTCAGCAGCGAGCTGACTGGATGGAGCCTCGCATGGTGCTAACCAGATAAATGCCTTTGTCAGCAGTGATGGATGGGGAGCCTCGCCGCCTACCCAGCATGCAACGGTGCAGCTCTGGAACGCAGCTCCATTAATTATCATTCACAGTAGAGGCCTAAAGGGGAGAGATCTGTCTCTGTCTGTCGCACTCTGACGCAAATGTTGGGGGGGGGATCTCTCTTTCTCAGCTGAGCCTCTAATGGCTGCTCTCTGTCACAGGATGAGTCAGACACAGAAGTCGTTTCCACTTTCTTTCCTGTTAAAATGTTCTTCTAACCTTGTCAACTGCTGCCACACAAAAACCTTCTTGTAGAACTTCAAAAAAGCACATTTAGGACATTTCTAAAAATGTCTTTCAGGAGGAGACGATCAGTCAGAGGGATTGTCCTGGAAAACGTGACGGCAAGTGCTCAACAAATAATGAAATCGTCCACGAAACACTGCTGATTAAATATATGGGACAATATATGGAGAACATTACCGACAGAAGTCAGAGGATGTATTTTCAGCACAGCTCATTTTAGATATTTTATTTTATATAAGCCAAAGACAAGTTTCCAGAAATGGATAATTCAGAGCATAAAGTCAAGGATCGAAGAAGTCAGGAAGGATCTTGACCGCTCAACTACAAAGTGAGAGGAGGTCTCCAAGAAACGAGATTATCTACGACCGACCCTGCAACAGGAAACACATCGAGCGACACAAGCCACTGGCGAGATATCTGCACAGTCCATACAGATGAATCAACACTTCTCTAAGAAGGTTGAACATTATAAACTTAATGAAGGAGGATTTCTTGCAGGTCTGTTGGATTGGACTGCATTAGTGTTAGCTAGGTGTCCCCAATAAACTGGACACTGTATGTTATTTGAAAGCATTCACAATCAGGGTATCCGCGGGGTCTTAAAAGTATTAAAGAAGTCGTTTAGTAAGGTCTTAAATTTGCTCTTGTCCTTTCATAGGATTAAATAAATGCTGTGACGTCATAAATAAACTCTTTTTATGTGTGTGATTTACGTCAGTGTTCAGCTTTACGCTCTGGACTGTGGAGCGTTGGCGGTGCACGAGCTCTGGCGTCCAAACTCTGGGCGAATCAGTCAGTTAGGAAAGAAAACAAAACGTCTCTGACGGGCTACCAACAAGCTAACGCTTACATGCACATTAAGTTTACATCACCCAGATGGACGAGGGAAAAACAAACCGGAGCCCGACTCCTTATCCACGCTGCTTTCAAGCCAATATTTCAAACAGCCTTAAGATGCACAAACAGGATGAATTATCACATTACATGACCTTATCTAGCCAAGGTGTAAATAACTGTAACAACTCATTCTGCACAGTTTGTTTGTATTTTTGATTTCAGTTCTTGTAATTTACACTGGGGATCCTGGGGACGTGTCTCCATCACTTTTTTTTTTTAAAGCATTTGTTAAATATGTTCTGAAAAATGGCTTGAAACAAGAAACAGATGGAAATACTTTGAGAGAGGTTTATTTGCACAAGAAGAAAAACAAATGTGGAAGAAAAACAAATGTGCGTTGACCTAAAACCCAAGCTGCTGAGTGCTGCATTATATTCAGTTTGAATTGTTATCTGAATCACTTTATATAAATAAAGACAGTTCTGCCATAAATTGGTGCAGAAAATGTCTCCAGAATGCAGGAAATGAAGTTTTTAGTGCTCAAAAATTTCTAGGGGCCCCCCAGACCCCCATTTATATATTTCAGCATTGAATATTTCATCAAAAAGTGTTAAAATCTTCTTGTCTTGTTCTCGTGAACCCAGTATTGTGAGCTAAGAGTATCGTCACACCCCTAATCTGAACCCCTCTGTCCCACCGGTTTTCAACACAAAGTGACGTCCTTCATTCATATCAAAGTACAAACACACCCCAAAAAGCTACAGCGTGTTAAATATTAATGTATTATAATAAAATGTTTCATTAAATTCATCGAACTTGGTAAATAATTTTCTCAGGCTTAAAATTCATACAGATTTCTCATTATATGGCGCTGAAGTTGGTATTAAATTTCATTCTAGGTGGTGGTTAAAAGGTCTTAAATTTAACTTTGAGAATCCTGGGGGTACCTGATAATGTTGTGACTGATGTTTTTTCTTTGTGTTACAGGAGAGGGGTAGGCCAAATGTTTGTCATGACACGTATATAAATAACCTAACATCCCCAGCTCCACTCGGGGTGCTCCTTGTCACGTCTGCCACGCTTCTTTTTATTTCTTTTATCGTCTTACCGATGATGAGGAGATCATAAATGTCACACAGGCAGTGAAAATGCCGTCTAATCTCCATGAGAACGGCTTCAAAAAGCCATCCATCGCTGCAAACTCTGAACAAGCTCAGGGGAACAGATGTTGTTTGGTCGACTTTGATGCAAACAGCAATAAATGATCATTAGGCCGTTCGTCACATCGTGTTTCCAAAGACGCTGGATCCCAGCGGGGGAACCCTCTCAACGTCAAAACGCCCAGAGGGGGAATCTCCCCACACATTTACCCAGACGATTACAAACACAATCACCTCCAAATCAAACACGGCACAGGCGGCGTCCGCCCTTTCCCCCTTCCTGATAACGACGCTCCTCGTGACCCCCCCGCCGCTCCGCCGCTGATTAAACTCCCATTCAGTCTGGTTAATTAGTTCACGCCCCCTTTGAATCCAAACTCTGATGTGCTGGGTTTCATCACGGGGGGTCTTCTGAGATCCATGGAAGCCAATAAGCACCACGGGGACCCGGTGCTGGGGAAGAAGAAATATCCTGGAAGAGCCGCCATAAATCAGAGCTATAGTCTCTAACAATGAGCCAGACAGCCGAGTTTCCATCCCAGAGAAACACAACACCAGCTGCTCCACACAAATCAGCAAACAAATCAATGAAATCAGCTGCTGTGGGGGAAAAAGAGGAACTTTATTTTTACTTTTATGAGCACAGAAATTCAATTCCATGCACAGCAACACTGAGAGGGAGGCGTCGATGGGTGGGCTGTTGTTTCCAAACTTAATCCGTCCGAACCAGCGGGTCGACAGGCGGAAACACCTGCTAGAACTTTTTGTTATGGACCGAAGTTCAGTTTTGATGAATCGATCAATTCTTTAATGTAAAAAGTCCTCAAATGTCTGGTGTTGTGCAAAAAACCAAAGATATTCTGTTAACAATATAATAGAGAGAAAAGTAGCATCACTGGAGAAGCTGGGACCAGAAAATGTTTGGGACTTTCATGAATCAACTTTTAATCATCTCTCAAAATTATTACGAATACCTTTTTGCCGGTTGATTATTTAATACGACTAAGTGTCTCCGCTCTACTTTAAAGAGGTCATATTATGCTTTATGAATTTTCCCCTCTCCTTTATTGTGCATGTAACAGGTTTGCAAAGTGAAAAAGCCCAAAGAGAGTTCCCATCTCCCACAGAAAACCCTGCTCAGCTGGATTGTAGTCCAGCCTTTGCTTCCGTAACCTCTCTGCGTCACTATGTGACACGGGTCATAATGCTCGCCTGGCGGCTAGTGTGGCAAATAACGTTAGAGCCCCTCCAGGCAGTCAGAGGACATAAAGCTGTTACTCTGATGTGGAGACGGAGCTCGGTTAAAACTTTACGTATGAGAGATCAATGTGTTCCAGATCAATAACTCAACCCGCTGAAACGTCTTGATCCAGTCTGGGTGGTGAAGCTGGTTCTGGTTGTTCTGCCTGTGTTTCCGGATCAGACTCGGGCTCAAACATGTACGGCTGAACCGAAGCCGTGGTTACTGGCTGAAGCAGCTGCCGCAGGACCCGCCCTACTCCGCTTCTGATTGGCTAGGTAGGTAGGACTAGGTAACGCGCAACTCCCTATAAAAATCTAATAGACGTGAGACAAAAAATATGGTGTTTTTTGAAAATTACGATGTAAACCCGTTCTGGTGCATCCCCTGGCCTCTTTTAACTGAAGGCTGCTTTAGCCTGTGTGCAGGCCAGCCACACACTGTCTAGGGCTGGGTATCGTTCAAAGATTTCCGATATCGATACGATACCTCGACTTCGATACCGGTTCCTGAACGATACTTTTTTCAATACCAATATTATTCTCAACAAACTGAGAACCATTGTTGTTTGTATAAACTAACATAATGATCACATTATTATCATTATTGTTTGTTATTTTAATAATTATTCCTTTGAAAAGTTCTACTGCTTGTCAAAAAGCAAGAATGTAACATAGGTCTATATTGTGTTTTTATTGTTTTTATTCCTCTTTCAGTTTTTATAATGTAATTTCATTGTTTATTAATTATATATTTTTTATTGTTTATATGAGTTTGTGCTCTGGCAACCTAAACAGCTATCATAATAGAAAGTAAACTCAGCCGCGCGTGTCTTTATTCCGCTGCAGCAAAGTCGCAGACATCAGCCCAAAGATCGGGACGTGATGATTGCGTCACTTACTGATCCTTCAGAAATGCTTGGGAAAAAGTAGCGTGTGTGGAGGCTACTCGCTCAATAAAAGAGCTTTGATTTGATTCAGAAAACAGCGACGCTGCCACCAAGCTACTGAGGAATGCAGTTAAACCAGTAACGGTGCTACTTGTAGCGACGCCACTGCCCAACACTGCTCGTACGGTGTGCATGTTGAAGCAGGCTCGGTGGCGGTAGGGCGCTGAGACGATGACCGGCTCTGTCTTGTTGCAGCAAAGACGGAGCAACTTTCTGCTAAGTTTAGTCCACGCACGGTCAAGGGCTTCACCAGGTTTGTCGTGTCGCCGCTCTTGGCAGCAGTTAACCGACGTTAACTAGTGTTTATCACCACAGCCAATTACGATCACTTTTAGATTTGGGCACATCAAACATGCTGCATGCTTATTGGCTCATTGACGTTAACAAGAACCTTTGGTACCGAAAGACAAGACATTTTTTGATACTCGATGGTATCGAGGCAATTCGGTCTATGCTCAAAAAGTATTGAACTCGATACCTGGCCCTAATTGGGTTTGCTTTTGTTCTTGTTTTAGATAAGTTGTCATAGTTAATGACACCTAGCTAACCAAGCTAGCTAGCTCGCTCCACCCTGAAAAACCAAATTTTCGATGGCCAAACTGGAGGCTACGTCCACTTCTTTTATAGCGTCTGAGGTCGGTACGGAGAACTGACGGGGTCTCAGCGACTTTTCCACATGTAATTTTAGCCATTCTTTCTCATATCATAAGTTATAACGACTACCACATTACTGTTGTTCGTTCTGATCACATCGCTGTGAGTGGGATTATCCAGGGAAGGTGTCTGTTTTTTATCTCTTCACTCTGACCGCTGACTCAGGAAGCAAACGGAGAGAAATGTTGTGGTTCACAACTAAGACTGAGATTAATGTTTAAACTGTTTTAATATATGGTAAAAGTAAATACTGACTTTCAGTTTGGACAATAAAGTTTCTTCCTGCTGTGTGTGTGTGAGGAAGACAGGAATACGTGTTGAAGAGTTTCAGTTCTATTTGTTGTTCTACAAAGCAACACATGCCGCATGTTTGGTATTAAATTAAAGAGGAAGTTGTGTTTTTTAAATGAAAATACAATTTTCAAAGAGTCGTGTAATTGGATTGAGTAGGAAAACTGAAACTCTATAAATGTTCCTTCCTCTAAGTGCTTCTGACTTTAAGCACTCGTCAATCACTTAAAGCCATTTTCTCAGCATGATTGTAAACGTGAGTCCCCCTCATTGATCTTTCCAAGAATCTTAATAAAGGCTGAATTAATGAAATCATGCAGCCGTGGTGGCGGCAGCGGCGGCGGTTCTCAGCTTTCATCAGACTCAGACGGTGATACCACCTGAGGTCTTTTTCAGGTAGACCTGGATATAAAACAGAGCCCCTGCAGGCATCAGCTCCCTCTGATCTCCAGATTAGGATGCAGGACGCCGGCCCGTCTGGACTCGTGTGTGATAAAAGGTCTTGTTTCAACACTTCGGCTGTCACAGGAGAGCAGGGAAGGCGAGCGACAAACAAGGAAAAGAGCCACTGATCAATAATCTACAGGGACAAGGAGGTTCAACACAACACGTTCAGACACATTAAACTTTCATGCTCGAGCCTCAGTGGGCTCCGGGCTGCAGCACCCGTTTCTGAAACTCCCTGAATGTCTGTACTTCGGACTCGCTGGCAAACACACACTCACAAGTTTGTATTTCCATACATCTGAGGGTTCTTATTGGTTAACACATTCCTGAGCTCCTGTTCTTTTCACAAGTCATCTAATCCGCGTAACTATACAGCACGCTGTTTCGCACGGACACTTATTACTGTCGCACATCGCGCTTACGCTGTGAACACGACGTGATTATGATAAAGCTGTTTGCAAAGAGAGAAAACAGCGAGTGACGAAGAAGAAAGTGTCCAAAGTCTGAGATTACAACAACTCTGTAATGTTACCGTCCGTCCACCGTAAAACAAAAGTACTCCTTAAAAGAAATAATCTATAGATGCTTCAAGTTCTAAAATCGTCGTTAGCTGCAGCCCCAGTGAATCTAAACACCACCGTGCAACGAAAAAACTCGTTGCTAATCAAAATTATACTAATGAGTTAGAAAAGACTTGCAGGCTGCAGAAGTAAACAGGGAGCCACAGAGGTCAGAGTGTCCAGACTCAGGTCGGATTTAAAAAGATCCGTTCTGTATCAGATTTGGACCACATGTGGAAGTGGCCCTAATCTGAACTGGAAAAGATCAGGTTCCATGTGACTTGGCCTGTTCACACTGACAGAAAAAGATCATGACAAAGTCAGATATGGGCAAACTTTGGCCTGCAGTCTGAACGTGGCCTGGGACTTTTAAAATGGCTGACAAAATTAACAGTTTTTCACACGGTTTTTGATGTGAGAGGCGCGTTTTGCTCGCTGCTAATGTGCACCTCGCTATTAGACACTTGGAGCGCCTCAAAAAACCACTCAGAGCAGAAAAGTCTTGAAGTGAAGTGGAGGTTGGAGCGCCTGCAGCTACAGTAATGTGACTGACAGCGTTTCCCTTTGAAACAGAATATGCAGACAGGGTTCAACTACAAGAGAGATTCAAATGGATCACTTCAAAATCCCTTTAAAAGTAGACAATAGTAGCAAATAAAGCAATATGCTGCAGCAAAAGACAGTTCACCTCCACCTCCACCTACACCTACACCTCCTTCTAGGATTGACTAAAAGGAGGTGTATTGACTAGAGAAATATCATTCATCAATTGAACTTTTAAAATTAGGCAGGGTTAGCTGGTCACCTCACATTTGATGGGATAAATTTATGTAACCGCCTCTGAAACAGTTTCTATGTTTTGCAGATGGGAGGGATTTTAATCTACAAACATTTATTAGGGTTCAAACCACGTAGCTGTAGAGCCCTTCTCTGTTTGTTTTAGTTATTTGTTGTCTGCCACGCCGGCTCAAATTCCCGTGAGCTGGAATGATCTAGAAACATGAAACTTGGGGGAGTAACTGGAAATGGTGTGCATCAGCTTCCATAGTAATATGAACCCAATCGGCCACATGGTGGCGCTATAATTAAGGCTTAAAAATGCAAACTTTGAGAGGCCACGCCCCTTCCACCCTAAGTCCGATTGACTTAAAATTTCTCACACAGGTGCAGCTTAATGTGCTCTACAAAAAAGCCTCAAGGACTATTAAGGTCTGCCTAGAGTTTTTGACATCTCCTCCTAGACCGTAGCTCCGATTGCCACTAAATTTTCAGAGAATCATCATTGGATCAAGCCTGTTGTTTAAACCATGTCGATATCTCAATTACTTTTCAAGATATGGACCAATGAACCTCGAAAGCAACCGTAGGGCCAATCACTACAAAACCCACAGGATATATTCAGATAGGTGCCCCGGATATACCTGGACAGTTTGATGTACATACGTCACTAGGGGGCGCTACAAGAGCAAGACAGGTGCTTAGCATTGCACAAATTACACTATAAATCCCATATTCATTCTCCAATCATCACAAATCTCTCAGGATGTGTCCTCATAAGTAAATGAAACACGCCCTGAAAGTTTCGTTCAAATCAAACACCGGGGGGCGCTATAAATGCAAACAAACTGCAGGGGATAAAACACAAATACATATTCTTTGTCCAATCGACACAAAACTTTCAGGATACGTCTACATAAGCACCTCACACATACACGGCAAGTCTCATTCAAATTGACCACTAGGAGGCGCGATTATTGCACAATAACTGGACGTGAAATGATACAAATCAAGCTATAGATCAGAAAATGCTTGTCCAGTCGTTACAAAACTTGCAGAATATGTTTCATAACAATGTTGAACCGTATGTGTGAAATTATTTTGATGGAGATATTGCAAAAAAAGGTTTGAACCCGCCAATCGCCGCTATATTTTTTCTTATAATTGTCACGCTCTGGGTCACAAGCAGTATTATGATCCTTGGCTCCTTAGACAAAGCTCTTTGCCTCTGCTTCTCTCCCTGACGACTAGGACGGCACACAACGATTATTTACTAAATTACTAAAGAAAAAAAAGTTGCCTATTACTCGATGAACAAATCTCAAATATATTAACGTCTAATCAATAAATCAACATTTTATTCAGTCATCCTGAAGAAGCACATTAGAATAATGACAGTAGCTCACAGACCGGACTGTTGTTGTTGTCTGTTCTGTCAGTTTCAGCTGTTTTCTCGCTCACACGTGGCCATTAAGTAAACAGTAAACAGAAATATGAAACGGATGAACGTTAAGATGACACAAAAATGACTTTTAGCTTTTAACGGACTACGTGTCCTCGTGCTAATAACGTGCCGTGCTCGTGTGGATACTTCAGCTTCACGTCTTCATGCCGCTTCACGTGTTCGTGTGTGAAGCTCACAGAGCAGCACGCAGTTGAGCGTCTGTCTGAAATACTCCCAAACTTTAGACGGTCGAAGACTCGGTCTGGTAGCTGCAGCATGTCCGGGGGAATCCCTGCTAACACCGGACGCAGCGACGCTTGGACGCACGCAAAGCGAGTCGACGTATTTACGTAACCAATATTATTATTAATTTGCATCAAGACCCATATGGGACGTGTTCCAGTTTTGTGCTTTATTAAGAATAGTGTCAGATTAATGTTGTATTTTATAGATTTTCCTCCAGATCTCAGACCCTACATGAGAGTTCAGATGATATCACCGACCACGGTGCTTAAACTTGCTGCCTTTAAACGACCCTTAAGCTTTCTGGTGCTGAGTACCGTCGTCTGAAGCTGACAGGCGACAGCAAACACACGACCCGGACATCTTTTTTCTTTTTTTTTACCCCTGCAGTGAATAATCTTCACGCCGCAGCAGCTGCAGCTCTGAGAGTCTGACTCACTCGCATTCCCAGAAGGCATCAGGGTTCAGACGCACTTCAGAATCCAAACTCCAGCTGGCTTAAATTGGCCACCATCTAATCAGACGTCTTGTTTCCAGCAGCAGCTTGTTTTCTAATTTGCGGCCGGTCAGTTGGCTGCATGTTGTTTGGGTTTTTTCCGCATGGACTGCGCTTCATGAGCTGGAGGCAGGACCAGTTACACAACTCCGTCAGCTGATCACTTTGCATGAAGCACGTTATTTGCATTTAAGGTCGTCTCATTAATTACATTGCACAGAGGAAAACTGTCTCAAGTGTTTGATCTTTTGACTGAAAAGACAAATAAACTACTTTGTTAATAGATTCTGATTCTGTTCCAGCTTCTCAGATGTGGGAATTTGCTCTTTTTCTTTGTCTCACATTATAATAATCTGCTTTTCGAAAGACGTCATCTCGGACTGAATTGATTAAAAGAGAAATAATAAGGGGGATGACAGCTTCATGAAAAACACATGAAGGGTTTAAAAAATATGTTTTGTTGCAAATTAAACTCCCCAATAGTTTATTTATACAAATACAGCTGACAGGATTAGTTGATTAATCAATAATCAGCTGAAATGTAATGTAATAGAAATAAAGCCATACTTTCAGCTTTTAGATTTGTTGCTTTTCCTTTTAATTAAATTAATATTTTGAATGTATTGTTAATAATTTGATAACAGGTGTCATTTCTCAATATTTTCAGAATGTTTATGAATCAAACAATCAATTGATTAATGGAGAAAATAATCAGCAGATTAATCCGTAGTTAAAATAATCATTGGTTTTAGTCCAATACAAAATAGTTGAGCTCCTCTTCAACAGTAAAATCCTGCTTTACCATGAATGCATGAATGATAATCATCTAATGAAATAACAAATACTAACATTAACAGTCACAGCGGACATTTATCTGCATTAAGTACTTTGACTTCTAATACTTTAAGTACATTTTCATGATTATGCTTTTACTTAAATAACATTTAGCTTGTAACAGAGTACTTTTACAATGTGGTATTAGTATTTTTACTAAAGGAAAATCTTAATACTTTATCCGCTACTGATGATGATGATGAGAACAGGTAGCAGAGATGAAGAGTTGCTGTCCAGGACTTCATCAGCGTCTCACACTTTGTTCCGACGGTCCCAGAGGTTTATTTTCACCTCAGCGGTCGATTCAGGAGCAGCTGTGAGAGGTGAGGAAAAGTTTGGCGAGGTGAGGAGGGGACACGGGGGAGGGCAGGACGTCCACCGGGAGTTTCTTCTTCACGGCTTCGACCTATGACTCCTGTTTTCCTAACTTCAGTTCCCAGCGGGCGCGGAAGCTCGCCGTGGTTTCCCAGCAGCTTGAAGGTGAACAAGTTCAGCAAGTGCTGTCAAGCTAAATATTTTCAGCAGGAACTCTTCAAGCTCACTGAACAAAATCATTTATTAGCTTGGTATCAATATTAGACATTGATTATCTGTTTCTGTAATTATATTGTTGGTTTATTGTGTTTGCTGCTGGACTGATCGCATTGAAATTTGCCGTTCCTGTAGTGCGAGCTGCTGTTTGAATCCAAGCAGGAACCTCCGGGTCTGAAAATTGAGTCTTTTATTTCTGCGTCAAATCGACGCCGTAGCCTCTGCGTAGCCCCCTACCCTACGCCGTCGCCTGACTTGCACCTCCTCAAAAATGTAACTACACATCGAGGCGACGTGGACCGTAAGCTCTGTGATTGGTCGGCTGGGTAGCCTCGCAACGCCTCAGAGCCGACAGGAAGTGCCCCGTGCTTTGAAGGAACTTTTACTAGCGGCCAAAACGGCGGCTGTAACACAGTGGATCAATATATTTGAGCATCACAACCCGAGTGAAATGACCAGACCAATGATCAGAATGTGATCCATTCAGTCGATAACATTTGAAAAGGCTACGCCGGCCGCACGTTTACAATTTTACCCCCACTTGTGTTAGCGGAGCGCTAAACCGGAAGTTAGCCTGCTCGGCCAGCAAAAGTCAACACAGTGGACGCTGTAGCGGTACAGCCGACTAGCGTTTGGGGGTGTAATTGAAGAAAGACGGAGACGCAACGCACAAGTATAAATGCTTGGCTACGTGCGTAGCCTACGACGCAGGAGCATTAATCAACCATTAAACCTGCGTCCCCTCCAGCAGCCAGCAGGGGGCGACTCCACCGGCTGCAGAAAGAAGTGTGATTGTATAGAAGTCTCTGAGAAAATGTTTCTACTTGATTTATTACCTCAGTAAACACTTTGCTTTTGATGGCCTTTATTGTCCCCGAGGGTTAGTTAGTTTTGCAACAGTAGTTAACAGACCAGATAATAAATAGAATATCTGAAAACACAGTCGCTAGTTTCAAGTCTTCTTCAACACAGCGTGATGTTCATTTAGTAAATTATGGTCCCATTTAGAGGAACAGAGACCAGGAAGCAGGGGAGGCTTTAGGGCGGGGCTACAAGCTGATTGACAGGTCGTTACTATGGTGACCTGTCAGTCAGGATAGAGGCGACTCGTATCCGCTGCTTTGGTATCAGACAAAATTAGCATCCCAGCTAATATACACAGTTAACGTGAATTACAGAAGCACCTTGTTCTAAAAAACCAAGATGGCGACGGTCAAAAAGCGAAACGGGAGGCTTTTAAACGGTAGTCCACAAACCAACAGGTGACGTCACGCCGGCTACGTCCACTTTTACTCAGTCCGTGTTTGAATACTACTTGGAGAAATACGTTTTAAACAAAAAAAAAATCGAACAAAACAAGCCAAAGTTCTCAAGCGCTGAATGTTGAATACAAGCCGCCGTACAAGAAGCGGCGTGTTTCTTTTCTTTGTTCTGCCGCCATTCGGGCTGCTTGTCATTCGAACGTTTTTAAATACCAGTGCCGACGCGATACCAGACTCGTGATACCAACATATATTGTCTGAACAGCCGTACAGAGAGTCTTCATTTGAAACCAGGAACTATCTGATCAGAGAAGAAGTTAACAGACGCCCGTCATTTAGCGCGTTCACGACTCTGTCAGGGTTTCTTCTTTCTTTCACGTTATTAAACAGAAATTTGACTTCTGAATGACTTTATTAAGCCAAACTGGATCCAGCTTCTTAAACCTGAGGATTTGCTGCTCTTCTCTCACGTGTTTCATTGTAAATTGCATTAACGCAGAAACAATTAGTCATTTTATTGCTCAGTCAATCAATAAAAATAAATAATCTGCAGCAGTTTTGATAGCTACAACGTTTTAAGTCTTTTTTTTTTTGAGCAAAAATGGCAAAAAGTCTCTGGTTTCAGCTTCTAAATATGAACATCTCTCTTTCTTCACAGTAAACTGACAAAAAACAAACTAATTTGGACACGTCGCCTTGTTTTATACTATTTTTTAACATGTTTTAGACCAAATAATCAATCCAGACGTTAATCTGTGGGTTTTGGCTGTTAGTTGGACAAAGCAAGACATTTAAAAATGTCTCCTTGCACTCTGAGATGGTCATTCACTACAATTTTCTCAGATTTTACAGCTTAAAGGATTCTTTTAATAAACAAAATAATTGATTATCTAAATAATCTTTAGTGGTAGCCCTACCTGTGGTTCCTACAACGCTAAACGTACAGATTGAGTCTCAGTCTTCTCATTTTGCAGGCTTAGCAATTGTGTTTCCACGTTTTTTTTCTCCCAGTTTGGACAGAAAGTTAAACTCCACCGTTGTAGTGTTTGTCCTTAAATGCATCACACCGCTGTGACAAAAGGCGATGACACGCACTTCAGCCTGCAGCGAGGAGTTCACGTCGGGCCACGTCGAGGGGGGAGGAGGTGAAGGACTGAAGGGAAGAAGAACAGGGTGACCTCTTATTAGCCCTCTGCAGGGAGGTGAGGGGAAAGGGTGAGGACAGGTGAGGAGGTGACAGTATCTCATTAGCCCGCAGCTAAGAGGTGAAAGTCGGCTGTCAGGAAGGAGCAGGTCTTGTTCCTCCTGCCTGCCGACGAGCCGCACTCTCCTCCTGCTGCTGAAGCTCAGAGTCATTCCTGCGCTGCCAGATCGACAGTTTGTTCCCGTGTGAACTCGTGAGCGGTGTCAGGTTGCCGCAGGTGACTGTGTACACGTATCAAGTACAATTTTGGCTGTATCATTCGTGTCCCCCTCAAAAATTGCTCTCGTGAAATTTTATGTTTCTTGTCCCCCCCCCCCTACTGAGAGATGAGATTTACGCCCACGCCAGAATTATGCATCTTATTTGGGGTTTGTTATTTTTTCCCTGGAAAAAGGTGCCTGTCCCCAACAGGTTAAAAGCCACAGCCGGCGTGCCTGTATCGCACGTCACTGTCTTTTTCCGTCACGCCGCCGGTTCTGGAAAGCCGCATCACTGTGTGAAAGCACACGTGGTTGAGGGATTGTGCCGCAGACTTTTGTTTAGTATAAATAAGCAACTGTGGCGTATTGGTGGATTTTCTTCACTCGTTGAACATCAGTGTTTCCTCTAGGATGGAGTTGTGGCAGCGAAAAACTTTTGTGCCCAAAGTGCTCCCTGCTGTATGTCTGGATAGAAAACCCCAATACATCGCGTCTCAGCAGCGGCGCTGTTGTGTCCATGAGAATCACATCAGAAAAACTTAACATTTCAGCGTCTTCCCGTAGTCTCAGATTTGTCATTTCTTCTTCCAGTGACTAATCTGCAGTTTCACATAATTATTTTAACCATATCTGTGAATAAATATCTGGAAAAGCTAGAGCAGATAATAATCAACAACCAGAAAGCATAAGGACTAAACTTGTCCTTATAACTAAAAGTTATTTTATTTTCCTTCCTCTCTCCACAGTGATTTCACCTTCATGGCGCAGGGAAACCCTGTAATCATGATCGCTAGGAGTGTTCATGTTGCCTTTTGTGTCTCGATTTATAGCTTTTGACATTTATCTGTAGAAATTAATATGAATAACAGGCAGCACGAGAACCATCTCCCTTAATTACCAAGCATTTAATTTGCACAAAAACATCAAAAGAAATGTCTCCTCATTAGCTGTAAAATTCATGCATTCAGTTGAATGTAGTTCTTGACAGATCTGGAGTATCTTCCTGGTTTTGGGCTTCTCTGAAAGAGACACTCTGCAGAGTCTAACCCAAAAGTCAGAATGACTGTAAGAGCTACTGGAATTGATTAATATAAGTTTAAAGACACTAAAACTAATAGATTTTTTGTTTCCGCTTGAAAATGTTAACAAATGCACGCAGACAGCTGCAGCTGGAAAACACTGCGTACACGGTGTAAAGCCTTACTCAGTCCAAGTTTAAATTTCACAGCAGTACCATGAAAAATGACTGTTGTCCGCAGGCTTTTCTGAGTGTCTGTCTCAGCGTATTTGTTTTAAAACAGCCCCGCCCCCTGGCGGCAGACGGGTTTTTCTGCTGGTAGATCATGAACTTCCTCCTTAAAGCTGGATGTCGTTATTGTCAGAATCTTATTGGCTACAGGAAGTGCCAGTCATCACAACAGCTGCTTGCAATTGGCTCGGCCTGCGCAGGAAATAACGGGGGCCGGCGCTTCCTTACAGCGCGGGCTCTCATTGGCTGCTGTAGGCTGTGAAAGGGACACGTGAGCTCCTATTGGGTCGGGTCAGCGGTCAGTCGAAAGGTCAGAGTTCAGCGGCTAATTTGAAAACAAGCTGTCGTAGTTGTTTACATTCAAATCAGAGTTATTCCGGTTATAATGACGATGCGGCAGCCGTCCCTGAGGAGTTACTGAGGGAATAATGTGTTTGGACTAAATGTTTTTACTGGATTGGATCGTCTGGACCTTTGACAGAGTAACAAGACCGTTTCTGTTGGATTATAATCTATCGGTGGATTAAGTTACTGTGAGGCTTCACAGGTGAGTCGCGTCACTTTTGTTTGTCCCGGCCGGTCTGACAGAGGCGCCGATTGGACCCGCTGTGGTGACTGTACCTTGAAATGTTTGCATCGGTGGAATCACGAGGATTTTAGCTTTGAGACGGTGGATCATACGAGTATGAAGTTAACATAGCAGCTGTGTGCTCAGACCGAACGCTGCCGCCAGGACCTGACGGAATATTAAGAGGTTAAACCAATATTTATTTATTTGTTTATTTATTTATTTATTTGTTTCTTTGAGTGTGTGTGAGTGTGTGTGCCTACATGTGTGTTTCTTTGTGAGTGTATGTAAATAAACTGCATGTTTGTGCCCATACAGCTCTGTGTGTTTCGTGTATATATTCCATATTTATGTGCGACATTCAGACATGGAAACGATCTGCTTCTGTAATGAAAGCAGATTTACATACAGAGTAAATAATATCCTTGGTGTTTGGTGCCCAGTGACTCTTCCAGCCGAGGTCATTATTCTTTACTTAAATCTCCATATGTATTAGAGATGTCCAGCGGCGATACTTAGGATCAATATCAAGGATGATACGGGCAGATTTTATTAGATTAACTGAATCCAACTGGACTCAACTTCTGCAGATAGTCAGTATTTAAGCGTTTGATTTAAATGAATAGATAACGTTCCAACACTTTAACTCTGCAGGTTATAATTAATTATTATAATTAATTCAAACTGCTCTGAACTAATACACAACGATTAAACATGTTTAAGACTTGACTTGAAGTTAGGGGGTCCTGCTCATAATGGATATTAGCCTTGTTTTAGCTTGTCATTGTACGTCCTCATGTTATGTAGGTTTTATACCACCGTCTCCATTTTCTCCATACTGCACATGTTCCTTATTATTCTTTTATATTTTGTTCATTTTAAATTTACATTTTTATAGAAACAAAAGTCCTAACCCCCCCCTGTTTGAAATAAATAAACTGTTTCATAGTAGTTTCAGTTTTGTGCGAGAGGAATTAAAGGCCTGTCCCAAATACAGGTGGGGTCAATTCAGTTATTAATCAAAGTTTCACGGACGTCTGCGCCTCGACTCCCTGCTGCAGTTCTGGTGCTAACTGGGTCCAGGGAACGAGACAAGAGCAAATAAATACTTCCTCCTCTACATGTCCCCTCCAGTCGATCACTCTTCCTCCACATTTTAACCCTGAATCTGTCGCCTCCTCGCACAACAAATTCCATCCTCACCGTTTCCCTGAAAATCTGAAAGGCTGAAAGTCTCTCATCTCAAAAACTAACAAGGCTTCCTCTCCTCCTCCTCCTCCTCCTCCTCCTCTCTCCACTTAATGCTGTTATTTTTATCTGATCCATTAGAAACCCTTCCTCCTCTCAGCCCTCTCATTCTTAAAGCTTCACAAGGGAGATCTGCGTGTTGGCGGCGTCTGACGGAGCGGTCCGGATCAGGACTTCATTAGCTCAAAATAAAACTAAAAGGAGTCTCTGGGCAGAAGGATAAACTCTGAAGTTGTTGGTCAGGAAATGTTTCCCCTCCTAAAAGCACAACTTTTCATTTCATTTCTAAAGCAGTTCAACCAGATGCAGCATGTTTAAGACTCGCAGCAGGTTGATCAGATCGTGGCGTGGTGTTTTTGGAGGGGCTATGGACGCTCACGAAACTTGGCGCAGCCTTACGAGAGGTGTGTTTTATTGTGGGATGTGGTTTGGGGGCGTGGATATTGGAAACTAAAACGAATCAGCCCCCCGCCGTGCGTTTCACCCAGATGTCTGATATGTGGGAGGCAGATGTGTCATCTCTAAGCTTTAAAAAGCTGTCAGGACGTCAGCCATTTTGAACCGCCGTTCACTCTGACGAACTCCTCCTACAGAATTAATCCGATCAACTTCAAATTTGGGCGGTGCGATATAAAGACCTTTGCGATGCGAATTTGCAAAGCTTTTTGAGGTTTCGCCAAACGATGTTGCTGTGGCGTCGCGGCGAATGTCGAAGTTCAATTGTTCCAAAATAAGTCACAGTGGCACCTCGACCACGCACCGTCAGATCTGTCGCACCCCTCGTGGCGTGCGTGGGGGCGAGGGCCCGTTCAGCGCCGCTTGCAGTGTGATGAATATTTATTTTCGGTGTCTTTAATAAATTATACATACAGACGTCCTTTTCCTGACTTTGATTGTGGCTTGTTAAGTCCTAAATATTTAATATCAACAGCAGCTTTAAATGTTTCTCAAACTGGACTTTGAACTGAATTTGTTCTCGCCAGCACCTGAAGCAACACGCCCTCACTAAAGCAACTCCAACGCAGTCCGATCTCCCAGTAAAGCAGCAAAGATGAGCGAGGCGACGGTCGCTGTGCAGTCACACTCCTCAGGAGGTGAATATCAGAGGAGGGAACTGGGTGAGAGCAGAGGAGATTTATATACTGTTACCTGCACGAGTATGATCCACTTTCTCAGAGGGTAAATCTGATCCGATTCCCTGGTTTGATCCATTTCAAAGGATGCAAGTTCTAGCTGCCGCATTTTATTACTCCCTACTGTGTCCGGTACTGACACAGTTTACTAAACTGGAGTAGCCTGCATCTCAGCCCTGTAAACATCCTGTACATCTTAATAGTTAGCCTTGTTAACTATTTTGCAGTTTTCAGACTGGTTGTTAGGAAAAGTAAGGATGCTGGTGACTGTGGAGGAGCTGAGGTCAGTAAAGCAAGTCAGGATGCAAACTAGTCCCTTTTAACCTCTTAATATTCCGTCAGGTCCTGGCGGCAGCGTTCGGTCTGAGCACACAGCTGCTATGTTAACTTCATACTCGTATGATCCACCGTCTCAAAGCTAAAATCCTCGTGATTCCACCGATGCAAACATTTCAAGGTACAGTCACCACAGCGGGTCCAATCGGCGCCTCTGTCAGACCGGCCGGGACAAACAAAAGTGACGCGACTCACCTGTGAAGCCTCACAGTAACTTAATCCACCGATAGATTATAATCCAACAGAAACGGTCTTGTTACTCTGTCAAAGGTCCAGACGATCCAATCCAGTAAAAACATTTAGTCCAAACACATTATTCCCTCAGTAACTCCTCAGGGACGGCTGCCGCATCGTCATTATAACCGGAATAACTCTGATTTGAATGTAAACAACTACGACAGCTTGTTTTCAAATTAGCCGCTGAACTCTGACCTTTCGACTGACCGCTGACCCGACCCAATAGGAGCTCACGTGTCCCTTTCACAGCCTACAGCAGCCAATGAGAGCCCGCGCTGTAAGGAAGCGCCGGCCCCCGTTATTTCCTGCGCAGGCCGAGCCAATTGCAAGCAGCTGTTGTGATGACTGGCACTTCCTGTAGCCAATAAGATTCTGACAATAACGACATCCAGCTTTAAGGAGGAAGTTCATGACCTACCAGCAGAAAAACCCGTCTGCCGCCAGGGGGCGGGGCTGTTTTAGAACAAATACGCTGAGACTGACACTCAGAAAATCATTTTTCATGGTACTGCTGTGAAATTTAAACTTGGACTGAGTAAGGCTTTACACCGTGTACGCAGTGTTTTCCAGCTGCAGCTGTCTGCGTGCATTTGTTAACATTTTCAAGCGGAAACAAAAAATCTATTAGTTTTAGTGTGTTTAAACTTATATTAATCAATTCCAGTAGCTCTTACAGTCATTCTGACTTTTGGGTTAGACTCTGCAGAGTGTTTCTTTCAGAGAAGCCCAAAACTAGAAAGATACTCCAGATCTGTCAAGAACTACATTCAAGCTACTTTGGAGCTGCCTTGAAGAGGCGAATGCATGAATGTTACAGGAATATTAAGAGGTTAAAAACAGTATTTATGCACAAAGACACGCACAAGCTCAAACATACGCCAACACACAGAAACACAAGAACCTGCAGATGTAATGAAATGCATTTAAACTGTATTCAAGATTAAACAGTTATTATCAATGTATTATTTTAGGGTCAATTAGTCGACCGACTTCGTTATAGTTTCCTGAACGTGAGGGTTTGCTTTTTTTTGTGACTGTAAATTGAACGTTTTCGTCATTTGTGACGAGTGTTTTTACAGACTAAACAATGAATCATGAAAATGATCTGCGGATCGGTTGATAATGAAAGTAACGCAGGTTCGTGTTGGGTCTCAGGTTTAACGTGTCCTCATCAACGAAGATGAAGAAACATGACTTTAAATGTCAGAACATCAGAATTAACTGTTTTCACCGTGTACAGACGCTCAAACTTGGATTTCAGACCTGCCCTCCCAAACTAAAGACGCCGCCGACCCCCCTGCGGTAGGTGTCATAACCCTCCGCGCCCCCCGGAGGGTTTCGGCTCCACGTGACACCTGACATTTGTTTCGACGGGGAAGGCTTTGGCGTTTCACCCCGAGAGCCGTCTGCCGATGACGTGAGCCGACTTCATGAGTGTTGACGGCTCCGAGGAAGGGGGTCGGCTTATCGTGACACGGTGCCAGTCGCCGCAGAGACGCCGGCAACCTTGAGAAGCAATTAGGCGGATCAATATTTGCAGGGTGAAGAGCAAGAACGAGGCGGGAGGAGGTGGAAAGGAAAAGGAGGGAGGGAATGAGGAGAGAGACCCAGCTGGAAAGGAGTCTGACAAACAGAGGGAGGAGGGAGAAGGAGGCGTGCAATCTCCAGCTGGAGAAGAGCGGCGGTGGCGTGTGAAAGACGGTGGATTCCAGAGGAAAGCGAGCGGAAAGTAAAAACACTGCAGTCCCATTCACTGTCAGCTCTAATGAGTTTATTTACAGCAGCATCCTAACATCCATCTACGTCCCGTCTCAGCAAGGCCAGACGGACATCTGCAGACGCCTCACGCCCACCAAACTCAGAGCTGGAGTTGATGCAGGGTCCCGAGGGCGAGCGGGAAGATGGACAGGCGCTGAATCCAAAACGACTGCATTTTGAAACTTGCATTTCCACTCAGGTAGACAATAAAGTCTAATCTGAATCTATCCGTGCAGATGGTTTCATCCTGACATGTGTCTGTAACAAAGGAGGTGCACACAATTTGTTGAATCTTTTTAAAATATTGAAAGAGATGTTTTGAAAACAGCTTTTAAAACACTGATCACGCATCACAGAAACACTTCACTGTGATTGGTGCTTGTGTAGTTTGTGAACCAGGGGCGGATTCAGGTTCCACCAGCAGCAGCCACACAACCCACCCCTGATGTAAACCAGACTACTGAGCAGTGTTACAGTAGCTTCAGTAAAACAGAAGCAGGGGAAGGTGCTGCTCTCAGGAGGAAGCTGGAAGGACACATACTGGCACACTCTTTCTACAACATGGAGGAGAAACTAGTTTAAATGAGGCGTAGTCATGGTGACGTCACCCGTTGGTTTGTGGACCGCCGTTTTGAAGCCTCGAGTTTGGCCGATAGGGCGCCGCCATGTTGATTTTCATTGCAACCAGCGACGCCGGACGTGACCATATTTGGACGAGAGGGTGGAGCCAGCGAGCTTTCTTAGCTAGGTGCATCTGTAATTCACGTTAACTGCCGTTTTCACCGGGAGGATAATTTTGTCTAGCGAAAAACAAAACAAACTCCCCGGAGTGATGAAAGCCAACACCCAATAAGCGCTGGTTAAATTTACACAGTGCCGTGGGTAGGAGTGACTTTAGCCTGATTGACAAGTCGTCATGGTAGCGACTTGTCAATCAGCTTGTAGCCCCGCCCTGAAGCCTCCCCTGCTTCCTGGTCTCTGTTCCTCTAAATGGGGCCATAATTTACTAAATGAACATCATGCTGTGTTGAAGAGGACTTGAAACTAGCGACTGAGACCAGAAACTCATCAGGAAAGTGTTTACTGAGGGAATAAATCAGCAGAGAAGCAGAAACATTTTACTGTTATTTCTAATGGAACCGGACTTCTTTTTGCAACCAGAAGAGTCGCCCCCTGCTGGCTGCTAGAGACAATGCAGGTTTAAGGGATTTCGTGTTCGCTTCGACACTGTGAAACTACCTGAAGCTCTCTGGGCTGAAGCGTGATGATGATCTCTGACTCACAAATCCGGACTCTGAATGCAAACTGGGAAACGAGAGATGTCCCTTCTCCTTTTGTGAGTTGCTTCGGTGCAGCCTGAGTGAACTCACTGTATTTCGTTTGGTGTTTGTTTTTAAGGTGCCGTATCAAATTGGTGGTGTTGAACGCACTTCTGTCACTGCCCCCTTGCCAAACGCTCACTTTGCAGACATGACAAGTGGGTGTTGGACCAATTTCTATTTCCAATTTCATTTTTCTACATTGGAGACATTTTAGACGCATCCTGAAACAAACTTGTTTCTCCAGCTTAGGTTTGTGCTAAAGCAGATACCAGATATCAGTTAAATAATGCCTTGATTTGTCCTACGGGAAACAGATTTCAGCGCCTCTTCTGCTGCAAATTAGCATGTTCAGGTTAGCAGTAGTTTAACTTCTCTTAGTGTATTTTATTCTTTCTTCTCTACATTCCCCCCTGCTGCTGTGCCAGTTTCTCCTCCAGGGGATCAATAAAGGAACATCTTATCTTACCTTGTTACAGAAACCAGGCTGATGTTTTACGCTGAATCACGAACAGGTCATTTTAAATTCATGTCAAGTTCTACGTGGATTATTTTGTCTCCTTGGCGTTAATGAGTTTATTTTACAAACCACGCTGTCAGACAAAGCATCTTCGTTCTCTGTGCTGTTTAGACTTCAGGACAATGAGTGTGAGACGATAAGCCTGACAGAAGCTGCTTAAAGAAAAGCCTGTCTCAGCTGAATTACACGTTATGTCCCTTTCCCTCCCCAGGTACTGGAAAACCTACCTCTGCAGTTGGTCCCCTTCTAGTCTCGGTCCTTTCCAAACACACGCCTTGTGTTTTAAGCTTTATTTCTGCCATCTGTGACTGAATTTAATCAGCTCGGTGCACTTTATTTAGGATCATTATCGCAAAACTGAAAATGTTTGTGGCTAACCAGTGCTGTGTAGAAGCCTGCAGATAAAAAGTGAGATCCTTGAGGAAAGCCGGAGCCTGTGAGCTGCAGGCGAAGGTGAAGCACCTTCTGCAGGTAGTGAGCAGCAGCACTGCACTCAACCAGATTAAAGCCATCTATCAAAGTGAGACGACGTAACAGGCCTCAAGCGAACATTGTCTTATAATGGTGATTGCTAAAACGCAGAACTATCTATCTTAACGTTGGCTAACATTAGCTCAGTTTAGCCACCTCAAGCTACTGGTCCTAACAGACCACCTTAGTCTTTCAGCCTCACTTTAATTAATCAGACCCTGTTGGACTCAACAGAACTTCTTCAGTGGAAATAAACAAAGTGATTTATGATTTATGGATCTTTTGTTGTTACTTTACTTTACACACAGTCTGTGATCCAAGAGTACAGACGCAGATGTGCAAAGACATAAAACTCAGCAGCTAGCACACACTGAATCATTCTCTCTCCACTCACACAGGGCGGGCGAGAGGCTAATTATACGGTTCATCACGCGCCCTCACTGCTCCCCCTTCTCCCCTCTAAGCCGGGCCATTATCCTCCTTGATGTATCACCTTTTCACTTGCAAATGACTGACACCATTGAAACCGGGCATCACGCTCTGCAAGTGGCACTTTCCCCCCTCCAAGAATAGAGCCAATAATAAGTCTCAGTGTGGTCGAGGTCTATAGGCGGCCTTTTATCTCCGTAATGACCATCGGCGCTGCAGAGGGGACGATTTCTGTCGACCCTTAACGTGACCGCGTGGCCGCTGTGGCGAGTCTTATAGGAACCACATGACATCCACGGCGAGCTACACAGACAAACGCAGACTAAGGGTTATATATAAACTCAATAAAATGGGAAGTAGTTGAGCAGAAAGGCTGCAAACTGCGAGTGGTGTTTCTGTAAAGATGTCAAACGTCTGGCAGGGAGCTTGTGGAGTATAAATGGCCGACAAGTCACCTGATGAACAGAGCTGCAGGAAGCTCCCGGTTTCTATCATCAGTTGAAGAAGCTCTGAATCAGGTCCTTCAGGAGCCAGAGCTGATAATCACTCTGTGAAGTCTATGAAGCTTATATTAGCATAACTGGGTAATATCA
Source organism: Micropterus salmoides (assembly GCF_014851395.1). Classification (NCBI taxonomy): domain Eukaryota; kingdom Metazoa; phylum Chordata; class Actinopteri; order Centrarchiformes; family Centrarchidae; genus Micropterus; species Micropterus salmoides. The sequence goes on along the minus strand of NW_024041262.1, from coordinate 26,025,015 downwards.
AGCATACCAATGAGGTACTGCTTTAAATAAATGTACTAAATTTCACTCAGGAGGCCGAGGTTCGAGTCTCGTGTGAAAGAAAGTTTTTAAGTTAGGTAACGTTTTGTAGGTGGCTGTTGTCACATGAATCACATAATGTAACCCAAACTACAATTTCTTCCTAAACCTTAACCAAACTAGCTCCATTTCACAACGTTTACCACCTGTTAAAAGAAGGTACAAGGTCATAATGTGTAGTTCCTTCATGCTGCACACACAACATATAGTTATTATAGACCTGTATTAAAATATGGTAACATATAAAATAAAACAATATATACACAGTTTTTTATATATACAGACATTCCACAGTGTATTTTTTTGAATTTGCGTTTGGGGTAAATGTAAAAAGCAGCAACCGGATGATAATCTGGATCATCTTCGCATTAAAAAGTCTGACATTTGGGAATCAGAGTCCATCTTGACAGCGTTTCAGCACCGAGTCCACCTCTTCTCATCTCGCCGGAGTCTTGCGCTGACAGCTCGGAACACGGACCACCTGTCGAGTGCTTGATCCGGGATGGTGATGGGGTCCAGGTCTCTGTAAAGATGCGGGCACAGCAGTCCCGTTTTGTCCAGACCGACTCCTCAGGAGCAGAATTAAGTCCAAGCTGGGCTCCTCACCTGGCTCTCTTTCCTCTGCTGTGACCCACGTGGCGCCTGGTCCGGGAGGATCGCGGTCTTCATCTTCCAGTGACTGTACTTATGTCAGAGGTGACGCATGTTTTGGCAATAAAACCATAAAAAAAAACGATAAAAAACAAAAGCGTAGCGAAGTTTAAGGAGCTGCCGGCTGCCTTAAAAGTCATGTGACTTAGATCACGTGACTACTAAAGGTCCGGTACGCCTGTCGTTGGACCGGTACATGCCAACATAAACGGTCATATATGTCGTGCTTTCCAACGGTTGTGATGGAAATGTTGTTTTACTGTTTTACCTGCGATGTATCGATCACAACTATTAACACAAATTCCACAAATGAATTCAGCGCGACTTGAAATTTTGACCAATTAACTTTTCTAAAAATCTGACCTCTCATCGCCGCTAACGTTGTCACACGTCAGCAAACTCACTTCTTATTTAGAAGACAGACGTGTGTGATACAGGCCAGTGAGAAGGCCCGAGAGAAACAGTACCAGTCTCCTTTACCTGCAGTATCTCACCTAAATGTAAAGATGTGTCTGAACAATCATTCGTAACTAAAATCCCATCAGACGCCATCAGGCGCCGCAGGATCGACTCCCAGCTACCAGGTGATGTTCCGCATGCTGCAGGGCATCTCTCTGGCTCTCTAAGAAGCCGGGACTGCCGCGTCCCGCTGATCCCCCTCGCTCATGCTACCCGTGATGCTCCACTCTGTTGCCGTGCAACCACCTGTTAGGGCCTTTATGCGACCGCTCGGCCAGAACAGGAGTTTTTACGTGAGCTGCATTTTAAAGCATGAACGGGTGGAGCGAGACTTGAAGAGAGACGCTCCGCAAAGACAAAGGTCGAGTCTGTTGATGTGTGTTTCTAAAGCAGCTTTGTTAGAGTAAGAAAAAGCTGGGCTTCAACTCCCGGCGTCAGACTTTAGGTCTTTTCATGTGGAATAAAAGGTTTGCGAGTCATAACGAGGGAAAACGTGAGCTCTGTTCAGTCGGTGTGAGGATCAAGGTGATTTTCGTGGCTGCAGCATGTGATTAAAACACCTGCAGCTCCATGTTTGTGTGATGAAAACACTTTCAGCTGCAGCTTCAGAAATGACTTGCGTTCATCATCTGTCCCTTTCTGTTTCCTTTGAGGTTAATGTAACCGGCCAATCAGGAGCTGTCCGCGAGCTTTAGCTCTTCACGCTAAAGGACACATTTCAGCCTCTCAACACTTTGAGTAACAGCAGCTCGCTGTGGTATTTATCACTCAAACAGGAGGACATAGTTCATCTGCTCGGGACTATTTTCAGCGGCGGATGAATCCACGTGGGGCTGAGTCGGGACAAACTACAGTGTGTGTTTTCATGGTGATGAAGGAACACTTGAACCAAGTGTAAAGCAGACGTGATTAGTGAAGTGACTGAGAAAATTATTTGGACGATTGGAAAAACTTTGAGCTTTTCTTTGCTTTATTTCAGCGTAAAACAAATCTTGTTGTGTTTTTTACTCTTTCGCACAGACAAATCGACTCATTTCAATGTGTCACCTTGAAATTTTGATGCCATCTTTCATTATTTACTGACATTTTTTAGACCTAGTGATCAATCAAGAAATGGATTATATTATATTATATATTGTGATATTCTGAAATCTCCTCTAAAGACACATCATAAAATACTGACAAACATCATGTATGTAATTTAGGGCACAATTCAAACAGGATCTAAACATTAGTTGTCTCTCGCCATTACCGACATATTTTTGCAGAAACAAGGTCCCATGGTGGTCCACAGGAAGGGGATGGGCTTAGGCTCTCTATATGCGCTTGCGTGTGCACAGCTGTAGATTAACCTCTTCTCCTTGCTCTCACGTACCTGTATGTGTTCTGTACTACAGGTTTATGTGCCAAAAACACAAACCTATCATCGGCCTCTGGCTGGAGAGATGCTCGGTGGCATGTCACTATATCCGCACTGGTATCAAACGCCCCTCGTACATTTCCTCGTGGTCTTTCCGCCACCGCAGGGGATCTTATTCGCTGTCAGTGCTGTGAGACTGCAGGCAGACCACTCTGATGTGATCCGCTCTCTCTGTGATTGGGTAGCAGAGGGTGGTGGTGTCGGCTGCTCCGACAGCACTGCCTCCATCTCCAATATGCCCTTGATTACCTCCACCTTTTCTCCCGCAGTCTATGTTGTTTTGAACCTGGGATCCATTAACGACACCACGTCAGCCAATTTCTCCCTCCGGTAATCCAGGACGTAAAGTTTCATAGACTGTGTCAGTGCTGTCCTCCTGAACAGCTGGAGGAAGCTGGAGTGGAAGCACCTGATGGATCATCTTTTAGTTCCTCGTGGGGTTTTAAAGCCTCGTGCACTGACTCAAGGACTTCCAGGTCTTGCTGGGTCGAAAGGAGATGCCGCGTCTTGAGAAATTGCTCGCTCCTGCTCCACCACCCCACTCATCATCATCTTCCGCCGGCATCCCCACCTGGTAGGAGACTCGCCGATCAGCTGGTGTGCAGGGATATTTAGATCTTAGTCCTCCTCTTCCAACAGACTGACACCAACAGCAGGCTGGATAAGGAAGTCTTTCATGCTTCTCTCCGGGAATGAAAACAAACACTTAAAATGCTCTAATGATTTTTAAGAAAATCCAAATGTTTTGGTCCCTCATAAATTATTTTTTATATATTTTCTACAGATCTTACTCAGATTTAAAATCCACTTTAACCAAATGGTTTGGTTAGTAGTAGTAATAGTAGTTCATGCTTATGACACACACACAGGTTTTGATTGGATTAAACAATTTGGAAGTGCTCTTTTATTTTCACCTGTAGGCTGATAATAAAATGATGACTTCCTCACTAGGGGGACGCAAAAACTCACCAATCAGAAGCTGCAGCCGGTGGCCAAAACACTGCAGTCTTATGCACGTATTCAGGCTCTCAGCTTTGGTTATATTAGTCCCGTTATCGGTGCTGACAGACTGGACGAGCTTCTTTTAGGCTTCATGATATGCGAGCATCTTGCGGGCCTTGTGCAACGAAGCCAAGCATCCTGTAACTCCCAATCATCGATGTAAAAGTAAATTCAGAAATGGCTCAAGCGTTCTGCTGGATCTCACATCAGTAGTGCTGGAGAAGAAGGTCACATTTGTCAGCTGGTGGGAGTTTTCTGTGCGGAAAATGTGCGACCAGGCGCTTGTCAGTGTGATGTGAGTGATGAGTACGGACAGTGGGCGCGGCTAGCTTAATCGCCATCTCACAAACGAGTGACAGAAACAGGCCGTTATCGTTACCGTAGTTACCTCGAACGAAAAGTGGTTGTCTCGAGTCGGAGGCCAAAGTGTCTGAGCGTGCGAGCTCACAGTAGCGCCGAGCAGCGCCCACAAAACACAACGTTAGAGGTCTGTAAGATATTATGAGATGTAAAAATATTTTTCGGGTTCATTTTGAAACTACGGCGGAGCAAATTAGACTATGGCGAGCCGCCATTTTCTCGTTAATTAATGGCAAACACTGCGTTTATGTCATCCCACAACAAGCTGCGATACATTGAGTATATTCTAAATACCTCCCACATCACCCAGTTAATCCCTCTCTAATCACTCCAACATCGCTGAGCTTAAAGCTAAAGTGCTTCAGTGCAGCCAGAGGCGTCGGTCTACTGTACGTAAGCCGTTGGTTAAATATGTTTCACCGAAGCAACAGAAGACTTTTAACTCACGTACAGCTCCAATAGAATGCTAATGAGAGCGCTGGAAGACAAACGTGAGGGACAGAGGGAGATTAGATTCAGCGTGTTGGAGGTGATGTGAGGAGCTTGTCTCCAGCCTACACAGAGCTGACGGCGGGACGTGAGTCACACTATGGTGGGAGTGAGAAACGAGTTTAGATGAGGCTCCTGGTGGTGTGGAGGGCCTGATTTAACCAGACGTTTGTGCTGGAAGCTGCCCGCCTGATAAGCTCAAGGAGAGGCCCACTCTAACGCACAGGACGGACAGCAGTAACATCCAAATACCATCGTCACCTCGCAGTGACAAGGGCCTGGGCTCGGTCATATATAAGAATGGATACAGCGCACCATCTTCAAGTAGGGTTATCAACACGGGACGTCCCGTATTTCCGGATTGTCTTTAATGCAGCATCCCATCTAAATCAGAGACTAAGCACCGTGTAGAACGTTTTCTTGCACAAGGATTTAATGAATGAAGACAACCCATAAAAGACGGGTGGTGTTGACGCAGGGGATAAGATGCTTTGGGGTGAGAGACCCGGGTTCAATCCCCCACTGTGACCCATCCACCGTTGTGTCCCTGAGCGAGACACTTAACCCCTCGTTGCTCCAGAGGCGTGCGACCTCTGACATGTACAGCAGTTGTAAGTTGCTTTGAATAAAAGCGTCAGCTGAATAATGAATAAATGAATAAGCTGGAATCAATTACCAGCAGATACACAAGCCAACACGTGAATGGGAAGTTCCAGCACGCGCTATTTTTCACTTCAAGTACTGAACAAACCTCCGGGCCACAAAATAAACATAATATTCCTTTGTGCGACATTTTTGGTCAACATATTATGCACAACTTCGAAGCATCCTTCAGTGACCGGTTCATGCCTGTGTGAGGACACAGAGGTGAAAGAGATCAGAATCATGAACGAGAAATGCTTTTGTTTTTTGTTGTAAATCAGTAAAAGACTTGTTAGGGAAAATGCTAAATAAATAAAGTGCATTGTTGTATCTTTTGTGCAGTTTTAATTACAATATCCTGATCAGTTTCCTGCGAACGTCGTGTTTATATCAAAAATACAAAACTGATGACTGCAGTTTTCAAAATCACAAGAGGGGGCAATTTATTTAGCAGACGGAGCTTCCTAGACATTAAACTGCCCGTCGGCTGTAATCTTTTATTCTTTTAAATATAACAAAACTCTTCACTTCATCTGTTTGCCGTTGTTTTATTTTGCAGAGACAGCTCAGTTTGTCAAAAACACTGTATTCAGCAGAAAACTAAATATGCTAAATATGTTTTAAGGTCTCTTTAGTTCCTCTGGCAGTGCTTATGGTGGTGGAATAGTACGAGGCACAGTTACATCAGGCGTCTTTTCTGAGTATTTGTTCGGTTGGAGGTGTTTTCCTCAAATTGGAAGGTGAAATCTGTATGAATGAGATTTGGGAGAACATCCAGGTGGTGTACGGCTCAGATCGGGCTCCGGGGGTCCAGGTCTGGGTTTTTTGGCAGCCGCAAATAGTTCTGGACCGAGTGTGTGTTTGAGACGTTGAGAAATGTTTGAAGGAAGGTAAAATATTAAAACAGATCTTACATTGTTTATTTTATCTTAAAACGTCAGGTGATTCTTCAGCTACAACAAATCCTCATACCTGGATGATCAGGCTCTCTCTCATCACCCCTCACGGGTAAAGACGTCATCGACCTCACCACGCGTTCTTCTTGTCAAATGAGAGGCTGCGGCAGACGTGAATGTGTTGCAGTGTGAGATAAATCTCACTTTGCCGTCAGGTTGTTCATTAAAACATGTGCTGTATGTCGTAAGTCACATGAGAATGAGGTGGAGACACCAAGACGTGTCAAACCCTGAGGCCCCACAAGCTATAAAACGCGGATTAAATCCGTGTTAAGGTGATGGTGAACTTTAAGCACTTACATGTGACATTCAGGGGTTGACCTTTTGACTCATTTACATAAATGCATCCAGTCTGATTTTGGTTGTGCCCTCCGAACATATAGGTTGTGGGTCGTTATTGTAGGGCAGAGGTGTGTTTATGTTTGCAGGAGAGCGTGGGTTAATGTCTGATTAATGTCTTCCTCTTCGTTCGCCTGCTGGACTGAGATATATCAAATAAAAGTTCTTGGAGCCCACGGCTTGTTTTGCCCAACAGAGATACTCAAATGAATATTAAATTAAACATAGAAAATACAGAAATCTTCACTTTTGAAAGGCCACAAGCCAGAAGAGATGAAGTGATTATGAAGTGATTAGTGGGTCATGGATGGGTTGTTTTCGATGCAGCCCGTCCTCGTACAGCTCATTACGACCTATATTTACATAATTGTTTGGCCGCGACCTCTTGTGGCAGCATGGCGGGAGCAAAGGAGGAAGTCAGGTGACGTAGTGTAAAGAGCGGAGATTTGAGTCCCTAAGTTAACGTCATTAACTTTTAGGAAGTTGTGTTTTATGTTACTTATTTTAACCCGTCTTTTCCTAAAAAGATTTAAGGAAAAGCTGCCTGAACGTAACCAAACTGCAGTCGTTAACCACGTACTTAAGGTCACGTGGCTTCAGGTCTGGTACACCTGTCGATGGACCGTCTTTTTCCTGCTGTCATATCGTTTTGAATATTTTCAGCTCCGCTTGAAAAAACTTCACATTACAGAAGTTAAACTTGGCCAAAGCTTCAAATAATGTGTTTAAAAGATACCTCTGTGAGCCAAAACCTCAGATTTCACCCCGTTCTGAACGCTTGTTCTTTCTAACTTCGTACCATGCAAAGCTACCCTAGAGGAGTCAGAACTACAATGTTCAGGTTTTATGTTTTATAAGCTACCTTTAAGTTCTGTTTAACACCAACTAAAGTCAGACAGGATGACACCAAATGCATTCTGCAGAAACGCGGCTGCTGACATTATCGGGTCATCCTCCCTTCTGATTTTAATGACCCTTTAAAAAAAGGTTTCTCCATTCAAGCATCTCAACATCTACTGCACGGACTGGGAAGATCTTTGGTTCAGACATCCTGTGGTCATCCTCTGACTTTTCATGTAGCGCCCTCATCGGGTCAGGTCAGTCACCAGAGTTTGATCTCCACGTGTGCGCCCAGACTGTGGGTGTTTAACTTACTCCTCTTGGTTTGTATAAGGTCAGCGTGAACATGTGTGTCATTTTGTGCCTTGGTCCAGACCGAAGCACTCTCATCTACTTCTTTCCCCCGCTGCTCTGAAAGAAGCGTCTGCAGCCGCCGGTTTCTCTTTCTGGCCGACTGTGGCCGACAGCCGGCAGCTGTGATCAGACAGAGGAGGAGGAGGAGGAGGACGGATGCAGACAGACTGAAAAGGACAGAACAAGAGATGTGGAGCGAGGGAGAAAAACAGAATGAAGAGGAGGAGATGGAGGCGGCAAGAACATGAAATCACTTCTTCTCAGTTGGAAATCTCCCTCCTGCATGGGTGATGTGTGAGTGTTCAAGCCAAGAAGAAGCAAATAGGCCCAGAACTGTGTGTGTCCTTCTATCAACGCCGTCAATCATTGCACCAAGTGGCTCAAAGAGCTGAAAGCAAATAATCAATACGTCTCTGATAACCTACTAATATAGAGAGTAATTACTGTAATTATCAAGCAGCATACTGCAGCTCTTGGCGGTTACCAGGCAACTGAGACACACTCTGTTAATGGTCATTTCTAGTCAGGACATTAATATTTAAATTCATATATATATATTGTTATTAATATTTAATTTCCACGTTTGCCTTTATTAGAGGCGGTGAAGTGCTCCCCAGGGCGCTTTATCCAATCAGAACACGTTCTACGTTCACACTGCAGGCATTAATGCTCAATTCTGATTTATGTCCAGATCTGATGCTTTTGATTGGCTGTTTACATTATATTTTAAACGTGGCCCATATCAGACTGAAGTGTGAACTGTCCACGGCCTGAAAGCGCAGAATCCAAGTAAATATATTATACTAACATTATACTTTCTATTTATTGTTATAATATTTATTAAAACACTGATTTATACCTCTACTACTCCTCCAGGTTGTTTTGTTTATCAAATGGTCAGAAATAACAAGAAAATGCATAGATTTCAGTTATAAGGTAACTCATTGCCTTTACTTGTACCCGTCATGCTTACTGTCCTGCGAAGTCATCCCCCAAAGGCCCATTCTGAGCCAGGAAAACCCTGGAAGTCTGGACATCGTGCCATCGTGCCTCTCAGTGTCACAGAGCTAAAGGATCTGTATTTACAACACTGTGTGTCTGCAGATATTCCTATTTTAACATGAACACAAACAACTTAAATAGTTAGTTTGTTATGTGGAACCTGTCAGTGATCTTTGACGTTCCTTTGTCTCCACACAGCAGTCATAAAAACAGCACGTGTGAATTTACTTTGCACGTTGACCACAGTCGAACTCCGTTATAATAAAACACAGACATCAAGCAGCTGTTTTCTCTTTCAGATATTCTAGATGTTCTAAACCAACAAAGTGACAAGTGAATGAATACAAACATGAGACAGTAAGATGCTGAAATGACAGCAAAATGAGTACATACAGGCACAAATCATGCAGAGCAACAGGAAGCAGAAACATCTGTGCAGCCATAACAAATAATAATGATGACATCCAGTACACATTTTGCACACTTGATGCAGATCAATGAGACAAAGATAGTGTTCATTTTAATAACAGTAATAATTATTTTAACATTTAATTATATAAATACACATGATAAAAAACATTTAAATTGTTGTGGAGGATGTGTGTCACCTGCCCAAACCGCAAGAACTGTGATTGGTCGGCTTGGTAGCGTCGCATTTCCAGCTTCCTTCTTCTTCTGCCTCAACCGGTTCAAAGGTCATACAGACTCTACAGCGTAGACTCGACACAGATGTAGAAATTAAAGATGTTTTAGTAAAAAGAGTCAGAAGGGGCGACCGCCATGGGCTGTTTTTATGTTGACAGACAGCAAAACTTACCTGTATTTAATCGACATTTCAATGTGGTTACCTACTAAATAACAAAGGATGGTGATGGCAGAGATGCTCACAAGTCTCTGAGCTAGAGTCCAAGTCAAGTCTCTGTGCTAGAGTCCAAGTCAAGTCTCAAGTCTCTGAGCTAGAGTCAAATCTCAAGGCTCTGAGCTCGAGTCCAAGTCAAGTCTCAAGTCTCTGAGCTAGAGTCAAATCTCAAGGCTCTGAGCTAGAGTCCAAGTCAAGTCTCAAGTCTCTGAGCTAGAGTCAAATCTCAAGGCTCTGAGCTCGAGTCCAAGTCAAGTCACAAGGCTCTGAGCTAGAGTCCAAGTCAAGTCTCAAGTCTCTGAGCTAGAGTCAAATCTCAAGGCTCTGAGCTCGAGTCCAAGTCAAGTCTCTGAGCTAGAGTCCAAGTCAAATCTCAAGGCTCTGAGCTAGAGTCCAAGTCAAGTCTCTGAGCTAGAGTCCAAGTCAAATCTCAAGGCTCTGAGCTCGAGTCCAAGTCAAGTCTCTGAGCTAGAGTCCAAGTCAAGTCACAAGTCTCTGAGCTAGAGTCCAAGTCAAGTCTCTGAGCTAGAGTCCAAGTCAAATCTCAAGGCTCTGAGCTAGAGTCCAAGTCAAGTCTCAAGGCTCTGAGCTAGAGTCCAAGTCAAGTCTCAAGGCTCTGAGCTAGAGTCAAATCTCAAGTCTCTGAGCTAGAGTCCAAGTCAAGTCTCTGAGCTAGAGTCCAAGTCAAATCTCAAGGCTCTGAGCTAGAGTCCAAGTCAAGTCTCAAGGCTCTGAGCTAGAGTCCAAGTCAAGTCTCAAGGCTCTGAGCTAGAGTCCAAGTCAAGTCTCAAGGCTCTGAGCTAGAGTCCAAGTCAAGTCTCTGAGCTAGAGTCCAAGTCAAGTCTCTGAGCTAGAGTCCAAGTCAAGTCTCAAGTCTCTGAGCTAGAGTCAAATCTCAAGTCTCTGAGCTAGAGTCCAAGTCAAGTCTCTGAGCTAGAGTCCAAGTCAAATCTCAAGGCTCTGAGCTAGAGTCCAAGTCAAGTCTCAAGGCTCTGAGCTAGAGTCCAAGTCAAGTCTCAAGGCTCTGAGCTAGAGTCCAAGTCAAGTCTCAAGGCTCTGAGCTAGAGTCCAAGTCAAGTCTCTGAGCTAGAGTCCAAGTCAAGTCTCTGAGCTAGAGTCCAAGTCAAGTCTCAAGTCTCTGAGCTAGAGTCCAAGTCAAGTCTCAAGTCTCTGAGCTAGAGTCCAAGTCAAATCTCAAGTCTCTGAGCTAGAGTCCAAGTCAAGTCTCTGAGCTAGAGTCCAAGTCAAGTCTCAAGTCTCTGAGCTAGAGTCAAGTCACAAGGCTCTGAGCTCGAGTCCAAGTCAAGTCACAAGGCTCTGAGCTAGAGTCCAAGTCAAATCTCAAGGCTCTGAGCTAGAGTCCAAGTAAAGTCTCAACGCTCTGAGATAGAGTCCAAGTCAAGTCTCAACGCTCTGAGATAGAGTCCAAGTCAAGTCTCAAGGCTCTGAGCTAGAGTCCAAGTCAAGTCTCTGAGCTAGAGTCCAAGTCAAGTCTCTGAGCTAGAGTCCAAGTCAAGTCTCTGAGCTAGAGTCCAAGTCAAGTCTCAAGGCTCTGAGCTAGAGTCCAAGTCAAATCTCAAGTCTCTGAGCTAGAGTCCAAGTCAAGTCTCAAGTCTCTGAGCTAGAGTCCAAGTCAAGTCTCAAGGCTCTGAGCTAGAGTCCAAGTCAAATCTCAAGTCTCTGAGCTAGAGTCCAAGTCAAGTCTCAAGTCTCTGAGCTAGAGTCCAAGTCAAGTCTCAAGGCTCTGAGCTAGAGTCCAAGTCAAATCTCAAGTCTCTGAGCTAGAGTCCAAGTCAAGTCTCTGTGCTAGAGTCCAAGTCAAGTCTCTGAGCTAGAGTCCAAGTCAAGTCTCAAGTCTCTGAGCTAGAGTCCAAGTCAAATCTCAAGGCTCTGAGCTAGAGTCCAAGTCAAGTCTCAAGGCTCTGAGCTAGAGTCCAAGTCAAGTCTCTGAGCTAGAGTCCAAGTCAGGTCTCTGAGCTAGAGGCCAAGTCAAGTCTCTGAGCTAGAGGCCAAGTCAAGTCTCAAGTCTCTGAGCTAGAGTCCAAGTCAAGTCTCAAGTCTCTGAGTAGGGAGAGGAATAAGCATTGTTAACGAGTCCCGCACCTCGAGTCCGAATCAAGTCTGAAGTCTTTTGAGGACGAGTCTCAAGTCAAGTCTGAAGTCACTGTGTGTGTGCGACTTAAGTTGGACTCTAGTCCGAGCCTCAAACTCGAGTCCCCATCTCTGGGTAGAGGTGACTTCACGTACTGATGACCCAATTGAGTTAAAAATCAGTATCTTTTTGTAGTAATGAGAGAAAATGCAGCACAGATAACGTCAGGTTGAAGGTATTTACAGCTGAACAGCCTTTAAAGCTGTATAATTATTCTTCACCTCCCTCGTGGCTCTGTAGCAAATGGCCCTCAGGTCGGGAAACTCTTTTCCAGCAGGCAGAATATTTTTGAGCTTTGTGGAAATCCCACAAACCTGCAGAGAGTGTTGTTAAACCTCCTTCTGGGTTTCTCTGAGGTCGTCAGGGATTTGTCTTTCAGAAACACTGATGCTAAGCTCTGTGGCTCGAAGGTAATGATAAAACATGAGAGCCAAGCACTGGGGCTAATAGAGAACATGCTATAAACGCATCATTAGAGCTCGTGCCAGCTTTAATATCTCCTCCTTGTCTTCAGTAAGTGCACTGATGGCAGGATTGTGCAGCACTTTTAGTGAATCTGCATATTTATGGTGATGGTGTAGCCTCTATTTCATGCCTGCGTGCCCCGCTAGGTGTTTCATGTGCACAGCTCTGCTGCGTTAAAATAACCCCACGGCTTCACGCTGTCCGTGGTTTGATTTACAGAGGCTGACCCATCTCCCCCGTGTGACAGCGGCTCGGCCCGTAACCGTATAATGGCCCATAACTGCCCGGCACAACTGGACTCTCACGTCGGCTTTTATTTCTTCCAGCTGCTGGAGGTAAAGTGAGTAATGAGGTGTTTTATCCAGAAGGCACAGCTCAGCAGCGGGGAGGAGGAATGTGCCATATAAACAGCTCTAAGTGCTCTGAAACTTGAGTAGCACAAGGAAAGCAGATAATCCATGTATATTTTAGCAGGGCTTTGCCACGGGGCAACAAAAGGTTTGGATGTAACTGAAACACTCCTAGCCGGGCGGCTCGTCTTCCTCCCCTCTCACCTTGGATTCGTCTTTGGGATAATCCCTCCATCCGCCTGTCCGTCATTTAGCGAAGCAGGAGTTCATCCAAAGACATCTGTCAGCTCTGGTGTCAGCCGCCACTTTGTGTCCCTCCCAGTCAGCCAACGCAGGGCTTCGCCAACCAGGCAGCTCGCCAGTCAGCCAATCGCATATTCTCTCCGACGGCTTGCTGCGGGGCGGCTATATCACCGTTTAGTCAAGTCATCCGTCCTGCCCGGCTTTAAATCCAGGCAGCCACGGCACAGCTGACATTCTGCACGCCCCGGTGTGTTGCTTTAAGTCTTCCTCCCGGTGCGTCAGGCTAAATCGTCCCCCTAATTGACAGAGCAGAGGATGTTTTCTGCCAGGCGAACTGACGGCAGGATGCAGCAGAGAAGACGAGGAACTGTGAAAGAAAGGCACAAGGATTCATGTCTGCAGCCCCCACCCCACCATACTGTCACTGGCTCAGTGATGTGCAGTGCTACTGAGGTACTGATGTGAATATACTGTCTGTATAAAATATTAAATACATCACCTTATATTTATTCACACACAGTGAGGACTGCTGAGGGACGGCGTGCTCTCAAGCAGGAGTTCCTCTAATGGCCACTAGGTGGAGACTCTTTATCATGAATTCTCTAGAAACTTAAAAAATACGAGAACTTTGTACATTTTAGCAGTTTATTTACAACAGTGAACCTTCAGTAATAACACGTGGATGAACTCCATTTATTGACAATAAACAGAACAAAGGTTTTATCAACCAGTACCAAAACCAGTACCCTTAAAATGATACCAATACCAATAGAGTACTTCATTTGATACCTTGCTATTTGTTGTTGTTGTTATGGACAAGCAAAGAGATCCTTTTCTTTTTTTCTTTTTTCAAAAACCTGTTTTATAAAAATATTAGGAAATTGTTTCAGATCGCTCCTCGTCCTAGTTAGGAAGGACGACAGCGTTTTTTTGTATTTGAATGAGAGGAGTGAAACAGTTTAGTGACCACGTGAGTTGTGGAAAACGAATTTAAGTTAAATTTTTCATACGTTTGTTGAAAGTCAGCCACGGAGAATTATTTTGTTAACTTTCCTTTAGTGGTGAGTCGCAAACCTCCGAAAATGACAGTCACAAGTATAAAACGAGAAAGCAGTCTGTTTAAACAAGTAGCTAAACTACACTAAAGACTCTCAAACAGAGTAAAGAGAGGCTGCACGTCCAGCTGATCAAACCAGCTACATCTGAAGCAGCCGCAGCCGAAATAACGAAAACTAGATGTGAAAAAACATTCTCGCTAACTGAAAGAAAAACAAAAACGAGGCTTTACAAAACAACAATAACTAACTAAAACGGTGTTGTAGGTTTGCAAAACTAACTAAAATGAAAGAGTAAACGTTCTTAGTTTTTTTTTATCTATTTATTTCATGGGACATTCTGGTGGATATGAAGCCGGCCGGCCCCAGCGTAGCAGGTGGCGATCGCTGTTAGGAGGAGAGCCCCATGTAACGTAAGGGGGGCGCTAACTTAGTCTGGGAGACCCAGGTAGGGATCGTCTGGTAGTTGTTGAGATTTGAACATGTTTTCAATTATCCTTTATACATACATGTGTAGAAAATAATATGAATGCAACAACTGTACAGAGCTGTGTTTAGTTTAGTTTGGGTTGCAGGTGGTCGCTGTCTTGGTGGTTTTCTTTTCCTTGTTCTGTTCTGGTGGTCTGGCTCAGAGCTCATCCTGCATGTGTGATGAACTTGTTCCTTACCCACTGATTGTGAGCTCCCCTTGCGCTGGGTTAACATGTCTGCTGGTCATTATATTTATTACATGTCAGCTAGTGTGTGTTTTTTGTTCTCATTGATATCTCAGCCAACCTGTCTGTTTGTGCTTCACATTGTTTTAATACCTATTTTTGATTAATAAATGTTTAGAATTTAATATAACTGCTTTCCAGTTATACTTGCCTTCAGAGTGCTAAGGACCTGTTGTTTGTTTCTGAGTTTTGCTGAGCTGAACTTTGTCTTTACCTTCTTTGGTTGTTCTGCAGCAGTGGAAGGAAATGAAGCCTTGAAGGTTCGTGCAAAAACAAATTAACAGCCTGTGTTCACACACCCTGATAATCTTTATTTTTATCAATAGGCAGTTAATGAAGGAAGACCGAGCAGCTGGTCATTAGTTGTTCCTACAGTGAAATAATGAAGCAGAACTTCTTCATTTAATTTTTAAATTTTATATCTGAAAAAGTCTGTTTTGGTGGCGTAAATGTTGTTTTAACTTTGGCAGTTTGCTGCTTACTTTGGTTGCATTTAATGTTTTTCACTTGACTTGAACTACTTTTTACAAACAAACTAGATGGAGACACAGTGGCTAGCTTGGCAGATAGCTAACAGGTTCTTTAATGAATAAACATCCAGGAGACAGCAGGTAGTTTCGGGATGTTTGCCGTTAGAAACACTGAAATACAGACATAAAACATAAACAATCACAATTTTTCCTGCATATGAAGATTGCTGTCACAATAACTACGATTAGCACAATGCTAACTTAACATGGAAAATGCCATTAACGGGCTAACGCGATTAGCATCACGATTGTTTCCAATAACCATTACACGTGAGTCTCATAAAAGATAAGCAGTACTTACAGACATGTGTTCTTATGGATTAAGATGAGACAAAGTGAACAAAAAGAGGGAACACAGCTTTGCTTCCAGGCTTTTCCAGGACCAAGAAAACTATAGCAAGCCTACTAGAACAAACAGAACAAAACAGTCCACATGCAAGCCACTCTGTTAAAGAGGCAGCACATCCATCTTTTTGAAGCCAAACCACCTGCCTGTGAGCGAGGCTGGTCCACATCTAGCTGTTCAGTCTAACAACGTAGACTGCGAGGCTGTTGGCGTCCATGTCGTATCTCCTGCAGCTGTTGTTGTTCTCATTTTTAACTTCAGGCACACATTTTATTGTTTCTTTGCAAAGTGAGTGACGTAGCAAACTGGATAATGTCTGCTCACACATTGTTAAAACAACAAAGATATTACGTAATACCAGATCATTGGATGTCGATGTGATTTCAGTAGAGCTGTCGTTTTCGCGAGAGGATCCTGGAGAGGTTATTTCAACGATGTTCACTGGGTCTTAGAGCTCCTCCTGCTCTACGCGGGCCACCGAGCTTCATACCCGTTTTGCCCAAATAACATTTTTGCTGTAAACGAACGATGGCAAGAAGTAAATCCAAACTTCAAGCATCAAAATGTCTCTTCAGAGACCTGCAGGTGGCTTCAGTTTGTCTCTGCAGTCTGTCAGGTGCACAGCTGGACAAATTCTCTCTCTCTCAAACTAGATCTGCAATTAACTATATGTTTAAGAATTGTTCTTTGATGTCAAGTCATTATTTAAGTTTTTAGAGGTCAAGGGGACGTCTTCAGATATCTCGCTTTGTCGGACCAACAGCCCAAAACTCAACAATATTCAACGGCTCAACATTTTAGACTTAAAGGACTTGGTTATCGACGTTGTTTTCAAATATATACACATTAAAGTTAAATAAAGCGTTAGAGACTTCCGCCAGACGTCCTGCTGTTATCAAAGCAGAGACCGAGGTGATTCCACACTCAGCAGCCAGGCAGTGACTCTCTGAATGAAAGGATTTTTAAAGAAGTCAACTTTAATGGATTTCCTTGTAACATCTCACTGCAGTTAACTAGAAAAATCTGAAATGTAGATGTGATAAGGTTTTATATTGGCTAGGGATGCACCGATGTCCTGATACCCGGGCTCTGGGGATCAGCTGATGCCGTCTTCCTCACCGTGAGGCTGGGAATCTTTCTTTTATCTGCAAAGCAACATCGGGCTTGATATAAACCTTGCTTTTTAACTTTGTAAAACAAAAAGCTCTCTGGGCAAAATGTTTGGGTCCCCCGGCGCACTGCTGACACATTCGCGTTATTGCATTGAATAGATCGGCCCTGTAGATCCCGCTGTCCGTTATCAGTAGGGATGCCTATTATTCGCTCGTCTTCATGACTGAGGTGGATGAATGATAATTGCTAAGAGCTTCTACCTGACAGACAGTGCTGTTCTCAGTCTGAGGTCCAGTGGAGAGTCTGGAAAGGTCGTCTCAGACCTGATTAATCGATGTCTTCCCGCTCGCTCTAAGCAGGTTTCTCTGGATAACTGTGTTAATCTAAAGCAGGTGTACGTTCAAGTCATGTTGATTTGACCAATCGGCTTTAGCTCCTCTGATGGCCTCAAATTGCTGCACAAAAACTTATTTATAACTGTGTTGAACTGAATAGCTAAACCCCCAAATTCTCTTTAACAACTCACATTTAAAAGTGCCCTTTTTCAAATGGAGTTTGGTTATTTAAAGTACTTTGTTCCTTTGTTCTAGAAAGCACCCAGCGATGTTTGACATCCGCAGTTACACAACCATTTAAAGAGTTGGTATTCTGCTCATTTTCAGGTTCCTCATCTTATTTAGAGGTTGTACCAGAACAGGTTTACATGGTTATATTTTTGTCATACTGCACATTGCTGCAGCTCCTCTTTTCAGCCTGTGTTGAAGGCTTCGTTTTAGCTATGGAGTGATACATCTTGTCTCTAAATGATCTTTGTTGGGAGTTGCACATGCTCAGTTCCTAGTTAAGGACTA
Organism: Micropterus salmoides; assembly: GCF_014851395.1. Classification (NCBI taxonomy): domain Eukaryota; kingdom Metazoa; phylum Chordata; class Actinopteri; order Centrarchiformes; family Centrarchidae; genus Micropterus; species Micropterus salmoides. The sequence continues at coordinate 26,007,764 of NW_024041262.1, read as the reverse complement.
CTAGCCAATCAGAAGCAGAGAAGGGCGGGTCGGCGAGAAGCCGGTAAACGGCTCGGGTTCAGCCGTACGTGTTGCCGACCGGCAACACGGACTGGAGCGAGAGTTTCAGAGCGGTGAGTTATTAATCTGTATCCATAAAGTTTTAACTGAGCTCTGTCTCTACATCACAGGAACAACTTTATGTCCACGGGACTGCCTGGAGGGTAGCTAGTGTTTGGAAGGGAGAGGAGAGCTGTGTGCTGCAGCTCGCTGTTTCTGAGGGCGTGTCGGAGTCGCCGCTCGGCGAGCGTTATATGAGGCGCGTTTAGCTTGACGTCACAGGGATGAAAGGGAAGCGGCTGGACTACAAATGAGCCGTTTTCAGTTCAGTTCAGAGTTTTCTGTGGGAGATGGGAACTCCCTTTGGGCTTTTTCACTTTGTACCAAAAAAGCAGAAACCACCTCTTTAATCACAGTTTTACCTAAAGTAGAGTTACAGAAACACAAACATTTGGCTGTCATTGACACAACATGGGAAACAAATGTGTAAACCATATTTCTTTATTAAAGATTAAGAAACTCCAAGCAGCATATTCATAAATAAAAGAAGGGTCTCCCTTAGATGTACTGTGACAGACTATATGCTATGACAGTTCATGTTTTCATTTTCTGAAGGGGTGCCGGAGTTTTAACGTAAAGGGGGGGTGACACATGAAGCCATCCCAGCACACAGACTTCCTGTTCACCTCCTCTCTGCTGACCAATCGTAACCTCAGGGTCCTCAGTACGTCCGTCGTGTTGTGGATTACAGCGTGACAAGCAAGTCGGTTCACAAAAGCAACTACTGACAGTTAGAAAACATCCACGTAGAGTCCGTTCAGATAAGAGCTGCGTCAGTCTCGATGATCCGGCGGACACAAAAACCAAGTTCAGATAACGTCTGCTTTTCTTCTGCTTGTCCATTTTTCAGACAGAATGAAAGACACGGTACGGTTTTTTAAAATGTAATTGGATAGTCTGTATTCACACATGAGCAGAACGTTAGCTTTTTACCTCCCTTTGGCAGAGATGTAAGATATTCACGGTTTTCTGAACAGAGAAAATGAGACGGTCACATGTTAAACATCTGTAACACATTAAATCTTTTCTCAGACGTTTAGCACACAGATTTAATGCACCAGAAAAGATATTGGTCCTACAACCAACAGGCTAAACTGATCCTGTCATCTGTTTAGGGAACTGGGTGAATTTTGGTTCAGAATCAGCGCCCTAGCCCTCTGAATAAAGTCCATATCGGACAATTCAACGCCAGTAATTTATGTCCAATGCCAACGCTTAGCGCTAATGCAGGACGTAATGTCACCTGTGTGTAGTAAGCTGGAAAGTAAGGGTGCGGCGGTCGGGATGGTTAATGTTAGGGTTGGGTATTGGGTCAATTTTATCAATTCCGATTCCACTTATTGAATCTCAGTTCTGGTTCCTTCACCGCAGATAATGTCAGCGCTCTGTGACCTCGCTCCTCGTCCCCTTCATGGCTAAAGTGAAAACAGTCTCTGTCCTAGAGGGGCGTCTCTGGGGAAGGAAGGATAAAGGATGCAAGGGAGGATGGAGGGAGGTAGAAAGAAAGGAGTAGGGTTGTTATCGTTTCAGTTTTATGGATTCTCTCGTCAGCGCTCGGTGACCTTCATCCTCTTCCTCCTTGCTCCTCGTCCCCTTCATGGCTAAAGTGAAAGGAGTCTCTGTCCTAGAGCGTTAGTTGTTTCTGGGGTGTCATTGTAGCTGGCAGAGCGCGACACGGTGAAGGGTTCAGATTCACGCCGTGTTGAAGGAAACGCTTCGTCACGTCGGAGCTGCTTCCTCCCTCGCAGCAAACCTCCTGACTGCAGTTTTTCAGTGAAGCTCAGCCAAAGTTTGGAGCGTTTGCTGCAGTCCGCCACGGTCCAGGACCGGAACCAGCAGGACTCTCTTCTTCATGCTTTGTTGACGTAACACATGAGGTGACGTTAGGTCGGCGTGGCAGCTGCTGGCAGATCAGAGACACTGACTGTAAAATGCTCACTGCAGTTCAGTCAGGAGCTGAGATATGCAGGAACGCACGGGTGTTCTCGACATTTGGAACCAGTTCTCAATACCCAACCCTTGTTAACTGGCTTGTAACGTGTAGGAAATGCACTACGTAATGCATGGAGGGCTGAGGTCAGTGATTGGAGGTTAACCAAGTGTTTGTCTGCCATAAACACGCTCTTTACCTGATGTTAACACTGTGGGTGTCACATGAGCAGATATGCTAGAAATCAAGAATAACATGTTGGCATTAGGCATAAAGGAAAGTCCTTGAATGTAATCGGGGTTTTGCACAATCGTCCAACATTGACAAACTTGTTTTTGTTTATACTGGTGAGAACAGATTTGCATTAAAATGTAATTGGGACAAAATCAGTTAGCGCTGGCAGTTAATGATTAACACTTGCTGTTCAATCAAAGGAGTTCACCTTCTGACTGACCATCAACAGTATGAGACTTTCTACAAAATGAAGCCCTTCATCCTGACAAGCTAACGTCCCTCCGTTTCTTCTGCCGACATAAAGATGTGAAACTTTTTGGAGGGGAAACCCTTCAAAGGCGAGCTGGTCTGCGTCTGTCTGGAGTCTTAAAGCTCGGGCGCTGAAAACCCTGCTGTGTGCGATCAACGTGTTTCCAAACAGCCAAAGTCTGGCGAATGAAAATGAAGTCAAAACTCATCAGGCCCATAAATGCACATT